>NC_052617.1:34173169-34482077 GCF_016545825.1 Eucalyptus grandis | reverse complement strand
TGTTTAGGTTTTATATTAAAAAGTTAGATGTAGCAAAAAATTTACATTTGTGAAATGTAAGTCACCTATGAAATATACTCCTAGATGCAAGGACAACCACGGAAATGATGTAATCCACAATCATGCAAAGTATCCCCAATTATTGGTGGAATAATGCTATTAAAAGTGGTGGGTGTTAGTCACTTAGTTTGTTAGTCCCGTCAAATCTATGCCTCGTCTTCCGTTTATTCGAGAAACGGGTTCGAAGACGGTAAGAGATACATGGGATATGGTTCTGGGCAATTTTTTATCAGAATTAGATCGGTGTATTAAAATCTCAAGTTGACGGTTTGCCGTTCAATTGGTTAGACTGCCACTTCGATGTACAGTGCTGTAATGAAGCTAAATACCAAATATAAGATTATACAAGCGTAAAGATAAAGGTCAACCATTTAGAGTGCTCTGATAAAATAAAAATAAAAACCATTTAGAGTGCGTTCAGTAATCATTTTATTTTTTAGAATAATTTCTACTTAAAAATAATTATTTTTATTCTGTTTTTTAGAACAATTTTGAGCATTTGAAAGCGTTTGGTAATTACTCGAAATTTTTATTCTCTTAAATTTTTTGTTTCTTTTAATTTTTTAATAATTCTATTATATTTTTTTATTATTTTTCTTTTCTCTTCCTCTTCCTCCCTTTTAATGGCCGGTCACCTCGGCCACCGTTGATGATCGGCAAGGTGAGGTTCGGCAAACTCGCTGAAACTCGCTTGGCCATGGTGTGCCTTGGTCTCATAGATTTGGGTGAGGCCGAGCCTCGCCAATGGCTAGGCGAGCCTCGGCCTCGCCTTGGCTTGACGAGGGCCACCTCGCACCGCCTAGGCAAGGTCTAGGCTCACCGGTGGCTTGGTGAGGCTTGCCTAGCCATTGGCGAGGCTCGGCCTCACCTCACCTAGATTTGTGAGGCCGAGGCTTGCAAAAGTGGGCCAAGTAAGTTTTGACAAGCTCACTAGACCTTACCTAGCCGGTCGCCGGCCACCACCGCTAGTGATCGGTTGGGGAAAAAGAAGAGAGAATGAGAAAAGAAGAAAAGAAAGAGAAAAAAAGAAAAATAGATTTGGACTTAATCTTGAAATTATACCCAAAAACAAAGAAGCAATTTTTTTCTTCATAATTCTATTCTAAATCTATTTCCGAGAACAAAAAAATTACCAAACGAATTTTTGTTTCAAATCTATTTTCGAGAATAAAAGAATAGAATCAGTTATTATTTAGTAAGTTAAGGTGCATTTAATAACCATTCTATCCCAAAAACAATTTTGATTCATAAATGATTTTTTTTTTATTTTGTTTTTGAAAATAATTTCTAAACATTTGAGGGCATTTAGTAATTGCCTAAAATTTTTATTCTCGGAATAAAAATGCGTTTGGTAGAACTCATAATTTTTTTTGTTTCTTTTAATTTGTTAATACTTTTGTTATATTTCCTCTCTCTCTCTCTCTCTCTCTCTCTCTCCCCCTTTTCTCTTCTTCTTCCTTCTTCTTTGTTGTTGTGACTAGTTGGGTGAGGTCCCAGCAAGCTCGTTGGAGGCTCACCTAGCCACCATGAGCCTTGGCCTTGGCCTTGCCCGATCCGATGAGCCTCGCCCGGATCTACGAGACCAGGGCTTGCGGCCGAGTGAATCTGGCGAGCTCATCGAACTTCGGCAAGGCTCGTTGGAGATTCACCTAGCCAATAGCCGACGGTGACGATGGTTAGCAATGATCGGTGATCGGGTGGGGAAGAAGATGAGAGAATAAGAGAGAAGGAGAAAAGAGGAAAAGAAAAAGAAAAATAGGTTTGGGTTTAATTCTAGAATTATTCTTGGAAATAAAAAAGTAACTTTTTTTCTATTTCTTAATTTTATTCCAAATCTAAGCCCGAGAACAAAAAAAAAACGGATTTTTGTTCTTGAGATGAAAAAATTTACTAAACGAATTTCTACTCCAAATTTACTCACAAGAACAAAAGAATAAAATCAGTTATTATTAGGCAAATTACCAAACGCACCCTTAGAGTGGTTTAGACAGCGTGCAGGCAGTAGAGATTCAAAGTTTAACTTGCCGGCCACACCAATTATGCATTTCTTCTTTCAATAGATGCCTAGACTAAATGTATTCCTTGACCATAATTGTACAAGCAGATTCCTGCCTACTAGCCAACAGCCTAGTCCACTTCCTGGGGGCTATAGGGCAGTGATTGAAACCCTTTTGTCCACCTCAGTTTCCAATTTCTTATGAACGTTAAGTTCAAACTGACTTCTTGAAATTAATTCACAATTTGTGTCGTTGGATTATTAGTGGGACTTGAGTCGATCTTCCCTATCAGTAGGAAGCAGCAGTGAACGAATACACATTAAGCAGAAACTTGTGAGAATGTTGCTGCCGAGGGGGAGAATGCGCCAGCCGTATGCTGCTCTTGCAGTAAGAAATCTTTGTGCAAGACAATGAAATTTCAGTGCCGAGTGGCTGGGAGCTGCTGCAGGACATCATGAGGTTGTTCGCACACCAAATGCACCAACGGGTGCTCACTTGTGGTCAAGTTAGATGAAACCATCCCAACACAAGCGGCCAAAGGAAATGGAATCTTGAAATGTTCAGGCAGTGCGGAAGCAGAGAAGGTCCTTGATTCTAACGATGTGACGACACTTCGGGGACTAACCCGCAGTCAAGCCAGATGAAATTATCTCAAGAGAAGTGGCCGAAGGAAATTCGAAATGTTCAGGCAGTGCTGAAACAGAGAAGGGAGCAACGTTTTTTTATTCTAGAGTTGCAACCGCACCTCTGATTAGAACTGTCATGGAGCCTTCCGAGATAAATGATAATATCGGAGGAAGATGCCTCTATATTATATTGCCAACACACCAGTATCGTACTCCAATATTTCCCATACCAACTCATAGAGCTAAATGAGCTTGAAGCCTTGAACCCTCGGTTCTTTCATTTTCCTACTTACCTCGTAGTCACTATATTTACAGCAAGGCACCTCCTAGTCTGCTAATTTTGTCGGCTATGAGTAATTTTTTCTGACCTTAACAGACCTCGTATCCGTGCAGATGAGAACATTTACTTCAAAACATAACCAGAGAAGGAAAAGGCGAAATTGAGGTCCCAAAGTAGCGAAATTGAATCACAGAACAGCCTGATATCCCTGGAAAGCCTGACTCTGAAGGCTAAGGGGCAGCACCATCCAGTGTTATAGCTGTCTACTATCGAGGACCGACGAAGCTCGACTGGATCTCACCCCAGGAGGAGGCTATTGGGAAGCCCAATTGTTGACACCTAAATTTTGGCGATCTGATCATTTATTTATTGCATAGAAAATTAAGGGTTAATTTTATCCTTGAAAAAAAAAATATTAATTACATAGCATGTAGATGTAGGTGCAATTATTTTTAATTTACGTATTTTGCATTTATTTTTTTGGACCGGTAATAGATTCGAATTAGTGGTTCTAAGCTTTAATTTAGTGAGTTGGACAATTAAGCCTACGGTGATGAAAATTTGGCTGAACTCGTTGCTCATATAAGCCCGTCATTTTCTTTAACGAGACCGAAAGTTGACATATGCTTTGCACATGCGGGAATTTCAAGTTAGGAAATATAAAGAGCAATATCATAATCTTGAAAATTCAATCACCAAAGGGCAACATCCGGGGTGTAATATATTCGGTCAAGTACAGCTTGCAATGAATAAAATATACGTTCACATGGTTGAACGAAAGAAGGAAAGAAATAAAGGGATAATATTCATTAAAGAAAAGAAATTAAGGCAGAGGATATTGTGAAGACTCGCCTACGGAAAATAGAAGATTGCGTCCCTTCCTTGAAACCTAATTTTCGCTCATAAAAAGAGACGCATATTCGCAGTTATAGGAGGCCACACAATCGACACATACGGCCGCAAAAAGAGGAGAACGCAAATCAGAAATCTCGAAGCAAATCGAGAGAAAACACGCTGAGAATCAAGAGAGGAGAGGAGCTCCGCCAAAAGCTCTTCACGGCCGTGACTTTGCCGAGTTCGTGGCCACACCTTGACACCGACCTTGCTGCCGATCGTCCGTTGCATGCACTGACAACGACCAGCCTTCCAGTGATCCTCCCCGATGATAGAGCAACAGCGTTCACTTCCTGTCAAGCCGTGATCAATAACCACGAAGTTTTGGGGGCTTCACAGAATACATATACGGCCATTGAGAGAGCAAAGTAACTAGAGAGTGTGAGAGGAAGAGAGAATTTGTCATCATCCGCAGGGAGCTTTTGACCCAAAAAAGAGAAAAAAAAAAAAAAAAAAAAAGAACTTGAGGGGGAGCAGCAAAGAAAAGACACGAAGAAGAAAACAATAGAAAAAGACGAAAGAGGCTGTTCATGTTCTGAAATTCATGATCATTGTCTTTGCTTTTTGACCACCGAACAAAGGATTCTGCAGGTTATCCCCAACGGTGCTGATCTTCCTCGTTGTCACCTTGAACGCCGTCTTGCTCCAACCGGCCACTGTGAGCTGCACTACCGAACCTCATCGTTAAACCTACATTCCAGTGAAGCACCTTCACTAACGCACCAGAGTAGTCGCTCCTTCGTCCGGTGACAGTCGCTCACCGCAACCAGCAACCTCAGCAGCTTCCTGGCGAGCCTCAAAATTCACATAATTACGGCAACAAACCGAAGGATTCTCGGGAAAGGTCTGGCTTTAAATTTGAAGATTTCTTTTCCACTGCTTGCAATGTGGAATTTGCGTGCGTGCAGGTTACTTGGATCAGGGGACACGTGAACCCGGTCAAAAGGACCATGTCAGTTTGAAGCCCAAGAGAGCCTTTCGTGAGCCAGGCCCATCTCCTGGAACTTCAGGCACCCGCCGTGATTTCCATGACCCATCATCCATCCGAATTTGGAGACGTCACCCGTGTGACATCGTGAATTAGGTAAGACTCTCGATCAATTTGATTTTCATATATCTCGCTGTCTAATTCGTAATATCGCAATCTTTCTTTGAATGTTTGATCGATATTATCATATTCAAAAGATCTCTCGATCCCTTATGAATTAGGAAATTTTCCTAATTTTATAACGTGCGTATGATTGACAGTCCGATTTCACGCTCGAAATATAACTCGCAATCGCACGGAAAAATCGCCAATCCATTCGCGATTTTATTTGAAATTGGCCAATCCGATCTCATGCACGAGATACGATTCGTCAATTTATTTCCAAAATAGACATGGATGATATCTTGCTTCTAATTTGTTGCCGTGTTGTTCTTAATGTCTTATTTTGATTCCTCTCGTAAAAGAAAGGAAAAATCCAAAAGAAACTGAGTTAGATTAAGTTCGTCTTAGAATATTATCACTTTAGGGTTATCTTGCATGTTTAGAATAGGAAATTTATTTATTTCGAATTTTTGAAAAAATGAAAAATCCAAAAAAAATGCATTCATTTAGGATGTTAGTTTTTTTTTTAAATTTGGGAGAGCCCGAATTAAGTCTAGGCTTAACAATTCATTAGCCAAACCTTAGATGGTTCACACCCGAAAAATTTGGTCGCGACACCAATCATCGAATGCAAGATGGAACATCCTTGTCGCGACACCAATCATCGAATGCAAGATGGAACATCCTTGTGATTATCCACAGGTACAAGTAATCAATGCTAGGAGTTCTATCTAGCTGGCTAAAAAAGCTTCCCAGAATACGAATTAATTTTTCAACAAATTGCATGTCTTCTGTCCAAAATATGCCCCTCCATGGTTGGGGATAGGCCTTCATCGAATTAGTTCAGATCAGATTCTTTCAATATTGAGCTTCCTAACTCACTAGTCCATCTGACTTGCAACGCACTCCGATCCCTTCGATCCATGCGAACAAAAGTTCTTGACCGCATTCTCGATGCCGAGGTACTCGTACACGTCCTTATCAAACACCGGGCTGATCAGATTCTTTAAATATTGAGCTTCCTAACCCAGTAGTCCACCTGACTTGCAACACATTCCAATCCCGTCGATCCATACGAACAAAAAGTTCTTGACCGCATTCTCAACGCCAAGGTACTCATACACGTCCTTATCAAACGCTGGGCTGATGCTCCGTAGTTCATCCAGACTGAGATCCTTAAGCTGGCAGTTCTGAGACACAAAATGCTACTGATCTTCCAACAATATCATGAGAGGTTCGGAAAGGGACGCCCTGGAAAAAAAACATCAAAATTCAGACACATGCCAAGATACAACAGATGATAACTCCGCCACATGAAATCTATTGTAAAATAGGCCGAAAGTCCCATAAAGTTTGTAAATCACATTTTCTTGGGTATAAGTAAAGCAAGATAGATACCAGTTTACAAGCAAGAAAGCTAAACAGCAAAAGAAACAAAGAGTCCAAGCACACCAAATAGATGCAAGAGATGCTTTTCACTTCTTTGGCATAAAGAACAAAGAGTCCAAACAGCAAAGGGAATTCAGAACACTGCCCAAGTTTTGAGTCAGTGACACCGGATAACTATCTGTGCTGTCTATAACCACGTGGTCAGAACTAAAAGAAAGAAAAAATGAAAGGAAAGGCAGTGAGACATCATGCAATACTTATTACTTTTTTTACGAGGTAATCAGCAAGTGTTGTGGCATCAAGGTGGCCAGCCGGCAAAGCCCTGTATATACGCTCCTTATTATAGGTAATATTATGAGCGAACTCTGCTGAGACTTCAAGCATTCCCACAATTGTCTTTACACTATCAAATACAGGTTCCTTGTCCTCCTGTCTCATTAAAGAAAATAACAGGATCAGAAATGGAGAGAAAGGATAAAAGAGGATAATGTTCTTCAGCATATAGAAGCTAGTTGGAGCTTTGTCAACCTAGATAACCAATCTCCTACTACAAATTGTCTATTTTATACTTCATGATTCTCCAAGAGAATATGCTTTAAGTCTTTCCAATCTTCCAGCTATAAATTGATATGTAGACCCCTCAAGCACTATTCTATCAATGAACACATCACAATCACAGCAGCATTTAATAGTTTTAAGATCAAACTTAGTATCCATCTATAAACTATGAAGAGCCTCTTGACATCTTCCTGGATGTAGCACAAAAATTTTCAACAGGCCAGGAATGTTTTCTTCAAGTGCTAATGCCAGGGACAGGCATAGAAAATCATCAATAAATTGAAATTAGCAAATGTAATCTACCTGCAGATCACGATTGTAAGATGGAGGAAGGCCCTTACACAAGGTCAGGAGGGTAACAAGGTCTCCTATGACTCTGGCTGACTTCCCACGGACAAGTTCCATTGGATCAGGATTTTTCTTTTGAGGCATTATGCTACTTCCAGTGGAAACAGAGTCGCTTGGTGTAATAAAGCCGAACTCCTCTGATGCCCACAAAACCCACTCTTCACCAAGCCGCGAAAGATGCACAGCTATTATAGAATTGGCTGACAAAAACTCCATAACAAAATCTCTGTCCGACACTGCATCAATACTGGTTAAAACATTAAGCATCAACAATCTCTCCCAGAGCCACTTGTTGGGAAATGAAGAGCTAGATATGAAAAACAGATGTACAACAGGATTAAAAATGTACTTCATCCTAACAGTATAAAAGCACAAGAGAAACAGCGATCCTCTCCTCTTGATGGTCTAACTGCTAAAGTGTCTCATGAGAAGATGATCATGGACATCCAGAAGATTTGACAAAACAAACAGGCACCAAAATGTCAGTTCAAACGAGATAAAGAGCATATAAACCTTCTTGTTTCAAGAAGTTGTCTGGGGCAAAGTTAAGTATTAATTGTATGTCACTTTTTCATACATTTTCATGTGAAAGAAGGACCCTGAAACTTGTACCAATCAACACCAGATGCATGACTGACCGATTCACTTAATAAGAAGACATCTTGCACAACAATTTCAAGGCCAATGAGAAGATATGTACATAATACGATACAGTGCAACCAAAATAACCAAGTCCACATTATTTGCACCAAAAAAAATGGTTTATCTCCCATCAGAAAGCACATTGCTAGAGCATCTGACTCTGCATACATGATTGAATCATACCTATTACGCATAGGAGCTGAGAACCCTAGCTTGTCAGCAGTCATAAATCTGTCAATTGGAAGGCCAGTTCCAGCCAAAGCACATGCCCCAAGAGGGCAGAAGTTGAGCCTGGCTCTGCAGTCTACTAAACGACCAATATCACGCTCAAGCTACAAGACAAACCAGTGTAAGGTTAATTTTTATAGCGACCCAATAAACTAGCTTTAAAGAGCAGAAATGGATACTGGTGTTCTGACAAATGAAGAGGCAACATTTACCATACAGTGCATGGTTAAACACCTTATAACATCACATAAATCATGGCATATTTAGGAAGTACAGGGCTTCAGTACTATGCCCAATAATGCCACTCTAAGGGACCTGTTTCTATACAGGAGAGGAATAAAAACATAACTATATGGCATATGTTTAGAATTTAACCAAAGCATGTCAGCCTAAGATAGACTTGTCAATTGCATAGAGTATGACTACCTGCTCAACATATGCTAAGAGGTGATGTTGCAACAAAACTGGTTGGGCCCTCTGCATATGTGTGTATCCCGGAACAATTAAACCCTCGTTCTTTAAAGCTAAGGTCACCAAAGCCACCTGAAGATGTGCAATATATGGAATGATCCTATCAATAGCATCACGACACCACAGACGAAAATCGGTCTGAACTTGATCATTCCGGCTTCGAGCTGTATGGAGCTTCTTCGCTGGCTCGCCAATCATATCAGTTAGTGCTGCTTCAATGTTCATGTGCACATCTTCTCTATCAGCCCTCCACTTAAACTCTCCATTTTCAATCAGTCTCTCAATCTCACTCAGTCCTTCCAAGATTTTATCTCTGTCACTGTCATCCATCAGTCCCTGCAAGAACACTGACATAAGAACTAAGCACCAAACGCGTTTGGCCTTACTCGACCCATCATTGAGCATGGCTTTATCTTTTAGAGAAATCGTAAGAACACGATAATTGCCACTGGATAATTATTCTTTCATGCTTTCACATTTGCCAAGCATTGCGTGTTTTCACTTTTGCGTCGGGAAAAGTACATAAAGGGTCCTAAACCATTCAATAGGTTCGCTTAAGTCCTAAACTGTATCTTAAGAATGCACTTAGGTCCTACACGTGGGGAATTCTTAAGTGAAAGATAGGTAATTTTAACTACCTCCATCGAAAGGAGGTGATTGCATTTTTTTGAAAAGAAGTTTATAAACTAATTAAACCATTTGAAAGATTATAAGAAAGACACAGAGCACTACCAGTATTTGACAATACAAAAAAAAAAAAAAAAAAAGGCTGGAGTGTGATTTGTGTATAAGTCTCGTGAATAATCAAAATGCCATTTGCAAAACAAAATGTCAATATGGGTTGCAAACCGTCTTCTGAAAAAAAGTCTGCTTTCTCCATCTCCTTGCTTGCAACTCTGAAGCACACGCATGACCAGAAACTCCTCTATCCGTGTTCATTTCGCGTCATCATCAAATTGCAGTCAGCAGACAACTCCAACACAAAAACACATTCGCCTCCGCCCCCCGCGACACTCTCATCTCCTTCGACAAAATCACTCTCTACCAAAAACATTCAACCCAAACCTTCCTACACCGAAACCCAGCCCGCCAACGAGAACAACAGAGCGAAAAAACCGTCATCACGAGAACGATCACCTGTTTGGCCAGCATAGACGCATGCGCCTTGCTTCCCTGATGTCCTGCCTGTACAGCTCCTTGTCGAACGAGATGGACTCAGTGAACCTCTCGACCGTCTCCGTCACGCTCTCCTCGAACCGGCCCCCCCACAGCTTCGCCTCCTTGGAGCTAGGGTTCTCGTCCGCCGCGGCGGCGGCGGCGCCGCTCATGGCGACAGCGGTCGGGGGCGCGCGGAGCCCGATCTTCCTCGAGAGAGACGAGAGCAGCGGCGACCGGCTCAGCTTGGGACGCGACGGGATGCGGCTCTGCGAGGAGGAGCGCGGATTCGGCGAAGAAGGGCGGAAAGGCGCGAGCAGCGGCAGCGGCAGCGGCGGCGGCGGTCGACTCCATAAGAAGAGCTCGAATCTCGACCGAACGAGAGGGGTTTTCGGGAGTCGATGGATTTTCGGGGTTTTAGGCGTAGCTACAGTGCATCTCTTGTCTTCCCGCTACAAGACTGTAGAGAAAGACATGGAGAGAAAAGCCTGGATTTTATATTATTTATGAGATGGGGCGCATGATGATTACCTTAATTTTCCCATAAAATACGACTTTAATCTAATAGCAAAGTTTTTTTTATTTGTATTTCCTTGTCTACTAGCTACCCGCGTTAATTACAGGAATTCTATTGAACAATGTACAATATTTTCCTGGCCTCGGGACATTTTAGAATACACATCGAACCCTTGGCCCTATCTTCTCTACAAGAATCCGTGTACAATATTTGACCATATAACGATTAGTTGTGATATTGCAAGCATATGAACCCAATTTCCTTAAGTTTGGAAAATTTATGAAGGAAGAAGTGTTAGAACAGAATACTTGGTTCAGCAAAACAATTGGGTTTGTTGATGAATACTTCCGCCTATAGATTTAAATATTGTTGGAGTTCCTTAGGGCGCGTTTGGTTGTGTTTCTTTAAAAATTGTTAGGGAACGAAATAGAAAAAGTATTTGTTAGGGGAACAATTTTGAACAAAATACGCGTTGAGAAACTTGTTAGGGAATAAAAAATAAACGAAACATGTTTGGTAAATTTGGATAATTTTTTATTTCTTTTATTTTTTCTATTTTTTTCTTATTTTTCCTTTTTTCTTTTTTTCTTTTTCATTTTTTTTTCTTTTGGCCGGTCGCTCGGCCAAGGCCTTGGCCGGCGACCGGCGGCGAGGGCCGAGCTCGCCTAGTGGCGGGCGAGGCGCGGCTCAGCCGGGCCACCGCCTGTGCGAGGCCGAGGCTCGCCGCCGCCGGGCGGCTCGGCCCGCCGGCCCGGGCGAGCTCGAGGTAGGATCCGGGCGAGATCGAGCTCGCCCGGGCCGGCGCGAGGTCGGCCTCGCCTTGATCCGGCTGAGGCCGAGCTCGCCCGGCCGGCGAGCCGCGGCCTCGCCGGCCACCGCGGGCGAGGCCGAGGCTCGCCGGCCCCGGGCGAGCCGGCCTCGCCGGCCGGGCGAGCTCGCCCGGAGCCGGCGCGAGGTCGGCCTCGCCTTGATCCGGCGAGGCCGAGCTCGCCCAGCCGGCGCGAGGTCGGCCTCGCCCGGCCTACGGCGCGGCGTCGGCCTCGCCGGGGCCGGGCGAGCTCGCCGTGGGTGGGCGAGGCCGCCGGCCCTCGTCGGCCGGTCGCGGCCTCGGCCATGAAAGAAGAACAAGAAAATAAAAGAAAAAGAAAAAAAAGTGTTTCGATTTGTGTTCTTAAACAAGAAACACAAAATTTGTGTTTCTTTTCGCGTTTCTTTTTGTTCCTGGGAACAAAAGAACAAAAAACAGAAAAACTGTTTAAAAACAAAAAAGAAACGCAAACAAACGGGGCCTTAATTGAAGATTTAGCCCGTGGTGATAGCCACTTAGTTTATAAGGAGGATAAGGAAGTCAAGTTCTACGTGGTAGCAAGAGTTGCACCTGTAACGAGTTGACATTTGTACTTTGGCCTAGTGGAATTCGACTTATTTTGGCTACAAGAATTGGAATTGAGTAGGCGCATCAATTAATCTAGTTAGTGATTTCTCTTTACCCATATTCTATAATATTCAAAGTTTGTAATAAATTTTACTGCTAGAGCATTTTTCTAGACTTTTGGACTTTTGGTTGGAAAACTTTTGACTATTTTGTTAAACACGTGAATAGGAAAAATTGTCATTTTCGATGCACCATTTTTGTTGTGTTATTTGTACTCAGTGCATTGGCATTAACATAATAATATATATATATATATATATATATATATGAAGTTATTTTAATGACAATTTGAAAAGCTTGTTGTTGATGATATGGTTTGTTTCCTTTTCTTAAATCGATTGAGTAAATCTTGGATTGGTTGATTGAATTATTCAATCTCTAGCATTGAAAACTTAGCAGGATAAAAAAAATCGTTTTGTATATTATTTCCCACATTGTTTTTTTTTTTTCGTGTGTCTATATATATATATATATATATATATATATATATATGAATTTGTGTACATATAAAGCTTCAGAAAGGAATACAATTCCAAATCCCCAAATTTCTCCATTTCATGTCATGGTATGAAAGCCTTCTTTTTCTGGCCCAGCTCTGCGACATCTTCCCGCTTGCCTCCGGTCAGTCTTCTAACCAAGTTGTTGCAAAAACATAATAACCTGCAAAACAAGGTTCATTCTATGTAGGAATTAATAGACCGAACCAACCTTCTCTCTCACTGATACCATGCAAAAAAAAAAAAAAAAAACCAAAATTTAACCTCTGGAGAACCATGATCTAGGTACGCCCGTCGTGAAAGAAGTTTCTCACCCGCCTTAGATTCAAGTGTTGGATCAAACTGATCCAGCTCATGAGCAACGGACGTTGGCCCAACAATTCATCAAGGGCAATTCAACCCGACCCAATTAGGGGTGTGCAACGGAAATCGCCCGAACCGGGGACCGGACCGGACCGGCCTGTTTTGGGCGGTTCCACGTCGGCACCGGTTCCCGGTTCCAAGGTGGGAACCGGACCGACCGGACCAACCGGACTTGACCAATTTTTTTTATATATAATTTATATACATATAATATATTAACACATATAATATATGAATATTATATATGAAATTTGTTGCAATCGAAATTGCAATTGAAATAAAAACCTCTTACGTGGCCAAGAGACCACCAAAACTCTTAGAAAACTTATTTATTAGTTTTATTTTCTACTCGATCTAGGATAAGGCTCTAGGAGTTCCTCATGCTCACTCTCTCTCTTGCTCCCCTCACTTGCAAACGACAAGGCACTTTAAGCCTCAAAGAGTCCGACATCGACTAAACATTTAAAGCATAGAAGAAAGATTGTCTATAAAACCTAAGCCAAGCACAGTTATGCTTAAAATTAATAGTGAAACACATAAATTATTATTAATATTCATGCAAGTGAAGTTTGAATATTTTGCACGTGAAAACACGTGTGAGTAGTTTTATTAGATCGCCCAAGAACCGAATTGGATTGATCGGCCCGAATAGTCTTTTTTTAATGAATGGCCGTTATTTAGTGAAAAAAGAAAGTGCGATCCTATCGGACCAAACCGACTGCCAAACCGATGGTTGGTCCACGGTTCCCAAAATTGGGAACCGAGAACCGATCACCCCTAGACCCAATGGCCACTAGTCCATGAGTTTATGTATAGGGCCAACCAATCCAATGGACAATCGGACCGACCCAACTTTCAGCCCAAGAATCGACTCAACAGGGCATATCCGAAGGAGATATGGCTGCTCCCTTGGAGCCCAACCCAATGGACAATCGGACCGACCCAACTTTCGTTTCCGGGACTAACCAAAATGGTGGGTCGGGTTGGTTATTTTCAGGTTAGACACCTGAATCAGTTGCGGCGGGGTTTAGGACAAATCCCTACTTGCCCCTCAATTCGGGTATCTGTCGTACCCAATTTCGACCATCAACGGCCACCTAGAGCCTAGCGATTCTCTCTTCACATAAATAGCTAACAGCTCGTAATCGCGGCTCATCAATTAACAGCTTGTCGGGCCAAACAACTACTCAACCAAGTCTAGGGATTTCCGGCAAGCACTTGTGACGAGATGAGAACAGTCCCAACCAACGGCCAGCTCCAACGACATTGGCACAAATGCAACTAACTTATACGCACATGGATTGGGAACTGCGTTGCTCCTGAGGTCGTGGCCAAAATCCCACCAACTGATGATTCAAAAATGATGTGGAAAACATCTGTGAAATATACGATGAATTGGATCGAGTGAAAAAGTTTTCACTCACCTAGGCCTTGTTAGAGTTGAAGCAAAGGAACATTTCAGTTATTACTTGCTTCAACCGACTCTTAGCTCTATGGAACGAGCTTAAGGTGGGCGAGGACCCAAAAGCACTTTCAAGCAGTTTTGGATCATCAAGGAACGAGAAAATGTGACATAGTTCTTTCTAATTCTGAATAATAGTTACTCATATTTCTGATCATAAATCCTTGCCTTGAGCCCGTTTCGCCACTTGTCTAAGAATATCGACTTGTCATTCAAGAGGAAAATCAACGCCTTGCAACCTCTGAGTTAGCCTGAGTGGGTGAAAGTGTGATGCTCGTGGCTTTAGTGAACCCATCGCAATATTCATGCTCCCACGTGGACCAAAGATCATTTATGCCCTAATCTGGATTCTCCAAGTACTCATTATCCCGTTTCTTCTTATATTTCATTTAGTCGGCTATCACCAAAGTACATGTATTTTAGCTGCATATATGAGGAAAAGGAACCCTCTTCCTATGATAAAGAAGCTTATGATCCACATTAACAACAAGCTATGGAAGCTGAATTAAAATGCCCTCCTGAAAAATCCTACTTGGAATATTGTATTGCTACGTCCACATTGAAAATCAATTGGTTGCAAATGGGTGTACAATATAAAGTACAGGCAAATGGTTTTGTTGAGTGCTACAAGGCTCAATTAGTAATTACATGCTTCACAATACGGATATTTTGATTATCATAAGACTCTTTCCCTAGTGGCAAAGGAGATGACTCTTCGTTCCTTTTTATCCATTGCGGCCTTTCACAATTGGCCCTTACACTAAATGGATGTCCACAATGGCCTTTATTCACAATGATGTGGACGAAAAAATCTATATGGATCTTCCATAGAGTTTACGTAGACTGGGAAGTCTCGAGTATGTCATCTTCGTAAGTTCCTATATGAACTAAAAAGTTTCCCAGCATTTATACGCCAAGTATACCACTACACTCAAAGATGCACAATTTCAGTATTCCATATATAACTATTCCCTATTCACATGGTCAAAGGGTACATTATCAATTTTATTTATTGATATATGTTGATAATATACTTATATATGTGCCCTTTGGGACCTTCTAAGTATTTCCATGGTATTGAGATTGTTCAGTTAAATTATACATGTACTCTACCGTCCAAATTAAAGATCTGGGACCTCTTAAGTATTTCCTTAGTACTGAGATTACCCGGTTAGACAAAGGAATCTGCCTTAGTCAACGGAAAATTGTTTTCAAAATCATATCACAAGTAGGTACGTTAGGATGTAAGCCTATTGTTATTGTGTTTGAGCAAAACGCCAGGCTGACAACACTTAAATATGACACAGGTTTATTATCATCATCAACATCTGGTGAAGACCCATTGCTTAAAAATCCATCAAGCTACCAACAACTTGTCGAAAAATTCATTTACCTTACCATGACTAGACATGATATATGCTATGCAGTGTAGATTCTCAATCAAATTTATGCATAGTCCAAAGCAGTCCCACTTGAATGAAAGTTGTGAAGTACTTGAAGGAATATCCAAGATTTAGAATACTTTTATCTCGAGATTACAACATGAAGATGATAGCCTATTGTGACGTGTACTATGCTATTTGTCTAATGACTTGACGATCAATTATTGGTTTTTGCAATAAATTCGGAAAGTCATTGATTTCATGAAAAATAAAGAAACGGTCCATTTCATAAGTCGAATATGAATATCAAGTTATGGCGAAGACCATCTATGAAATATTCTAGATACAGGGTTTACTTTCGAACATTTGCATACGAGTTGATGGCCCAACTATGTTGTTCTACGACAATGATGTTGCACTCAAACTTGTGGTGAACACAATCTTCTATGCAAAAGCAAAGTATATAGAGGTCAGTTATCATTTCTTTCGAGATAAAATCCAAGAAGGAATAGGGACAACAAGAGGAATTGAAACCATTGAACAACCTATAAATATTTTTATCAAAACAACTTGTCAAAGATAACACATATCTACTAAACAAGCTACTCGTCTTTGACATATACAAGCCGCTAGCTTGAAGTGTTGGAGATATGTTTGTTTCCTTTCTTAGATGATTGAGTAAATTTTCAATTGATTGATTGATTCAATCAATCTCTAGGGTTGAAAACTAAATCTGCAGAATATTATTTCCTACATTGTATTTCCTTGAATTATATATATATGGCTTTGTATACATGTAAAGCTTCAGAAAAGAAAGGAATATAATTTCCGATTTCTGAAATTTCTCCATTTCATGTCATTTGTGATTAATTCCAACAACGATAAGAGAGAAATGAAGGGAGAGAAAGGGAGATTCGCCGTAAGTTTTTCTAATCTCCGTTGTGATCAGTTTTCACGGCATCCATTTTTGAAGGGTTGCCAAAAAAGTTGTGCTAAATAATCTGGTTTTAATTTATTTTTTACAATCAAAAGTGATTAAGTTCGCTTGTAAATATTTTCATGATTGTAATTGCAAATGTATTGTTAAAATCCACCAAGAATATCAAGAGTTCGATGCATGGCAAGGGATCCATTGCATTTGTTATTCAATTTTCATCTATTACCATACGAGTCTCCTTATCTAATTTGGCATTCCAAACCTCGGTTTAGCAATACATTCAAAAATTAAATCGTCATTTTCATTGAAGTGAACGGTGTCAATCATGAACAAGAACTAGGACAATTTAAATTACAAAATTTTTAGAAAAACTATCAAGTCTAACGAATGAATTTTACCACTTCTCCATCCCATCTGATGAGAAATCACCCTTTTTTTTTTTTGGTAAGGAGAAATCACCCATTTGTTCATCTGAAAATGATATTTTATAATTATTTCTCATATGTAAATGACAATTAACATGTTACACTAGCAATTGACCAATGAAAATATATAAATTAAGTTAGAAGTTGAATTTTACCTGGCATAGCATGGCATGTGATTTTATACATGTACAACTCATTTCATTCCAAAAATTTCCCTCAGTTCAGCGAGTGTGGGATATAGAAGTATTTCTTCAAAGTGCAAGTATAAACATTTACGTAAAAATGTAAGTATTTTATTATAGAACTTGAAATTATCTATACTTAAAATCTTGTACTTGAGCATTCGGTATTCGTTTTCCAGTCTTATCGGACTAACAAGTCCACGGGGCACATGATGAGGATCACTTTTTGTGCCTTCTTTGGCCATATGACTCCGATTGGCACAATGCCATCAAAGAGGAGTCCTAGTCCATATGTACTCATTTAGGGACTTGCGTCCATTGAAACGAAACGGCATCAGTATTTTTTTTCTTTGGGTACACTAATGAGTTTCTATTTAAACTGGGAATAAACCCATGAAGATCTCCGATCCCGTAAACGAGGATCCAACCTTTGTTTAGAAACAAATCAGTGGGCCGTTTGGCGGTTAGTATCTTTAGGTATTCTAATCTATCAGAGCACACAAATTTTTCCAAAAAAGAAAGATGCTCACATATGCAAAGCGAGAAATAGTTTTCAATCATCACATCCCGGGATAATCATGAGGTTAACTCCATTCGCCCATTGGTTGACATTATAGCAAGCATCATCATCATCATTGTGATGTATGATTGGACAAACAAACTAGAGAGAGAGACAGAGAACCCATGAAGGAAATGGGTGGGCCAATCCTTGTGTGTGAGCAGATGAGACTCAAGGGAGATGCTTCGTCAGTCATAACCCTTTTTGTTGTCCTTATCAAGTGGACGTGGATGAGCCGTGAGGCCAAAACTAGCCACCAAATACTTCAAGAGAAGCTGACCACTGGATCGCCACCAATCATTGCTGCCAGGCCAGGCCCCTCGACACAAGCACTCCCTCTCTCGTCTTGTCCTTCTCTGCGGTGCTCTTTTGTTGCCTACCTTTCATGTTCAATGCGCAACTTGAGAAGCAGAAAAAGAGGCTGAAGCAAAGAACCGGGATTGCGACTTCACTGCTCAACCCCACTAATCAAATTGGCCCCCAGGAGTTCGAAGGGGACAAGAGCATCGCGGGCTGTCACGAGAAAGCGTATTTGCGCGCCGCTCTGGGCTGGTGATTTTGGGGTCGGGATTCGGGATCGGGACGTGTCGGGAGATAAAATATTGTAGTGGTGGAGGAGGGGGGGCGCTCGGGTAATTGCCGGCTTTTGCAATTGAGATTGATGTATGATGGGGAAGGCATGACCTTATTATAATAATGAGTATGTGCGAAACCAAGACCTTTTTCTTTTGCCTGCGCTCCGCGTGGGAACTTTGCAAAAAAAGAGGGAAGAAAAGTGTGAAAGAGGGACGAGGAAGGAAAAGGAAGCGAAAGGGGACGACCCCTATTTGTCTGATACTTAGCATTAGATTATGCGAGAGGAGTCATGCTTCATGATTTTTATTTTATTTTTCGCATACGGATGGTGCCGATATTTTGTTTAAAAAAAAAGAAAGAAATGAAATGAAATGAAAAAGGTGGGAGAAACAAAAGAAAAGAAAAGAAAGAGAGAGAGGAATGACAAATTATGTTGACACATTTACATCATAATGATACTAGAGGATAGCCTGGTTCAGTTATTGAGGAATGTGAGGATTTGGTATTGTCTGACTGTTCTTGTTTTCTAGATCTTTTCAGTCATAGCAAATTATCTATCTAATCTACTTTTTTTTTAGAATATCGTTTTATAATTTATTTTAATGTTTTCAACCTCGTGGAATTGACTCATGAATCTATTTTTTTTAGAATATTGTTTTATAATCTATTTTTCTCATTTAGTCATGAGTGTATTGTAAGAATGTTAATTTAGTCATAAACTTCAAATTTTATCAATTGAGTCATAGACCTTTGAGTGAAATTTTAATATAGTCATTCCGATCAATTTTTGCCGAAAATCATTAACGTGATAGTCCAATCATCATCGATTGTCTTACGAGACACACCGTTATTTAGTGATTAATTTAAGATATATACCATGCTCAAATTCTCGACACCCTGACTTTAGGAATGTTGAGCTAGTTGGTCCAACATACGTTCCCAATGATGTCATATGATGACTACACCTTGCTAATCATACATTCATTTGAATCTACACGTGTATGAAAATATATATCATTGAACCCTTTTGTGCTAAAGAATCTCAGGAGAGAGTATTTTAATTTGAGTTGGTTTTAAAATGAATGCAATCTCCAACCAACATCTAGTCGTTAATCACCTCTTGTAAAATGAGCAATGACTCCCTCTCTTTTAAACACATAGAAAAAGCATAAATGCGAGTCACGTACGTTATAATATTATTAATATGATCTCACATTCAATTTAATATTGTCCACATTAATTGGTTAATGTTTTATTGTTCACATTAAATTATGTGATAACTATGATGACCGCCAATTTAAAAATAACTGTTTTGAGGAAGACGTTATCCGTAAAGATTTGAATAGACATATAAATAAGTCATCTAAGTCAAACCTTCTCGCGATTCTGATTATCTAATAATCGAAGAACACTCCATTAATGTTGAAAGAGCAATTGATTAGAAATGCCTATTCACGATTGTTTAAACTTTGGGTATCTATTATCGACTTCATCAATGGCTCCGGTAGTCGCCGGCCTGGGCAAATGAGATTAATCTATGATGGGGAAGGCATGACCTCATTGCAATAATGAGTATGTACAAAACTTACCTGCGTTCCGCGTGGAACTTTGCCCCAAAAAAAAGAAGAGAGAGAGAGAGAAAGAGGGGGAAGAAAAGTGAAGGAAGCAAAAGTGGACGACCCCTATTTGTTTGACACTCAGCATTAAATAATGCGAGAGTAGTGACGATACAAGCTTCTTCTTCTTCTTTTTTCCCATATAGATGTTGCCGATATTTTATTTTATATTTTTTACAAAAGAGATGAAATTAAATGAAAAGGAGGATAAGCAAGAGAAAGAGAAAGAGAGGAATGACAAATTAGGTGTTGACACCTTGACATCATAATACTAGAGGATAAGCTCATCTCATTTATCGAGGATAGTGAGAATTTGGTATTGTCTGGCTGTCCAAAAAAGCCGTCCAATTTTTCTAGATCTAAAAGATGGACCATCTATTCAGTCACAGCAGATTTATCTATCTAATTTTTTTTTTTAGAATATTTTTATAAATCTATTTTTATATCTTCAACCGCATGAAATTGAGAAAAAAATTGCCAATTCAATTCTAAATCTATTATAAGAATACTAATTCAGCTTTGAAATTTCAAATTTTATTAATTAGGTCATAAATCTTTGCATGAAATTTTAAAATCATCATTTCGGTCAATCTTTGCCGAAAATTGTCGAAGTGATGTTCCAATTATTGCCAATCATCTTATGTAGCACATTGTTATTTAGTTATCAATTTAAAGTAAACACTACCCTCAAATTCTCTAGACTTTAGGAATGTTGAACCAATTGGTACAACAAATGTGTCCCAACAGTGTCACTAGGATGACGACATTATGCTAATCATACATTCATTTCAATCAGCATGTGTGTGAAGACATCTATCATTGAAACCTTTTGTCCCGTAGAATTGCGAGACAATTGAGTCAATCTTAAAATGAAATAAAATCTCCAAATAACATCTAGTCGTAATTCACCTCTTATAAAATGAGCAATTATTATTTTTCTTTAAATACATAGAAAAAGGATAAATATGAGTCCCGTATATATACTAAGCTAAATCTGGACATTAAATATGGTGGATCACGCATGGGTCACATTAAATTTGACAATCCATATCGAATTTAAATGAAATTCTTGCTCGAAAGGAAAACCTAAGTAACGTAGCAAATTCCCAAGGGTCTAAAAGTAAAATCAAGGGCAAAAGTCACATCTAAACTATATCTATTTTGAAAATTTTACTTTAAAATCTTTCTATAATATCAAAAATCACAAACTTGTATTTATGTGACTCATTTACCCCAAACTTCAGTACACGTGTGATATATTTACTTTAAAAATATGGCGTCATAGAAAATGTCGGGGTTTTACATGTTAAAAGATTTTAGAGATAAATGCATCACACGAGTAAAAGTTTGGGATTTTCGATTTTATAAAAAAAGAATTTGGAATAAATATGTTCAACGGGTATAAATTTAGAGTTTTTCGTATTATAAAAAATAATTTAAAATAAATTTATCAAAGTGATAAACTCTATAGTCATCACTTTATAGTTTTTGATGACTTTTTCCCTAAAATCAATAGGCGAAATTTTCCTAGTGAGTAGGTGAACTAGCAGTTCCCCGCCGACCAGGTATCATCATGATTGTGCTCATAATTCCCGTAAAAATTAATGGAATCACAAGTGAATTATTCCTCGCCAATTCTTATCTCCACACGTGAGTGCGGTCTGTCACGTGGTCCGATGTTCGGACTTCTTCCACTATGTTTCGTGTTTTTCTTTCTCTCGTGTCCAGCGAAGCTCCTTCCTTGTGCTGCTTGTGCAGCACATGGGCGGGTTTGGCTTTGGACTGACTTGAGCCGTCGACGCACGCAAATGGATGGACCCGGTCCCCCCACGTCACCTCCCCAAGCCTCCACGGGTCTGACGTGGCACCGGAGGGCCTCCGCTCCCTTGGGCGCGACCCCACCGTATCCGCCCCCGCGCCACCCCCACCTCCACACGCCAGCTAGCTATTGGACCAAAAACCCAAGCCGGTGCGCAGAAAACCCCAAAGTGCCCCCGCCCGTCGGCCACAAGAAATTAGGAAATTGGGCTTTGTTGATAATTACAACTTTAAAATCGCTCATTTCAAATAAAAAAATGGATTAATATCACGAAAAATCGTAAATTAATACATATATAATAAATTTACTATAAATTAATTTTCTGACCATTAAAAACTTTAAATTGATAAATTTGTGACTATAAAAATCCAAAGCTATTATATAAATAATAAAATTGAATTAATATTATGAAAAATCACAAATTAATTATTGAAGGAGAGTAAAACTCGTTGATTATTATTATATGTCGTTTAACTCAATAACTAAAAGTTAGGGAGGGTGTTGATTTGGGTTTTTTATTGATATTTGCCCGATCATTTATTTTGTTGAAAATTACAAATTATTATTGTTTAAAAAGCGCTGAGAGCGAGAGGGTGGCGTGATCTTATTCTTCTCGGTGTGCCCGACCTCAGGCAATAGAAACTTACAGAGCTGGAATTAAAATACCCTTTTTGCTTCCCCTGTTAAATAATAATGATAATATCTGTGTGTGAATTATGAAATGCATAAATAAGGTGCACGGCTAGAGAAGAAAAAGGCAAAGGGGGAAAAAATTAAAAATCCGTTTCGGCTGCCCCTTCTTCAACCTCCATCCCAAGACGATTGCTCCTCCTCTCTGCTGATCCAGAGAGAGAGAGAGAGAGAGACAGAGAGATTGAATTCGTTCATCGCTTCGATTTTGCAGATGATGCAATAATTATCAACCCCCTTCTTTTTGTCCGCCTCGAGGTAACTCCGCTGCGAAAGTTGCTTTCGATGACGTTTCGGTTTTCTTCTTTTTCCCTTTCTTTTGTTCTTCATGCCGATTCTGGGTTTTGAATCTTCGCTCGAGATTCGAAGTTCGAGCGTCCACCCCCGGTCGATGACCCAAAAGGGTCGTCTCGAGCCGTGTTTTTGAGCTGAAAAGTGGAGAAGAAAGACGAAAGTTTTGATTTTTTCTTTCTGGGTAATTCGACCTGAATTAAACGTTGCGTGGATGGCTTTAAATGGCGGATTTTTTTCCCGTGAAGTTGGTTTAAGAGGAGACGTGCGCGTCATGGTTTGCGCTAGCTTGTTGGAGCAGTAGCTGGAGAACTTATTATTAATTTTGGGGTTGCTTTTTTTGAGATTTGCTATATTTAGCTTGGCCCCCGGGGCTTGTGAAGATGAAAAGGGAAGACATTCGGGGAATATGTGGGCTTGCCGGCTGGATTAGTTTTCTGTAGTTGATGATGTTGTGGTCTTCTGCTTCGTTTTAGCGTCTAACTTCGCTGTTTTTACAGTAGAACTGCATTGCATCGTGTGCTGGAATTATTGTCCCCTGTGATTGATTGCTTTTGCTTCTAGCGGAAGGATCATGAGATCTTGGGTCCTCTTTTTCTTCTTCCCTGTTCCTGTTTAGATTTGTCGATCATGAAGAGAACGTGGCATGTTCGCTGAAGATTCGTGCAAGATTCTAAGGATATGATTGTATGGTTATTTTGGGGATTGAACAGAAAGGAAGTGCAATTATCGATCGTGTCGGCAAAAATTCCCTTTTGAATATTAGGATAGAACCTTTATTTTCGAGGTTTCAAAGTTGCTTGTTTGATTTTCTCTGTCATCTGTTCTGACAATTTGATTCCTGCGGCAGGTGAGGAATACTGACTATTTGCTGGGCTCGGAGTCCATAACAATTGTTTGTAGAGCAAATCTTTTTTCAATAGATGGCTTTGGCATTCACCAATCTCTCGTGGTGGTTGTCGAGTGGGAAGCACAAGGAGCCAGGGAGACCAAATGGGTCTTCTGGGAATTCCGTGTCTGATGCGGGCATGGAATCTGATAATCTTAAATTTCCTTTGGCAAAGAGTAGTGCCGTCTCCTCATCAAGAAATGTCAAGAGAAAATGGCGCAGTCGGGAGGAACGAAAGATTGACAGAGAGTATGATATTGTTCTGGTGCCTCCTGATGGGGGTTGCATTTCAGGCTCTGAATCTGATGACTTAGAATGGTCAATTGGATGGCTTGAGCCTCATGGGCCTGGATTCCAGAGTGACGATGACTCTGATAACAGTTTCGCTGTGTTGGTTCCGTGCTATGGGAAGGTGCCTGACTATCTGATAGAGGATTCAGATAGCAAGATTGTGGGTGCTGTTGCGCACATTACTGAGATTTATCCTGTTGGTATGTTCTCTCCAGCTCCACATTTTCTTTTAAGAACAGTCAACTCGGCAGATAAACAGATGAAATGCTCCTTATTGTTGTGATGGTTGTCCTGCACTAACCGTGAAATCTTGCCATTCATAATATTCTTTTGGGTCTCTTTTCTGTCGAATCTCAAGTTTTTTCACAAGTGTTGATAGCTATTCGTTAGACCAAGATAGAACTTCTAGTTTTGAAATAACTTGTCGAGTTAAGTGTATCTAGTCTGGTTGATGAGTTTCAGTCCTGCCAAAAGTAATTAAGTCAGATGTGATTCTAATTTCCTGGGAGCTGTCTCTAGAGAAGCTGTTTGATATCATTCATATGTTTGTTGTGGTGATGGTTGGGACAGGTGTGTTGTAGAACATTGGTTTTCCTTTCTTTCTTTTCTTTTTTAAACATAATTCTCGAGAAGAACTGTATATCAGGAGTTCCTCCAAAGCAGTAATAATCTCACCTTCTGAAGGAATTTTTGAAATCGACTCTCGCTATACTTGCTCTGATATGGCCACTACTATGGTAGTCTCAGAGTTCTCTGAATTATTCTGCTTGGTATGTCATGCTGGTCCTTCAACCATTTTACAGGGTTATCTTGTTATTAGCAAAGGCTTGCCTGACAAAGGTAGAAAGTGTACTCATTTTGGGAGAAATGGAACTGGCAAACTGCTATATTCTGTTTTTGGATTTAAAAGTTTCAGATAGAGCTGTTTTCAGTATCAGTAGAACAACTTATGATGTAGATCCTTAAATACTTAGAGATGGGTACTTCTCTGTGGAGTGACTGAGTATTGCTTTTAAGCTAATTGTCAATGATTAACTGAATTAAAATCTAGATTGTCTGAATTTTTTCTGGCAACTGTACTTTCTATACATTGTCTAAAAATTCTGCAAGGTGAGAGACGCTGCCACATCACTATCCACATTTCAGATGTCTGTTGGTTTACAATGTCCTGCAGTAATGCCGTTTAGTTTCATTTCATCCTTTTTTTCTGCTGATATAGTCGTCTTCATGCCCACGTCATTAGGTTTGTTGTTCTACTGCAAGAATATGTGTGTGAGAGATAGTTTCTTTAATGTTGTTTCCAATAGTTGTGTCATGATTTCCAATCCTTACCTCATTGAACAATTCTTTATGCAAATCCTTAAGCCATCCCTCTGACCATTTCAACCATTCTGTTTAAAGATACTTCTAGCCAAACATTATGATTTGCTAATTAGTTTGTTTGAAATACTGTAATTTGACCACTAATTCGAGGTATAGAAAATGTCTACCACAGTAGAGTACCACAAACAACACCTTCCTCTGGCATCTTTTATTCAGAGTCCTTAACATCTTTTTTAATGATGCTGAGTTGATAATTCTTCTTATTCCACATCTTCTTCTTCTTCATCAGAGAGCGAGAAGTATATGGAACAGTGGCTGGTTACCCTCCAAAGCAGTTGATACTCATCAAGAAGTTCCAAGTGACTTTGATCCCCATGTGCTGCTGGTACAAATCCAGGTGAACCACGATCGTCAGATTACAATGATCAGCACATGGAAGGAGATATAGACAATAAAAAGATACCGTTCTGTTCTATGACTACTACTACTACTAAGAAGTCGACTTACGCAGAGCAAACTCATTGCTGCATATAATAAGCAGTATCAGTACTTGAAATTGCTATTGTGTTTCTATGGTAGTGGGGCTAGAGGAAGGTGAATGAGAAGGATAAGAGGGAGGTGGTGTGCAAGTATGTGGGTGTGGGGGCGCTTGAAATTCTTTGGTGTACATATCGTCGTAAGAAGAGGCCTAATGCTTGCTTCTTCCCCTGTTGTGAATAGTATGTAAATAATGTGAATATCTTGTTATTAGTACTCTCTCTCTCTCTCTCTCTCTCTCTCCCCCCCCCACCCACCCCCTTCCCCCTTTCCAGTCTCTGCGTTGCGCTCCGTTATCATCCAACGCATGTCGATGGCATTTTCTTGCATTTAGGGACATGCTGATGAGCATATATAGCTCAACAAAGTTCGGCACAATTAGTTAAGAGCGTGAGGGATTGTTGATTGAGGACTCACCCATTTGACCCGATCAGCTTTCGGGGTATGATCAGCTGTCGGGGCAATACCGCACGGGCACAAAATCTAAACTTGGATCATAAGACTGGAAAGGTAAGGTGTTTTATGGGTTTTCAAATGGTCAAATCTTCTCGTCGGTGGTTGTATAATGTTAAAAAACTATAGATACATGTGCGCGTGAGGCTTGCCTCCCGCGAAACCGGTTCAGACAGCGACCACCGACGTGAATCTCGGAGCGAGAGTCAAGGGTGCTCCTCATCAGAAGTCGGTTCGGATAATGAATCTAGTCACCCTTCTTCTCCGTTGCGTGTTCTTGCTTTCTTCCCACGACTTAAAAGTGCGTCCGTTTACCGAGTCAAAAAAGGTTCCGAGAGAGAGAGAGAAAAGGCAATAAAGAAGGAAAGAGAAATATGGTAGGCGAGGGGGCAAGAGGCTTGAAGGATACGCATTGACGAAGACCCGTCCCCCGGCCCGCCCGGCGTCTTTACCGAGTCGACGGGTCATCAGTTTCCTGGAAACCGAGCTTCTCGTTCGACTTGTCTACCTACCTAAGTCAATTTTGAATTTTCCTTGCCTCCTAGAGCTAGATCTCCCCTCGGGGAGGAAGAACCCGGTCAGTTTCAATCGCATTCCGGATCAGCTTCGTGGAAATCGGTAGGTTTCGTCACTGCTCGGATCTTTGCGTGCAAAATCGTGCGCCGTTTCAGAAGGATGTATAGAAAATTTCCATGATGCTTGGTATTGAAGTTCGATGACAACCAGTCTTTGGGTGCTATATTGTTTAATTAAATTTCGAATGTCAGGAGTGATACCGACAATAAATAAAAAGCAACAGTTTTTTGCTCGATGTAACTTATAAAATGTTGAAACAATGATAAGAGTTTTTATTTAAGAAGATTCGCTTATTATTTTTATTTTGTTTTTTGCCATGAAGATCAATGCATTGATAGTCAATAATGATGGACATCCATACGAAGTCCATTCACGATTCCACCACCATTTCCCCTCCTGGCCACTCCTCCCAAAAAGCAGCTTCAATGAATCCACCATCACAACTTGAACTCCACTACCACCAACATAAAAGGAAAAGAAAGCTAACCTTAGTGCACTTGCGCTTTGGTCTTATTTGCTTGGAGTGCCGCCTTTGTAATCCACATTAGCCCCCTGCCGAAAGAGCTAATGTCCCGTCCAGACATACTTGCACGCTCCGAGCACGCAGCAAGCCTCGCCGCACATCCACCCTTAGTGGCTCTTGCCTCATCCGATGATCCATGCCGCTAGTGAGATTTTTTTGACCATTAAGGCACATATGATAACTGTTCTACTTTTTGCAATAACTATTTTTCTGATCTCAGGAATATGTTTGGAACAACAATTTGTTTGGTAATGTAATTTCATTTTGCTATTTCCGGAACAAATTTTTAGTTCAAAAATAGGTTTAGAACAAAAATGAGAAGCAAAAATTTTATATATTTCTCTATTTTTAGAATAGAAATGAGAAGTCGCCCGCCCACCTGTAGTCGCCCACCATTTGCCCCCACCGATTGCCGTCCACATCAGAAGCATCTCGCCAGTCATCGCCCACCACCTGCCCTTGCCGGCCATTGTCCGCCACCACCATTCGAGAGAGAAAAGTTTTGTATCATTATCAAACCCGTATTTTTCTCAAAAACTCATCTAGGAAATAATAGAAAAATCTATTTTGAAATATAAATTAATTTTGATAATAAAATAATTATCATTCACGTCCTAAATATAAGTCCATTCTCCAAACCATACACCGGCGGTCCCCTGACTCTGCCTGCAACAGCAGATGCTCCTCTTTCTTAGTTACATGAAAAGCCCACTTTTGACTTTTGCATAGTTAGCAGTGTGATGGGCCCTAGTCTACATGTGAATTCCACACTCCAAATAGGCTCGAGTTCTTTAGCTATTTGGAAGGGGTGATGAAAATGAACCGAGGACAAATTTGGTTGACACGGCCCCAAAAATCATTTAATCAGTTCTAAATTTATTTCATAGATGTCACTTCAATCGTAAACTTTTCAATTTTATTCATTTAATTCTAAATCTTAGTGTGAGATTTTAATGTAGTCTTTTCGATTAATTTTTACCAGAAATCATTGATGCGATAATCCGGTTATCAACAGCCATACTATGTGACGTGGTGCTACTTTAGTGATTTCCGATAATAATTGGTCAGAAAGATTACAATGGAATTTCGCACGAAATTTTAAGATTAAATTAACAAAATTGAAAGAAGTTTACTAGTAAATTGACATCTTTATAATAGATTTATAGCTGATTGGAAAATTTTCCCCACCTCAATAGATTATGTGGTGTTGATTTTCTTCTATAGTGTCAAATTAAAGCGATATATACATGTACGTACGTATGTATACGCTGACCTCCCACCCCACGTCCTGATTAAAATATTGTTTTACATATGTTTGTTTTGTTTTATAATTTAGTACGGGGTTTTAGTTTTTAATTGCTGAATTGTGGAAATAAATATGGATTTGTACACACGATTATAACTCATGCTCTGCAGCTGCGGCTTCGAAGCCGCCACCACCCCTCTCGCCACCGAGATCGCCAAGACCTCCATCTCCCTCTGCTCTATCCTGGGATCTAGGTCTTGCAAGCCGTCCACAACATCGACGACCTCAAATTCAAGGGATTCATCATTCAGCGGTCGCCGGCGACTACGTGGATGACTTGCTCCACCTTCCGTGACACTGAGGAGGGGGGCGGGGGGAGAGAGTAGTTGGTGGTGGCTCGGTGGACCGCCGCGTACAAGGCGACGGAAGGTGGTGGTGAATAACGGCAACGGGGGAGAATGGACGAAGGAACATAGCGGGATAGATCAAGGACTCCAGTTTCGCATGGAAATAAACAATGAACGAGCGTCACTCAATAGGCAATGTTGGGAAAATATGGCTTTAAATTGAGTAGAATAATAAAGTCGAATCTTTAGAGCAATCAAATCGTACTTTGAAGTATAATATTACTTTTTAAGGGTTTATTTGCCTCGCAATATTGCTAATAGTCACCGGCAAATTTCCTCCACAATATAATAAAATCTCAAATAAGAATACTAGATAATAATACTAGATAATAATTCTAGTATTTCTCCAGAATCTCCCTAGGAAACAATCGGAAACAATTGTTGTGTATTCTTTCAAAAGAAAATGGAAAAAGAAAGAAGAAGATCTGAATAAGTAAAAACAATTATTTTCCAGGATCTCTCTAGTATTGAACAGACATGTTTAGTCATTTATAGCAAAAACAAGAATTTATATCCAAACAGACACAACTTTCCAAGAATTAAGAAGTTATGTCTAAATAAGTACGAACTCTAAGATAACCGTTGAAAGGAATAACAAAATTTGGAATTAAATAAATAAAAAATAACCATAACTCATTCTAAACGGTCACATTATTTCAACAGGATGGTTAATTTTTTTATAAAATAAACTATATTTCCAATAAATAAAATAATAATCGTTGGTTAGTGCCAAAACTCGTCCACGTATGAACTCACATTTTTTCTTCAATGTGAGATAAGACACTCTTAATTTGTTTTAAAAATAAACTACCAACAATCTCCTACTTTGTTTGTAAAACAAAGATAAAAAAATGTAAAATATATATATATATACGGCCAAAATTTCCTTGAGATTAATATACATATATAAAGATCTTTTTCGAGTTAAATATTTACTTAGTGTAAGTATCTCAAAACTCTATCAAAGTGACAAATAGTTTGGCTTTATCGTACTTTTAAATAATAGAATCGGACATACCGCACATATCATAACATCTTATTTTAACGAGAAATTATATATTACTCCGCACTATTATGGTTTTATGCTTGATCCTATTTCATAAGCTCTCTAGAAAGCAACACTAACTTTCGTAAAAAGCGACACCACTTCTAAGCTCATATAAGTGAAGTATCTATTATGTGTTTATGTTACTATTAACACATTAAAAATTTATATTATACTTCATTAAGAATTCAATTCAACCTACAAAACGTAACAAATGATAATGATTTTTCATATCAGGGCTAGCGTCAGTATCAACATTCATTAAATTGTTCTTACTCATTAAACCTTGTAACTAGTGATGTTATAGAAAAATGTCGAGTTACCATTACTGATGACTTTAATTAAAGGGTTTCAGCCCTATTTCTTGAGGTCATTATTATCATGTCTCATGGTAAAGTTTTTGTCAAAGGATTGGTTAGATTATTATTTGATATCGCATAGACAATTGTTACGATATTATCTTTATTCAATTGTCTCACATATTTAAGTCTTAGACTAATATGTCTAGATTTACCATTATAGTTGCTACTATTAGATCTTTAAACCTTGTAACTAGTGATGTTATAGAAAAATGCCGAGTTACCATTACTGATGACTTTAATTAAAGGGTTTCAGTCCTATTTCTTGTGAGGTCATTATTATCATGTCTCCTGGTAAAGCTTTTGTCAAGAGATTGGTTAGATTATTACTTGATCTCACGTAGACAATTGTTATGATATTATCTTTATTCAATTGTTTTACATATTCAAGTCTTAGACTAATATGTCTAGATTTACCAGTATAGGTGCTACTATCAGATCTTGCTAAATGGCTTATCGCAATGGAAAGAAAAATGAGGCATAAGATTAGACCATGATTTGATATCCAACAATAAATTCCAAATCCATTTAGCCTCTTCCCAGTTGCTATTAATGCAACGATTCAAATTTCATAGTTGAGTGAATTATGTACATTTGTTTCTTACTCGTCCAAGAAACAACGCATTCACATAATATGAAAATCCACCCACCCACACTTGTAATCCAACTAGCATCGGTGTATCCTTCTAATACAACTAAATAATTATTATAAAACAATTCCAAATTTGTAGTCTTCTTAAGATAACCCAATGTTCTACACTCGGATTACTAATATATCTACTCAACTTATTCATGGAATAAGTAATATTGGGTCTAGTAAAATGCATCGCATACTTTAAAAACCCTATAGCACTCACATATTCAAGTTGTGCTATTACTCTACTAGTATTATAATTAAATTTTGATATTGAAATCAACTGAATTACTCATTTCTTTGAAACCAAGATATTTAAAATTTATTTAACATTTTCTCCAATGTAATCACTTTGGCTCAAAGAATAACCCCACTGTGTTTTAACTTTAATACTCAAGATAGTATCCACTTCACCCAAATCTCTCATTTTAAAAATGAAAGTTAAATACTTTTTAGTCTCAATGACTCTAGTCATATTGGTTCAAAAAATAAGCATATCATCATTAATCATGGCTCGAAAGAAACCACAAATAGATGCTTATTCGGCTTACTTCTTCTTCTTCTTCCTTTTTTTTTCATGTCATTGTTTATGTGCTTGCATAAGCCCATAATGACATACACATTCATGTACATATCAATGTGGGACATCAAGCAATCGGGCCAATTCCAATTAATTTTGTGCTTGAATGCATGGCTTAAAATATACTCAAGCACGAAATGAATCAAGACCAAATGTCCCGTTCACTCACATAATACCAAAGTTCTGCATTTTAAAGTATCGATTTTCCTTTGCTAATAAAGGTTAGAAATTGTTATATGCAGAAATAAAAATCCCATGGTGCAAATGATATATCAAAGATAGACCCTTCAATTTACTCTGACCAATTGATTCATTCCCTGTACATACAAAATTCCATCCACAACAAAGATCTTGCTATAGAGAAGCAAGAACATAAACACATGTAGACGAATGTTTCAATAAAAGAAACATACCCAGGGTGTCACCACTGGCTAATCATGCATGAAACACTATGAACTTCAATTCGGTTAGAAACAAGAACCTGCGTTGGAGGAAGCTTTGGTGGCCATTTGCTTGCTTGGCCCACGACCAATCCGAATTTTATTTAATTGACCGCATCAAACTCGACGATATCGGTGGGATTAGCAACATTCAACAATGGTGAGCGACTCAGTCCAATTCAATCTGGCAAAGGTCCAACACCAAACCAACGAAATAAAAAATGGAATGAAGCAAATAATCGAGAATATTATCACAATCAATATGATCATATTCTTCCCAAATTTCAAACAATGAAATCACACACCTTGGTGAGGGTGTGCACAAGAGCGCAATCGGCAACTCTGATGCTGATACGATTATATTGGTAGCATCGAAGCCATTCTCCGGCAAGCAATCGCCGTTCGCAATATCACATGGTGACGCGTCACGGGTAGTGACGTAATCTTCGTCCTCCCTCGGGACCTTCGCTCTCACATCACCATTCCTCCGGTGCAGGACTGTGGGAGGACGAGGCCCACCAGAGATGCGAGGAAAGTCCCCACAACGTACTGGCAGATCACCACCATCTCCATTTCTTTCTCCTTCTCCTTCTCCTTCTTCGAATGAATCGACCAATGACACCCGGATCAGGAAGATGGAGACAGAGACGACGGAATGGAGATCTCGTGCTCTCCTCATCTAACCCTGTCTCAGGCAATGCCAAACTGTACGCTTGATTTATTGTTTGGTCGTGCCCTCTAGTAGCAATGGCGTGAGTAATGCGAAGCGTCGGGGCTATTCACTGTGGAGATCGTCGCTGACTAGTGCATGTCGTTGCTGGTGTGATCTGATGCTGGATAAGAATGTGGCCTCTCGGAACTCCATGATTATTTAATAAGCGTTTTTTCAGCGTGTGGGCATCTTGGCACCCCGGAGATAGGCAAGTGGGCCATGACGTTTCTCGAGTAAAAATCAAATTAGGCTTGGCACTTCAGGTTGCGATTCCTTGATTTTCATGTACTCTTGGTCTCGGGTTTGGGCGCCCATTGTCGTGGAAGGGAAGCCTTTGTAACTGATGTCAAAGATGAAAGATGAAGGCATTGGAAAGAAGACGACTCCATTGTTGCAAATTAAATCCTTAAGATTGTTGGAAAAATATTGCATTAAATTGGGTAGAACAATGAAATTGGATCATTAGAGTAATCAAGTAAGATTTTGAGGTGTGATATCATTTTTTAAGAATTTATTTATCCCACAATGTGTTAATAGTCACTAGCAAATTTCCTCCAAAATACAATAAAGTCTCAAATGAGAATATTAGATATTATAATATTTTCTTTAGGAAATAATTAGAAATAATACCTATATATTCTTTAGAAAGAAAATGAAAAAAGAAAGAAGAAGATCTTTATTGAACAGACACGTTCAATAATTTATAGTAAAAACAATAAGTTATATCCAAATAGACACAATCTTTCAAGGATTAAGAAGTTATGTCTAACATATATGAATTCTAAGATAACCGTTGGAGGAAAAAATAACCATAACTCCTTCTGAACAGTTTTTATGGTTGTCTTTGTTTTATTTGTCACATGTCATATCTTCCTCTTTACCATAGCTGGTATTAGTGAAACCAATAATAATCCAAGCAATTCATTTGGTTTCAAAGTAATAGAAATGGTATGAATTGAAAATGTCAAACTCGATAATGTCATATCAAAAATACTTTTAGTAAATGGAGGCAGTCTATTCATGCGTGAATGTAGAATTTTTTTTGTTAAGTTATTCTAGAACTGTGAAATCTATCTATAGCATGCTAATTAGATTAAGAGCAAGCATCAGAATATCCATTTTCAGTATATGTTGTTGTTGATCTCTAGTCCAATTATAGCCATGGAATATTTTGCCAAGTTAATCGAAAATTCTAAATTCTGTTTCCGGCAAGTCTAATATAGAATGGAAAGCTGGCGCTTATGCAAGCTTGTCACTGACAACTCAGGACAAGACCTCTCTTTTTTTTCCTCCTTTTTTTTTTTTTTCCCATTTCACCAACAAGAACTGATTTCTCTACTTCCCAAAATGTCATGACATTAATCCATATAAATACCAAGTTCTTTTGACAACGTGATCACCAATTTTCGCTAAAACCAGATCTCAGAGCAGAGGACCAGTATCATATGTGTCGTGCTGGTCATGATGTGGGTCAAGATATTCTTTCCATTAAAATGAATTATTCGAAAGTAACATATACTCAATACTCTCTAATCGATTTGGATAGTGTACACGAGTATAATTTCGTTAAAATAAATAAACCAATTCAGATGCTCGGGATCTACTTCTTTCAACATTATTCTCGATAAAAAAATCTTCTTCTTTTTTGCAATAAAAATTCTAGAGTTGACAAGGATAGACATCAAGGTAAAAAACTCCAGATGTGTTTGGGCGAGCAAATGTCTAAATTAAGAACGTCACGCATTTTTCTTTTTCTGTCTTACTGTTTCCTTCATCCTCTGTCCAAAAATGACAGATCTCAGCATTGCTTCGTGGGCATGCATTTTCTTTTTCTTGACCTTTTCTTTTTTGGCCTTTTGACCCTTTTGGGTATATAAATAAATAAATAATAATTAGAGGATGTCAAAGGATTTGACAAGTAATGCGGATCCTCCGCTCCATGTTTAGGCAACGTCGGATGGGACGAAGGAGTTTCATTCCATTGTCCTCTCTCCCTTGCATGAGACCTGTCTCTGTCCATCATCTTCCTGGCTTCTCTGTAATGGCTTAAACTTTGCACTTCAATCTTGCTTTGCTTTATCGTTTTCCAAATTTTATGCCTTGATAGAGGAGAGTAGAGGGAGAGGATGTTGCAGAGAGCAGCAAGTAATGCATATTCATGGTGGTGGGCAAGCCACATCAGGACCAAGCAATCAAAATGGCTTGAGCAGAGCCTCCAAGGTGGTGCTTCCAATCCAATTCCTCCATCATTTTGTTCATCTTTTAGAAACTCGTGCTTTGTGGCAATCATAGTTTTGTAGATCTTTTGGTTTATGTGGAAGAAAAATGTTGGACCTGAAACAATAGTGAATGAATGTGGTGGTTTAGAGAGGAGGGAGTATAATTCAAATGATTGATTTCTAGGATGGAGCCGAGGCCTATTTTGCAGTTCCGGGTTTCCAGATGCGGAATGAGAGAGCGGGGATCATTAGTGTTACGATAGGATTCGAATAGATGAAGTCCGCGATTTTGCTAGTGGAATAAAGATTTTTATTTATTCCTACCACAGGTTTTGAATCTTTTGATCAGTCCATGGACGATCTTCATAGACGGGGCAAGAGAGATCTCTTATATCTCAAATAACATAAGATCGACGACAGAAACCACGATTGAGGTTCATAAAACCTAAACCAGTCTCAAATTGAAATCGGCATGAAACCTGCAGACATTTTATGTAATCCTAGCCTTCTTACCTGCATGATGTGCGCGTTTGTAGAAAAATGCCATTTCAAAAACTAATTCAACATTTCTGCAGACGAAAAAAACTCTTGACTTTCTTAGTTACTTTTGATGTTGTGATATTTTCTGCATACATATATGTTAGATTTGCCCCCAAAAAAAAAAAAAAAGAGTTGAAGTACATCATGAACAGAGTTTACAGGATGCAGTACGATGAGGTATACAGAAGTTTAGTATCGAATGAACCAAAAGAGCCAACCTAACGGGCGTCGTAGTTGTGAATCTTACGGTCGCGACATGATTGAGTCGATGTATCTGTGTGTAGAGAAAATCCAAAAGCACTGATATGCAGAGGTTCAACTGCAGATATTGAAGACAAGGTCCAGAGCACGCTGAAGATTATTGATGGCGATGGCGACTCTTTCGCGAAGCGAGCCGAAATGTACTACAAGAAGAGGCCGGAGCTCAAGGGCTTAGTGGAAGATACCTACCGGGCATACCGAGCTCTAGCCGAGAGATATGACCTCTTATCCAGAGAGCTTCAAGGCGCCAACCGCAAAATAGCCACGGCTTTTCCCGATGAAGTCCAATTTGACGACGATGACGACGATGACGAGCAAAGCTTCGCCGGCAGCTTCTCTGAGAAGCCGTCCGGCAGAGATCTTCCTGACGCTGCAAAACGGCGCATTCCTAGAGTGCCGAAGCTCCCTGCGAAAGAGTTCAGCAGCCCGTCAATGTTGAGCTCGAGGAAAACAAAGCTGAAGAAGAACTTGAGCGGCGTCAAGACTTCCGTCACTCCGCTTCCGGTTTGACCAAAGACGAGGCTCTAGGGAGATCGACAAGCTTCAGAAAGGAATTTTAGCACTGCAGACCGAGAAGGAGTTCGTGAAGAGCTCGTTTGAGCGTGGGCGCGAGAGATACTGGGAAATAGAAAACCAGGTAATGGAAATGCAAGGCACAGTATGCAGCCTGCAGGATGAATTTGGAATCGGTACCATCATCGAGGACAACGAGGCTCGGACTCTAATGACCACGATAGCTTTGAAGTCTTGCAAGAAGGCCTTGTCCAGAATGCAGGAGCAACAGGAACAATCAGCCGAAGAGGCGAAAGAGGAACAGGAAAGAATCAAGAAAGTACACGAAAAGCTCAAATCTCTCAAAGGCGAATTTCTTTCTGAAGAGAGAACCACTAAGGACAATGTAGAGGAAGAAAATTCGGTCGGTACCAGTCCAAAATCAAGGAGTTCGGTCCAACAAGACGATGAGTCGAGCTGGGATGGTCAGAAGACGGAGGAAGTTCTCAATTCTGATTCGAAAGCGGCACTCACCATGTCGGAATTAGCAGAGAGAGTTGATGAACTGGTCGACAAGGTTATCAATTTGGAAACCGCGGTTTCTTCCCAGACCTCTCTTGTAAGTAGATTGAAATTGGAGACGGATGGCCTGCACACGCACATCCGGACCCTCGAAGATGAAAAGGAAACTCTGATGGAAGGTTCGGACAACATGAACAGCAGGCTTAAAGAGCTGGAGAAGGAAATGCACCGGATCAAGACCCTGAAGCAGAATGTCAAGGACCAAAACCAGAACCTCATCTCTCATTTTACAGAAGCCAACTCGAACCTCGACCATCTCTCAGAGAAGTTGCAGAATGTGAAGCTGGATGAGGAGGATGAGAACGGCGGAACATTATTCCATGAAACGAAAACCGCTGGTACGAACGCTAAACAAGGAAAGGAGATTGAAGAGAATGAAGTGCAGCACGTCTCTGACGACAAAAGAGATGCGGAGGCAAAGCGAGAGGAGAATAAGGACAGTGTTCCTACTTTCGATGATCCCATCAAAGCTGCGGAGGAAGAGATGTATGTGGGATCTGGCCCTGCTAGCGAGTTTGATGTTATGTCTGAGAGACCCCAAGAATCGGTGCAGCACGAGAAGGAAGAGAACCATGATCTGTTTACCGAGACTCAGGACTCACAGGATGACAGCGAAGATCATCCCGACTGGAGGCAGATGTTCTTGACTGGCGTAGAGGACAGAGAGAAATTTTTACTAGGGGAGTACACTTCGGTTCTCAGGAGTTACAAGGACGTGAGGAAGAAGCTAAGCGACGTGGAGAAGGATAACAGGGATGGCCTCTTTGAATTGGCGATGCAGATCAGGGAATTACGAAATGAGAATGCTTCAAAGGACGAGGAGATCATGGCTCTTCGCAAAAAATTAGGCACGCCGAATGGGAAGCCGGATGGTGCTGAAGGCGTTGCTGCATCAGAAGATAAGGCTACGAATCAAGAAAATCCCCAAGAGAGCATCCCGGTCGGATCTAGCTCTCAAGAATTGAGTCCATCATCGCTGCCGAAGAAAAAACAGCCGCTCTACAAACTGCTGCTTCAACATAATTTCCAAGGCTTCATGAAGAGTCCTTCTACTAGAGAGGTAGACACCAGAGTAAGTAGAGCTCCAGCTGTTACTACCATGGAAGAGAAGTTCCGAGTGGAGATTGACGAGCTCCTAGAGGAAAACATTGAATTCTGGTTGAGATTCAGCACGTCGATCCATCAGGTGCAGACTTTCCAAACAAGTTTCCGTGATCTACAAGTTGAGTTATCAAAGTTGTTCGATGACAAGAAACAAGATTCAAGCTTTAAGCACCAATCTTTGAAGTCTGAAGCTCGTCCGATATACAGACACTTGAGAGAGATACAGACCGAACTCAAGTTGTGGTTGGAGCAAAATGCGCTATTGAAGGATGAATTGGAGAGTCGATTTTCTGCCTTGTGCCGGTTACAGGACGAGATAACGAGAGTTTCTGACCCGGGGTCTGCTGCTAGAGATCCCTCTCTGAGTGAGTATCAAGCTGCGAAGTTCCAGGGCGAGGTCCTGAACATGAAGCAAGAGAACAACAGGGTCGCCGACGAACTGAATGCCGGTCTGGACCGGGTAAAGAAGCTGAAGGCCGAGATTGAGACAACCATCGCAAGACTAGATGAGTATCTCGGAATTTCGGCATCAAAAAGCCATCACCCCCCCAGGTCAAGAATACCCTTGAGGTCCTTCTTGTTCGGGGTCAAGCTGAAGAAGCAGAAGCAGCCATCGATCTTTGCATGCGTGAGTCCTGCGATGCAGAAGGACAGCGACCTCGGAGGCGGTGCATTGCCTACTTAGCTTTGATTCCTCGAGCCTTCATACTTGTTTGAATTGTACATGTACATGATCTGTTTTCGAATTCTTAATGTTGGGTTGTGATAGCATAGAATATTGTGCAGAATGAATGGGCCGCAGTTATATTTCCGCTGATGCAAGTTGCTGATATCTTGCGGACACGTCATTGCATGAACCCTAAGTGTTCATGCGTTTTCTTACCACTAGAAAGCACAATTTCCGGGAATCAAACCGGCAGCTTCTGCTTCTTTTTCCTGTCGAGTTGACAAGAGATTAGAGGGCCAGTAATTCTGTGGCCTTATTTTCGGATGAATCATGCACAAATTTAAGAAACATACACGCATAACCAGGGAATTAAAAAAAAAATGAAAAATAAAAACGAGGCATGCATATGCGGTCCTGAGGTATCTCCACGGAGAACTTACTAAAAAGTCTGATATGTATGGAAAATCGGTGGATTAGTTCTGTTTTTTGAAGAAATGAAGCCCACTGATATACATGATCTTTTCAACGATAAAATGATACAAAGAGCGGCCTGAAACTATATGTCAACCTCATACGGTAAGCGTCCAGAGCACCGCTTCGCTTACAGATTATAGGTCCATCTATTCAGATAGAAAAATAGACTAAAAGACAGACAGACAAAACAACACCGATGGACAACTATCATTTGCTTTTTCATTGCTATATTCTGAGAAATATTACAAAGCTCAGCGAGCACCAAATGCTGGAAGTTCAAAAATAATAAGTTGGAAGCAAAAGGTCATGTAAATTTTTTTTGTTTCAACCTGCATAACAATCTCTAATCTACTAGATCATCTAAATCCATCCAAACTAGCTTGTGCCGTCTACTTCTTTGCTATGTTCTATAGATACCACGCCTGCCGCGTCGACCTGCAAACTTCCGTTCTCACAGTTCTTGTCACGATTGTCATTTCCACCCTCAGCCCGGGTGCTCACCACAGCACTTTGATCACTTACAGCCACTGGTGCATTCGGTGCCACATTAGACTTCTCAACTGGCGTTTCATTTCCTTGCTCTACTTCTGGTTTTACCAGAACCTTGTCATCTTCAGTAACCTGCTTTGCAGCATCGTCTAAAGCAGAAGTTCCATCTTCTTTGGTCGGCTCCTTCATCACATTGTTCGTTACAGAATCAACCATCTTCTCATCATTTCTGGCCTCTTGATTCAATGGAAGCTCAGTGGCCACAACTGGGGAAATATTACTCTTCTGTAAGGAGATAGCTGGTTCTTTAGCAGGAGCAGATGGAATGCTGGCGGTTGCAGAAGTCGATTCTTTCTCAGCAGCAGAGCCTGCATGGCTGGATGTAACAGCGAGCCCAGTACTTCTAAAGTTTACACCAGGATGGGGCCTGGATTGGGTGGCACTGCCACCAGGAATAGAAGAAGGTTTAATTAAAGAACCAGAAGGAATTATGTGTACAGCATTTTTTGCCTGGGCAGCCTTCAGAAGCGAAGCAGCATCTGAAGGGGTTGCAATGCGAGCCCCTGCAGCAACTGCTGCAGCTTTTATTCCCATAGAATCGGGACTCATATCAGCTTTTGGCGATGCTTTTTTCGGGGGAACCCTAGACTTTGGTGCAATACTTAAAGATTGCACTGAAGAAGATCTTTGCTGTGAAATTTGCTGAGTTTGATGGTGGGCCAGCCCAGCAATGTTCCCAGGGAAAGGAGATTCAGCAGCAGCCGCAGGTTGTGTAGAGTTACCAAAGGTACCATTTGGTGTTGCTCCTGCTTAAAGGAAAAAAAGGAAAAAAAAACATGTTTAATCTGCAGATTTATACAAACAAAACCAACTACAGAACTTGGTGTAGAAAAGTCAAAGCCAGGCAGCTCAAAATTGTGGCACAGGCAGAGAAGTCTAGATACACTGCTAACAAATTACATTTTTTTTGGTGAGCATAATAGTTCTAGGATTTATCCAACAACCACCATGTTTCATTCAAACAAGTAAACGTACTACAAGATTCACTTCACCAGATACTAAAGAGTAGTCACGCTAAGAAAGATTTGTGATAAAATGAGACACAATGAATCATGAGGCAGTAAGTAAATCAAGAGGGATGCACCAAAGTGCATGAAAGTCAACCAATTAATTAATAACTATTGAACCATCATTCTGCAAATCATTTAGGAAGAAATTCTTTGCTGGCAGATATAGCAAACCTGTTCTTGAATTTTTCACAGGCATATCGAGGGCTAGAGACACTGCATGACGAGCAGCCAGTTGTGCTTCAGAAAGCTGTGGCCCCGTTGAATTTGCAATTCCCACATTCAAGTTTCCATGCCGTTTCCGTATAATGGCCCACCTCTGCACATGAAAAAGAATTCGCAAGATAAACAGCAAGCGCAAAGCAAAGACAACTTATTAAACCAGCATAACCTAACCATGTAAGGTTAACATTTCATTAAAAAATGAAAGAATCCTAAACCAAGAATTATCATCAGAAAATCTTTCTCTAATCTCCCACTATAACAGGTTACATCTGCTATTCATCGGCCAGGAAAATGAACCAAGAAAACTGCACTTGATGATTCTACTTTTACAACAAAACCTCAACCCATCTACTGAGGAGAAAATATGCACGCGCGCGTGAGAGAGAGAGAGAGGTCTCAAACCTGAGAAAGCTGTGAAGCAGTCCTATCTCCCTTAAAGTCTGCTTTTAGAATGTTTGCCCAATTCCCTTCACCACATTTCTGTACAGCAGCAATGAGTTCCAAGTCCTCTGCCTCAGACCATGGTTTTCTTTTCTTTCGAGAAGCATTGTTGCCACTTGCTAATCCATTTACATCCAAGCCTTCATTAGATGTTACTGCAGGCAGAGGCTGCTTCCGAACAGAAACCGGTACAGTAATATTCACGCCCTGTGTATAACAAGGAGGTTGGGAACTTTCAGAAACTCTAGATGACTGACCATTTGGTATATTTATAGTCAATGGGGCCTCAACGGTCGAGTTACTCTGGAGGCTGGGGTCACTTGTTATACCAGAACCTATTAGAACCTGCATTGAAAAAAAAAAAAAAATCTCTTTTTAAAGGCAACCGGAACAAAGCTCTGGTTCAAACCTAAAATTCACAAAGGATGTTGAGCATCGCGCACATGCATCTGTCCAATGAAATCAATCTTCTAAGAGTAGCTTCCTAACAGTACAGAATCTGCATAATAACCAAGCCACCTGTTGGACAACTAACTTTGGCCTGTTGACTTGTATGTTGTTTAGATAAATAAAATCTCTAGCATGCAGCCTACTGTGCCACTGCCTAGGCTTTGGAAAATGAGCCAAAAGAATCAAATAAAACTGGAGTGACATATTTCTCAGAATGTGATATGAGCTCATTTGGATGTCATTTAACAAGAATATGATGATCCAGCCCACATAGCTTGCAAAAGAAAAGACCCTGCTTCTCTAACTCAATACAACTTATAATGCGTGAAATGATATTTGCTGGAGCAAAGACTTCCAAGGAGAATCAGCCTACCATGGGCTTCACATCACCATCAAGTAAACAAGGGCTACAGTAACATGTGGACCATCACAAATCATAGAGAATCATTCATGAGCAAAAATACCTATATCAAACACCACATCCTCAAGACTCAACCTGATCATCTACAAAATTTGGGATACAAAATGGCATATCTACAAACTTAGAAAAAAAAAGCCATTCATATAGATACATCATATCATATCTGCAATCTCTATTTAAGGAGTCACATGTTTCATCCTGCTCAACAGTTTTAGCATTTCTTAAAGTATCCAATATCACTTGTCTAAAGGGTTTTCAAGCCTTATATTCATGCTCTCTCCCTCCACCTATTAATTTAAGCTTTTGAGTTGGACATCAAACCCAGCTTTCGCCCTTAATTTATTTTGTATACAAGGGTCCCATCCATCAATTCCATGTGCCGTCCTAAGTCTAATTTGCAAGTTAGAGGCGGCATTTAAATATCCTACATAGCTTGCCCTTGAGGCTTATATAGGCCTTATATTCATGTTATCTCCCTTCATCTATCGTCTAAGTTTTTGGGTTGGATTTTCTAGTAAGCATCATTCTGAGATCCATCAAATAACCCCCATTTCCCTTACCCACAAAATACTGGTAATTGTGAAGGTCCAACCCTATGCAGTTTGAAAAGTTCAGCTGTACTACCATCAAGTAGCATACCATTTGCAAATAACTAAAGTAATTTCAATTCCACATCCACGTTGTGATGGATATATCTCAATAAGTTGCCCAAAAATAATTGTTAACTGAGGTTCCTCTTGCAGCTGTGTTGTAAATAAGTTGCAGCATAAATTGCAAAAAAATCTACCTTGACACAGGCTGCAGCCTCTGTCGAAGCTTCAGTGCTCACTGCAGGAAATGCTTCCAGCTCATATTCTAGGTCACTGTCATCATCCTGAAAAACAGATTCTGATTACTAATATACGGAAAAGAGCCAGGTCTCAGTAAATGTAGTGCACAACATGATCATACCTGACACTTGTTAGATAGAATATAAGATGTAAACTAGATAGGCAGACCTTTAACCTACGTGACACAAAAGAAGGGAACACAAAGTGCTCGAAAAAATGACAAATCTTTGCTTAATAAGCCACCGGTAAGAAGAGGAGGAGGAGGAGATGCAGAAAATGAAGAATAGATTCTGCTATTAACAATGAAAGCTTACAATCTCAACCAAAAGGCATATAAACAGCAGTACTAAATAATAGTATAATTCTGACCATGTGAAAACGATTGATGAATGAGAAAGTACCTAATTGACAACTAGTAGAGAGAAGGTTGTTTACTACAGAGTACTTTATAGTATTTGCTTGTAGGATAATGAACTACTCAACTGTCTCTCAGTGACATTCAAGAGAAACTCAATAGCACACAGAAAGTAGAATTTTTCTCAGCAAATTGAACCACCATTGACCCACTACGCTAATTTGGCCTTGCATCACATAAATTAAGAAACAGTTTCCAAAATCCAAGCATGTTTCTTCATGAAGAAACAACTGCTTTATTTCATGTTTATGTCCGATGGAAGTGAAGGCCATTAGAGAAGATTATCTAATTGTAAGGAACATAATAGTATAATAGGTGCTATCATCTATTTCTACTAATTTCCCAGGGCTTTAGAAGGCTACACCAGTTCAAGGAATCACTGGTGACAGCATAATGTTGCTTTCCATCAAAGGAAAAGATAAAACTCAAAACTCCGTAGAAAGGCATAAGGACTGTCCAGCCTGAAAGGCATATTTTTCACTCTGATAACCTTGAATGGTGCAATTCTTCAATCCATCCTCAAGCTTTCTAGACATGTAGGATGTTAGGGTTGCTTTGATGAGCCAAGCCATGGCGGGGGATTCTTAGCTAACCGCTGCCACTGCCTAAGACCAGCAATGTCAGTTCATCATATTGTCCCAAGACAAATGACTTCCAAAATCTAGGAAACCTTCTTCATGAAGAGATTACCACTTCTTTTCATGTACAATCCTCGAAGACTAAAACATGGGGATTCTTCTCCGAGAAGGGTCCGATCACCCTGGTTTCAAAGGTGGTACTTTTAACTCTGAGATGTCAACATTGAGAGTATGCTTTGGTGGCAAACAAGCCACTTTTACTACTCTACAAATTTTCTCCAAATTGCATGTTGCACAAGATAGGATGATCAATTAATGTCCTCAGTTTTCAACAAAGAAAGTTGATCTAATCATGGCATATTAGCGGGCACATATTCCTCCACTCGACCAGTTAGTAGACACGTGCAAAGAATCGGCGTTTTTATGACACTACCGATTTAAAATTCATATAAACACACATCAATCTTGATATTACAATCGGGACTTCCTAACTAAACCCACGTTACCAACTCATTAAAGCAACTATAGCTCAAGAATATCGCAATACAAATGTTACAAATCAGTCCGACAGCTTTGAATCCATCCACAAGCAAAAGAGGGCAAACGCACCCATTCCTCCAATCGCCAAGCCGAGAAAGATAGAAGATCCGAAAACTCACCAGAGGCTCATCCCCGTCCTCCAATTTCTCCGGCAGCGTACTGCGATAAGCCAAATGCCTCCACAGCGTCCGGTACTCCCTCGCATTAGTTATCCCGGTCGACGTCTTCTTCACCAGCTCATTCCAATCTACCTTCACGCCCTGAAACTGCGCCACTTCTTGAAGCAAACACAGCACCGCGGTCGCTGAATACCTGCCCAAGAAGCAAACCCACTCTCGCATCAGCCAGAAACACACTAAACGAGCTCCTACCCAAAATTGATACACACCCAAACTCATCCGGGGACTCAACAAAAATTACAAAGAGGCCATAAAATCGACTCAATTTGAAGCCGAGCGAGAGAGAGAAGAAGGCGAACCTCTGCAAGAGGGTGGAGATGTCTTCTTCGCTAATGGAGCCCTTCCTCTTCTGGGGCTTCGATTCAACGACGGCTTCGTTCATGGCGAACGAGCATCGTATGAGTGCGGAACTGGCGGAACAATCAGCGCTCGCGGGGCCGAGAAATTGAGCCAGCAGGAGAACCCAAAGATCGAATTTTTAACCAGCAAGAGAACCCAAAGATCGAATTTTTACTCAGCAGAAGCGACTGTCTCTAGAAAGAGAGAGCGGGGTTGGGGAATTGGGTGGGTTTCGGATTTCGACAGCCGACGTGGGAGCGGGAGGAGACGGCTCGGTTCGGGCGGGTCGTTCTTTCTGGGAAGGCAGCAGGAAATTAGAGAGAGAGAGACACAGAGACACGGAATCCAAATTGCATTTTTGTCATCTTTGGGTTTTCTCAATTTCACCCTAAACTTTCGATTTTCTTCACAATGTCGCCCCAACTTTTCAGGGTACGTTGACTTCCATAAATTTTTGGAATGAGCATTGAAATCGATTGGTGCCGGGGGTTCTTGGTTCTCAAAATTTGAAGTCGGTATAAATCAGTCTGGTCCACGGTTTCAGGTACAGATCGAACCGTCCAGACCGGATCAATAATTCTTCTTTATTGCCAAAGAGCTAGAGAAGAGAACGGAAACGACGTTCATAAACACATTTGCACTCTATGAGAATGTTTCATTCCTTGTAAGAGTTTAAAAACAAGTTCTTTTTAATATCTTGTCCGGTTCCATTGTTCCAGTCCTTGTTAAGGAATAGGGGAAACAAAAAACAAAGAAAGAAATCACGCCCATTCTTGGACTCGCCTGGGAACTAAACAACATTGATCAATTTAGTTCCAGAGTTAAGTGGGCCAATTACTAGTTCTACATTTCGGTTTCAAGATGGATCTAGCCTACCCTAAAATAGATTACCTCTAATAAAACAATGAATTTGTCCCTCTCGCCACACTTCTCAAGTATTCATGAGTCAAAACTATCACTTTGCTATTTAGAATTCCTTTTACTTTTTGGTTTTTTTCGAATCATGTGACTCGCATTTTATAATTGCTTCCAACATTAAATGCTCACACCCTACGGAAACTTACAAATTTTAACTCGTAAAATGTCATATGATTTCTTCAAAATTCAAAGGTTTCTATCATATAATTTTGCTTGAGAAACACGCAATTGAAATAAAAAAGAAAATTCAAAAAGCTCCCACCTCCACCGTATCTCAAATTTGGCTTCACAAGCTCTATTTTGTCAAATATTTTCGTCCAAAAATTCGATTGGGATTCATTCTAATTGCACTCTAAATAAGATGACGAGCTCATGCTCAATGCCCATCACATTTGGTTGATCCAGCCGTTGCCCTGAAGCAAACACTATAACTCTCGGACACTTCTTTCAGTTTTGAGCAACTACCCTTATCAATTACAACAGAAAAATAAAGATCCATCTGCAAAAATAGATGAGACAACATAGGATAAGACTAGTGTCAAGAAATGATAAAACAAAAGATAAGAATCGTGACAATTCCTATATATATATTTGATATATCATAACGAATAGTACATCGGTCTATTTATAGTCTATTTATAGACTTTTCTGAAATAATTATTCAAGACAATCAAATCGAGATATGTAGAGAATTAGTGGAAATATACATACAATATTGAAAGATATAGGTAATTTATATAGTAATTTCATAATTGTCTCCAATGTAGGTAAATATCTTACTGGAATTTTTTTAGAATTCCTAATATAATATTGCTAGAAAGACTTGCAAATGCTCAAAAAAAGCACAGCACGTCAACAAATAAAGGGGAAAAATAAGGATTCCTCTAGTAGGATGAGCACTTCCAACAATCTTTCCATTTACGAGCAGCAGGTCACGAGACATAGTTTTGACCCGAGACATTACCCCATCTATCTTGGATCATCCTACTGTAGAGAAAAGCACTTTGATTTTGAGAAATGAGAGCACCAGTTGCTAACTGGACGAAGTTGAGATAATTTCTCCAGGGTGCTTAAGTTTGGGAATCAAAACAGTCAAGGAATGGTTCAAAGATATAGGAAGCCGACTTTGGACTAATTGGGTTCAAAGCAAATCCTTAAAAGGTTTAATTGCGTTCTCGTCCGGATCTCGGGATAATCTGAAAAAAAATAGAGAGGGGTGTTGTCAGGTACGGGGCAAGAATAATATACTAAGTTGCCAGGTAGAGATATAGGAAGCTAACCTGAGCTGAAATCAATTCCCCAACCACATCATCCCATTATTTTTGGTAAAAGATCCCAAAGCAACCGTCAGGACCAGAACTCTCTGCTCAGCTGGAACAGGCCAATTTTTTGTTTTGACTTCCTTGAGTTCCACATCTACCACAAGACCCTCATTTATTTGCTCATTTTACTTTCCCGCTCAATCAGGCCTTCCAAACCGCGCAATGTATCACCTCCTCCAGACTTGGAGGGAAGTTTATAATGGTTTCGAAGAGCACAAAAAAAATATCCTCCTGCTTCTCAGGCACCTCCTCCTGTAATCTTTAATTTTCATGGTCTGACCTGGAAAGAAAACTCTGTACATCTGTCCCCATAGTCGGTCCAATTGGTTATGGCTGTGTTGATGCCAATGCATTTCCTCCCTTAGCCCATGCCAAATCGAGTTCACTCTTTTAATTGCTCCTCCTCTTCCTCGTACTGCTCAACCACCCCATCTTGCAATTTCCCAAGTAGCTCCTAGAATAGCTTAATTTTCTTGTCATTGACAGGGCCAGAGCTCTTATCTCACTTGATTAAAGCACTTCTACAATCGACCACTTTTTTAATTGCCTCTCTAAGAGAAGTACTCTGAACGTTGCAGAGTTCTTTAATTACTTTCCCTATACTCTTCAAAACCGGTCCCTATGCTCTGAAATCTGAATCTTCTCTTCCCTCTCTGATCTTGAATGTTAATATTGACCACCAAAGGACAATGATCTGATGCCATGGCAGGTTGGTGGAAGACCCCAGTCCTCCTAGACCACTGAGACATCCCACTCATCATTTGCCACTCCGTCAATTCTCTCTCTCACCCTATTTTCACCTATCCCTTTACTGCACCATGTGACCTTTCTGCCCATGAAAGCCGATATCAGTCAAACCAGCAGCATTTACCACTCCGTCAATTCTCTCTCACCCTATTTTCACCTATCCCTTTACTGCACCACCATGTGACCTTCTGCCCACAAAAGCCGATATCAACCAAACCAGCAGCATTTACCACTCCGTCAATTCTCTCTCTCACCCTATTTTCACCTATCCCTTTACTGCACCATGTGACCTTCTGCCCATGAAAGCCGATGTCCAATCAAATCAGCAGAAGACAACATGTCCTTGACATTCTCCACATTCCTTTTCGCCTTGCAACTCCCTCCCTGCTTCTCTCCCTTCTTAATTCCATTAAATCTCCAATACACATCCAGGACTCATGGACTATTTCAGTAAATTTCTTAATTTTTTACCACAAAAAACATCTCTTCTCAAAATCTGGATCAATACGAGTCCAACTAATTCTCCTCAAGTGCCGTTGATCCATGTTAGTCACCTCAGTATCAATGAATTGGATACTGCAAGACCTCGAAATCAACTATTTCCTCCACCATAATGCCAAATCCCAGGGGATTCCATTAGGATTTAAATAAATTGCCTGCTATACACTTACAATTCTCCTCCACCTTTCCACCTTGCCTCTCTTATATACTGTCTCCATAAGAAACATACCTGAAGCCTTAAACTACCTACACAGTGCCTCTAACCTTCGAATTATTGAAGTAGGCCTTAAAACCTCCGCGATTCCAACTTATGAAGACCATGGCACCAGGGTGGCCAAGACTGGCCTGCCACCATAGCCTTCGGAGGTATATGCAAAAAACATGTGTTTCGTGTACTAGAAATTCCATTCATTTCCCAATCACTACTTCAATTATCTGCTTCCTCACTCCACCACCTTTTCTCCTCCCACTTCATTAAAGGACTTTTAATTTTTCCTGCCACCCTCCTCTTCTTCCCTTTCCCCTCTCTCTATTTTCAAATTCAATGCCTTCAATTTCATCTGTAATCTAAGAAGGTACCGACTCCTGAAGTTCATTCACATCTCCTTCCTTCACCAGCTTCTCATCATCCAGTGGAAATTCTACAATTTACAACTCAGCCTCCTCTTTTCCTTGCAGGCCAGGTTTTCCCAATTCTATAGGGGCATATTACTAACTTCAAAGTCCATTATGAGGTGACGATATGCTCCCAAAAAGTGGTAACAAACTTGTAGTTACATATTGGGCCACATGATTGCATGTGATTACACATGAAATGCAATTTAGTCAAATATCATCTATAAATGCAAGGAATGATTTCGAGACTACTTTCAAAACAATATATTGAGGTTTGTTAGTAATATGTTTATAAATTATTTTGCTAGTTTTATATACTTACATGACGAATTTATCCTCAATAATCAGTCATGTGTTGTCATGTGATCACGACTGTAAATAGCAATATGTTTACCAACTATTCTTCCAATTTTGTATGTATATTTATATGACGAATTCATTATTATTAAGCAGTCACATGTTATAACAACTATTAATAACTATACATTTACGAACTATTCTTTCAATATTATATATATTTATATGATGAATTTATTATCAATAATCAATTATATCTTGTCATGCGATCATAGCGTAAATAACAATACGTTAATGAATTATTCTTCTAGTTATATATATGTGACGAATTCATGTCAATGATTAGTCGTATTGTCATTGTAAGCAAAATTTGATAAGAGTTAACGATGAACAACACTTTGTGATGGATCCTTAAAATATATGTGGGGGCAATTAACAACAGTCCCAAAGGCGGAAGCATAAAAAGAGGAAAAAAAATCTCCAGTATTTACGAATTGAATAGAAAAAAAAAAAAAAGGGAAAATTCTGTATTGATTTATTGGCAAATGAGGGGAACCAAAAAAAAAAACCTTCCTGGGGTTTTAGCTTTCGTAGTCAGAATCGCGGACTGTCCGGGACTGCAAAAGTTATCTCGCCTCTTTCTCTTTCCTTTTTCTTGGGTTTTCTCGTTTTTCCTTCCTCGAATTCGAAAGCTCGCAGCATTTGGTTGCAGAAAGATCCCTGTTCCGAGCGTTCCGAGCGCGATTTTCATCTCCTTTTGGCTTTCGTTCTGTGCCCAGAACCCGCGAGGAGAGCCCGAGGAAGCAGGAATTTCTCCTCAGTCCGTTCGTCGCGCTTGATCATCGTCGTCGTCGTTTCGAAACAAACGATGCCCGCGAGCGAAGGTTTCTCAGGTACCAAAGGTTTCATCTTTCGTGTCTGATTCTCTGCTTCGTGCGTTCGTCTTGAAAAGGGTATGTGCAGATTTTACTCTCGCTCTCTCTGTGTGTGGATATGTTGCCGACGTTGGAGTCTTTCCGTGAAAAATTCCGGAGTGTTCCCTGTTCTTTATCTTTCGTTTCGCTTGGTGGGTAGCATCATATGCGAGAACCCAGATGGACCATTGCTTCTTTTTCTGAAAATCTGATCGTGTACGCTGTCAAAGTTGGAGCCTTTCCTTCTCGAGCCTCCCTCTTTTTGCGAGGAATGACTATCGGCTGAGTAAATTACGGCTGACTTTTGATGTGCTCAAGTGTGTGAAGCATTGCTGTTCAAGGGGTTCTATTGCCGTTTCCCTTCTTTGTTCTTGTGGAGCACTGCCGTCACGATTTCTTTTGATTTCCAGCGTGCGTGAAAGGGGATGTAATCTCACTGGCGCTTCGTCAATTCTGCGTTCATTGAGCAATATGAGCACATTGTTCATCTTTTTTTGTGTACTCCTGAAAATTATAATAATGATGAAATTATGGTTGATACCATTTTTTGGTAAATTGCAAAACTTTACAAGAGGAGATTTCCCTCCGCTTGAGAAATTGCTGATCTTTTCCTCTGATATTTCTTGCGGAACATCAGTGACTCCTACTAAGAAATTTGGGATGAATAATGCCACCAATTTCATCCCCGGGTGTAGTAATTTTTGGTTCTGATCTTTCATTGAAATTTCTGTGCATGCTTGTTTCTTGAAGTGGTAACCTCGAAGAAGGAATCCTTCTTTTCTTGTTTTACTTAAAGTTCAAAAGATGGAGATCAATCTTCTCCCCTTCCCTTTAGTGCAGTGCTTAGAACTCTCTCCCCCTCCCCTCCTTTCCTTCCCTCCCTCCCTCCCTCTCCCTCTCTCGGTGCCCATGTACACAATGGTGGGCATTTCCACTTTTAATTGCCTTTTTGATATTTCCGAATTTCCAACTTCATTTAATCATTGATGATGTGTTTTTGGATAAAATGCAGGTGTCTCAAATTGCTACGTCTTCAAGAGTCGGTTGCAAGAGTATGCACAAAAAGTGGGACGACCAACTCCAGTCTATGAGACCATAAAAGAAGGTCCTTCACATGAACCTTCATTCAGATCAACGGTGATTGTTAATGATGTCAGATATGATTCTTTACCTGGGTTCTTTAATCGGAAGGCAGCCGAGCAGTCAGCTGCCGAAGTTGCGCTGCTGGAGTTAGCGAAGTCCGGTGAAATCAGTGACTGCATTTCTCAACCAGTTGTAAGTTCTATAGGCACTACTAAATAGAATTAAATTGTAAATATATTTTATGGCACACCCATGATAATATAGGTGTTCTCCTTATTTTTGTAATGGAAAACAATTTTGCAGATTTAGTACATATAGTTTAGAAATGAGGAGCTGATTTAATATTATGATTGCTGAATAGTTTAATTATAAGTGTGCTATGGCGCCTGCAAGAACTCATTAAGCAATTGAAGTATTATTTAGCCTACTCCGATCATATTGATCCTTTTATCTTTCCTTAGTCTGCGACTGCAAGATTGATTCTGTTTCACTGTTTCCCTTGTGGCTGTTTTCTTTGCTTTTTCTTTTTTCTTTTTTTGGGCCAGATCATTCTTTGCATTTAGATTAGTTTGTGACCCATTTCTGTGCCTATATGAGTTGAACTTGTTATGATGATTGTTCTTTGCAGCATGAAACGGGGTTATGCAAAAACCTTCTTCAGGAATATGCACAGAAGATGAATTATGCGATTCCCCTGTATGAATGCCGAAAGGATGAGGCACCAGGGAGAGTGCCTCTCTTTTCATGCACTGTTGAGATTGGAGGAATTCGTTATATTGGTGCCACTGCAAAAACCAAGAAAGAAGCAGAGATTAAAGCTGCTCGAACAGCTCTTCTTGCCATACAGTCGAGTACACCCAAATCATGTGAGAAACCGATTACCAACTCTCAGCTGACGGTTGTTCCATGCAAAAAGAGAGGGACGGAGACGACTACTAATGCTGAGGACACTGGAAATCCTCCAAAGGCAAAGAAAGCGCGCTTCAAGAAGAAATCATCAAAAAGGAAGCTCTCCGTGGATAAGTTAGGCAATAATCAAATTCAGAATACAGGACATTTGAATTTTAGGATCAACAACACTGTTCCATCTGGAGTCTCAGAAGGTGCATTTGGATTGTTGGCGTGGGAATTGGGGCTCAATACAAATGGAAATGAAAATGAAAGCTGTGTGGACATTGCTAATGTGAATGCTCCTAATTTTCAAATTTTGCAGTGCCCAGCTTCCAATACCAATCAAGGTAATCTTGGCACTCAAGGTACGCTCCTTGTCCCTCATGGAGATGCTAGTGCTTTGTCGAGGGAGACAAATAACATTTCTGGGGTTGATGAAGTGGCTTCTGGCTGTGCTAACATGGAGAACTCAAGTGGCATTTTTGGGTTTGACTTATCTGAAGAAACTGTCTGAAATATTGCAGATTGTTATTAGGAACTAGATAGTTATTCAGTGGAAGCTTACTTTTTTATTCTTTTAAGGATAGAGCTATTGTCATCTTTTGACCGAACAATTAAGTTATTAGCAAACTTGGTCTGGAGCCACATAGGAGCTTTTGTTTTGGGTGCGAATGCCAATATTCTCAACGAGAAGAAAATTTAGATGTATTGCATGATCTTGTTATGTTGAAGTTTCTCTTGAGTTGCGTCTCTCGACTGGGTGATTCTCATTTTGTTCTCCTTCTGAAAGATTTAGATGTACAAGGCAATAACGTCTCAAGGTAGAAATGCACCTTAAAAAGCTCCTGTGATCTTGAAGCTATCACGTTGTTCAGGCCTCAAGGTCAAAAGTGAAGGCATAATACATCATAGTACATGGACCGTATAATACACGAGCAGAAACGTTTCTCTTTTCTTCTGTCCTTTGTGGGTACGATTCATATTTTCTTGTTCCCAGCCGTGCTCTCTTCTTTGAGGGCGTTGGGAATGTTTTGGAAGTTCTGATCTCTTCATTAGTCCATAGACATGGAAGAAATTGACCTGCTAAGTGCGACCCAGAACACGAGTGGCATTGTCGAGGTTTCTTGTTGCAGAGGTGACACAAATCTGAACTGCAACAACCGTGCAATGAAGAGATGGAGAGACTTGATCCCCAAAGTGAAGAGCTCATTGCTCGTTCTCTTCCCGGCAACTCCAAGCAAGTTACCTGCAAAAGTGGATTTTAAATGCCGTAAGACAAATTTTATCAGGGACTAGTCGATACAATATAGCAGTTCTAAGTGGCCAAAATGATAGGATCACAATAATCCCTCTGGATTGATTGTTATGTTTAGTGGTCATACCGAAGTGCTCTGCAAGCCGCAAGTAACCTTCAGCCTCTTTCTTCTCCATGGTCTGTTGAGGCCCATTTAAGCAAAGGCTGATAAGACTACCCACAAGTAGGCCTGAGAGTGCACAGAGAATGGTGACTCTGTCAACCCTCTTGTTGAATTTCAGAGCCATCATCAAATCTCAGAAGCCTGATCCTCCTCTCTTTTGTCCTTGTCTTTGGCTGGTTTTAGCTGTACTCGAATCAGCCAAAACGATGGAGATTATAAGCGAGCACACACACTCTCTTGCTTCTTCAAGACCACCAAGAGTCCCATATTTATAGATGATGCTGATGCTTTTGGTCAAAACTGGCTTGAATTTAATTAATGTTTGGTTGTGTTTTGAAGCTTGTTTTGAGAGCTACCAAATCATAAGCTGCAGAAAAATGTACTTGAGGTGCAAGGTGACCCCACCACCAGTTGTGTTATGACTTCTGAGCATCAAATTAAGATAATGGAGAATCTGAGCCTTGCCAAGCACGTAGTCAACTCTCACTTCGGTGGGCTTCTTTGTTGGATCAACAAACTTGTGGATCCGGATGCAAGCCCAGTTTCCCCTTTTTTCTTCTTTCATATTCTTGTTCAATTTTGAATGAAAATGAGGAGTGCCTAATTCCCAAAAAACATACCAACTTTAAGTCAGAATGACAATTTTGGCCCCATTATTTTTTGTCTTGTAAAAAATCACCAGCTTTAACTTAAATCTCAAATCCGGTCCCCCTCAACTTAGAACCATTGATTGTCTGATTTAACTATTCTAATTCAGCAATACATCCAAGTGACTTGTTGGCTGGATTTAAAGTACTATTTACTAGCTTCTTCTCTAAGCCATAGCTTGGAGAATAATGGCGAATCTATTCATTGTCTCCTACCCTCATTGACAAGTAAAAAAGATCTCCTGATTGAATCTTTTCGGCCAAATTTCGCTGTTTTGTTGTAATCTAAAGCTATAGGCCATTGCCCATTGAGAGATGCCGTGGACGAGATCTGCCAAGCTCATAAGTAATTACCTTTTTTTTTTTAAAAAAATTTCTCACAAATAAAGGTGACTTCAGACAGAGAATCAACAAGGGGCTAGATTTAGGATAAGGTTGAAAGTTGGTGATTTTAAGGAGCACAAAAAAAAAAAAAAAAAAACAACAACAACAATTGTCGTTTAACCTAAAGTTGGTACCTTTTTACAAGACAAATAGAAGTTGCAGCCAAAATTATCACTCGACAATTTTTCTAGAATTAGCCCAAAGGAGAACATCTAAGTTTGTTTGGAATGATCTTTTCTTTTTTAAATCTCATGTAGCTTTTTAATGCCAAATGTTTGAATTCTTTTTGAATGTCCATATATATGTGTGTATGTATGTGTGTATTATATATATAGCGACTTTGAAAGTAACTCTCTCATCTCTAGTTTTCATCCTGCAAAAACATCCTAGAATGCTTTGAGACGGTATTTATCCAAATTTATCAAATGCATATTAGGTCTTATAGCAAGGCCTTTCTGCAGATAATATCAAGAGCTACTAAGCAAGAGATTTGCGGTAGATATCTTCCTGCAATTTTCCTCGGCCGCCATCACTAAATTTGCAAGCCGGCGTTGTGGCCACTGCCAAAGAAATGGTAAAGTTGTGCTTTCTTTCGACTCACCAGTCACCACCATCATGCCTCGCTTTCTCTCTCACCACCACCACCATTGCCCCTCTCGCTCGTTCTCTCTTTAACAGTGACAAAATTCGCTTCAGTGAGATCGCGCAACCACGAATCGAGGCGGCACGATCTCTGTTCGAGATCTCGCCATGATCACTGGGGTGTGCAACTCCTATGCAAGGTCCCGTGACCCCGATATCAAGCCGTGCTGCACCACCTTGTTGGGCGTTGCTCCACCGTGAATTCACTTGCGATAAGGTAGATAGATACGAAGGTTCAGCCAGGATTCTTTAGTGTGGAGTGCATAAAAAAGTTACAACAGAGTTAGAATCGTTTTTTCCTTTTCATTGATAAATTTGTGGAAAGATACAGCATCACAAATTTACAGGTTAATCTTATCAGTTGGCTTCCTATGCTCTTTCAAGTAACGAACGAATTCATCCACGTAGCCATCATTTTTCTCCTTATTTCCGAAAACGCCCTTCATTTCCCTCGCCGCCGCCCTCGCCGGCTCGCCCGCCTCATCCACCATGGCCAACCGGACCGCCCCGGCCACCGACTCTCCCGTGAAAGACCCGTCCACCTCATCCCTCGGCACTTCGACCGCGACCCCCTTTGCGCGCAACAGCCTCGCGTTGAGCCCTTGCTCATTCATCACGGGGAACGTAATCAGGACCCGCCCGAGCGAGAGGCCCTCGACGATCGAGTTGTACCCGCAATGAGTCAGGAACCCCCCGACCGACTCGTGCCGCAGGATCTTCGCTTGCGGGGCCCACCCGGAGTGGACGAGCCCTCGGCCCTTCACTCTCTCCACGAACCCGCGCGGCAGGCTCCCCAACCCCTCGTGCCGATCCGACCCGGGCGGCCTTCGGAGCACCCAGAAGAAGGGCAGCCCGGACATTTCCAACCCGAGGGCCAACCCCACCAGCTCGGCTCCGGTGAGCGTAGCCTCCGTGCCGAATGCCACGTAGACGGCCGAGTTGGCCTCCTGCCCATCCAACCAATCTTTTATAAATTCCCAAGTCTCCCTACCTTCCACGTCATCGCTCTCGTCATCATCCCCTTCGTCCGTCGGAGGCAAGAGCCCGACCGGCAAAACCGGCTTGTCGCCGTACAGCTCGCGCAGCAGGCCGAGCCACTCCGGCTCGAACTCCTCGCAGGTCCGAACCACGACCGCGTCGCTCTCCCCGATCGAGATGCCGAACCGCACCCCGTCCTCCGTGGTCTCCACCCTCGCCTCCGACCGCTCCGCGACCCTCGCGACCTCGTGCGGGAGGAAAGCCAGGCCGGACCCGGCGGGGATCCACGGCGGGACCACGGTGAAGTCCCCGCCGCCGCCGCCGCCGCCGCCGCCGCCGCCGGCGGGCTGGAACCTCCTGCCGGAGGCCAGCTCCCGCGGGGGGCCGAAGAAGGAGAGGACGGCGGCGGCGAAGAGGCTGAGGAAGGCGTGGGGGACGCGGAGCTCAGCGGCGAGGGCGGGGAGCCAGTGGGAGGCGTAGTCGTAGAGGATCCAGTCGGGGCGGGAGGACTGGAGGAAGGAGCGGAGCGCGGGGAGGAGGGCGTCGAAGGCGGGCTTGAGGAGCTGCTGGTGGCGGTTGGGGACGTCGGCGGAGGACTGGGCGAGCGGGGGCAGGGCGGGGGTGTCGGGGAGGGGGAGGGGCACGAGGGCGACGAGGGAGGACAGGTGCGCGGGGATCCTGGGGAGCCTCGAGAGGTTGTGCGGGGTGGAGAGGAAGGAGACCCGGTGGCCCCGCCGCGCGAGGAGGGTAGCGAGGCGGAGGAAGGGGATGAAGTGGCCGACGGCGAGCCACGGGAACATCGCCACGTGCAGCGGCGCCGCCGTCCCCTCGCTCTCCTTCGTCGTCGTCGTCTCCGCCATGGCGATGGAGCTAGCAGATGCGATCCTGGTTCTGGTTCTGGTCCGTGGTTTTGGAGTTCTGCCTCATTTTTTTTGGTTATCTTTTTGGGGTGATGCACAGAATTTTGCGAATTAAAAATTCAAAGCACGCCGCCTTACTTGAATTGGGAGGTGAAGACCTTGCTCAGATTGAATTATACATCTGGCCCTACGTTCTTTGGGGTTGTATACGAATTACCCATAAATTCTCACTTTTTGCAATTTACTCCCTGGCCTTTTAAAATCGGTGGCAATGTGTCCCAGCATTGATTGGTTAAATTTTTCTTGCGGGTCTGGTCATCACGTGACTAGTTATGGAAGGCAATCATCTATATATGTGAGGAAAAATATAGGAATATTTCGGACATATTTTAGAACTATATATTCAGGGGCATTTGGTATAGACTTTTGTAAAATTATTGTTGGAAATAGGGTCGTGCGCTCTGCAATGTGTGTTTTTAATGACCATGTCAACCCCACATAATGATCATGTGCTCTCAGTATTCGGAGCTCAAAGCAAAATTTATAGGACACATTGTAACCGATTTATAGGAAGTAAATTGCGAAAGTTGAAATGTGGGGGTGATTTGCCACGATCATAGAAATTCAGGATGCAATATGTATATTACCGCAACTTTATAGAGTCAGGATCGGGTTAAGAACAAAATTCAATCATAAATAATGATATATTGATGATATGGAGCTATTTTTAAAAATAAAAATGATTAGAAGAGGTATTATCACTTTGTGAAAAGTGACGATACCCTTCTAACTACACATTCCCAAGTGGGTTGTCAAGTAATAAATTTTATATGGTATAATAATAAATTTTGTCAGGAATGTGTAGTTAGGACGGTACCGTCACTTTATGGAAAGTGACAATACCGTCCTCTAATCGTTGCTCTTTTAAAATTAGGATTTAAAATCGCTTGCTTAGGCTTGCAACCGGTAACTTAAAAGGGGGGGTGAACTTTTTGTGCTGTTTGGGTAATAGGTATAATTGGCATAAGATTCATTCGAATAACAATGATAATGACATTTATTTTTTTGTCAAAAGAAAATAATATTCATTATTCAAATGAGAAGTATATAGACTTCATGGCAAAACAAATTGAAAAAGAGTAAAACACAGAATATACTTCAAAACAAAGCCAAATCCAAAAAATAATGAGATTTAGCATATACTCGTTTCACAAAAATGGATCTATCCATGGCCAATTGTTGGACCTTGTATCTTCATCAGTAATGAGCACACGCGGGTTATTCCTTCTCTAATAACTACCGCATTACCTGTTGCTGGTCATGCCTAAATTCAGTTACCTCTAAATCGTTGTCGTAAAGAGACAACCAAAATATATTGAACAAACACAGATCTAACTTTTGGAAGATCAAATCTCTTTAGTTTGGTGAGATGTAAGAGTTCCTATTATCACTATTAAAGCTTGAGGCAGATGACCTGTACATGGATGGAGAAGAGGGGTATCAAATCCCCCCCTAGCTCTCAGAACTACAACTAATCATGATATAATTTGAAGTAAAATGGAAAATGGCGGAAACGATGTATATTTTGTATATACTTGACATGCCTCTTTACAATATACAATCTCCTATTTATAATACAATAAATGATTTAAGTAAGGAATTGATGAAAGGAGATATAAGGAATCGAATCCAATCTTGGATCGATATAATTAATCGATCAGAATCCTAGATAATTTTATATTGATTGGTCGGGATCGACTATTGATCCTTGCATACATTCAACATTCCCACTCAAGCTGATGGTTGATATATATCAAAGACGCCTAACTTGCTTAGTAGATTTGCATGCTATCTTTTGTTGGATATTTAAGTAGTTTTGAAATATTTATTAAAAATTATGATCGTCATGAAAGTCATCATTTTTGTAATGGCTTTTTTAACGGTCATATAACGGCTTTCTAATGGTTATATAACGGTCGTCTAATGGCTTTATAACTTTTGATTTATTACTTCATAAACTATTCATTATTTTAAAACGGTTATTTTTTTAATTACCAATTGATTTATGATGATCTCCTAACGGCTCTCTATTTTCCTTGTTTAAATATAAATTAAACTTCAACCCACAATCTTAGTAGATACAATATGTTCTCACATCTTTCCTTTTCTTTTTGCTGGGTTATACACAAAAGTTATTCTATTTCCTTCTAATATTCAGAGTAGAATATAGAGGAAGGTCTGTTGTATCTTGGGAGGATAGCCGCTAAAGTCTTTCACACCAAGTTACGTACTCCGAAGGGCAGAATTATCCTTAAGGACAATGTTTGCATGCCTCAAACATTTCTTTTTATTTTCTAATCTTTTGCAATGTATTTTCAATAATAAAATATTCTAATACTTTTTCCAACAATCTTAAGGATAATTGCCTTGTAGCTTTCAAAATTGGAACAAGTATCACATATTCTTGGGTGGTTTGTCATGGGACAGTATCAAGCATTAACACAAAATAGCTTTTGGTCGTTTTGGTAAGGTTATTGAGTTTCAAGTAAGTCATTTTTTGTAAACTCTAAATTAATGCTTGAAGAGCGTAATTGCCATTTTGGCGCTCTATTTCCACATTTTGAGGAATCATCATCACGTAGGTTGAGATCCTTTCATTTTAATATTTGAAATTTGACGTCACGAGCTTGTGTGTTTTCTTTAGATTTGATTTGATCTTGTTAGACATATTCCATGAATGTGTGCTTTTATACTTTTACGGAAGATGCTTACAAATTTTCAAAATTACCTATTTAGAAAATCTTCAAAAATGGCATAATGATTCCGTGTGGTTACTTAAAAAGAAATAGAAAAGGAAAACCATAAAACAAATGGAAAGAAATTAGGCTAATATTTCTTTTATATATATATTTATTTATTTTCATTTTGGGGCTTCAATACCTATACTTATTTTTCCAATATAAAGTTGGACATGTGTATGTGTTTTCTCTCTTAAGTTCATGATTATTTTAATAATCATTCATTTAGGATTGGAAATTGGGGCGCTCCTTTATTACTCAAAATAGTTTCCATTTGTCCTTAATTCTTCCTATTCTCTTGCTAAAATTGTTTAATGTACATTCATGAAGCTAGTTTATAACTGTTTTTATTTGCTATTTAATTCGTCTTTAGCTCCATCTCTATAGAATCTTATCGAGCCTGCTCATGTTAGACTAGGTTATATATAATTGTTTTCAGCGAAACAATGGATGCTGTCATGTGGGATTTCTGTGTTTTACCACTAAAATTACGTTCTTTTTACCTTATATTATTGTGCTTATAGATTCTAAAAATAAGTGTCATTTGACTTTGGAACAAAATTCTTCAGTATTCCTCACAGTGTTGTCCCGTCATTCTTGGGAATATGCTAGAGTGCATACAATCATTAGTCGGTTGGTAATGTCCACGCCAATATGCTCAAGTAAGTGTAGACACGAGTCTGTGTCAGTATTTGGTGGCATATCTTTATTCATGCTTGCTTGGGAGTGCAGCGTGCCTCTATCTATGTATATGCTCATACACGTGTTGGTATTTGCTACATGACTATGTGTATATTAAATAAATACATGAAGATGTGATGATCTCGTCCACGCACATATAGAACTCCTCTAGCATTAGAATGGTAGCAAATTCTTGTCTTCTTGACGACGTGGAATTATGCTTGATAGAAAGAGAAGGAAATTGAGACCCAATTTAGCAAGCATAAGCGGAGAGAATAATTGGGCAACAACTATTCAATTGACTAATGATACACCCCAATATTTGCCATTAATTACTTTTCTGGCTAAATTAGCTTAATCGACAATTTAGTGAGTATGCCTTTTGCATCCTGCCTTTTGTGATTTTTTTATATTTCACATTTTAGTCATTTAAATGTTGCTTAAAGAGTTAAAGTCTACTTTGAGTTTTATATGTGTAAAATATTGTTGGCATCATATTTATGACTACTAAAGTTTTAGTCCATACATTTTTTTTTGGTCAAAAGTGTCGTGATTACATTCCTGAATTTATATGATTCTCACTTATGTTTGAAATAACCAAAGAGGTTTATATTTTATAATAGCCACAAATTTATGGGTTAAAGAGTATAATGTCTCTTTTGCAATGATCGAATTTTTCATGCACAACTTTTGACAGAATTATTAAATAGTATTTTATTGCATAATTAAATTGATTACATGTTTTGTATTGAGTATGCATTGTTGAGACATTTTTGGCGATTCATATATAATCTTAGAGAAAGTCTTACAGTTATTTTATGAAGTTATTAATTCATTTTGGATTTATGCTAACCTTTAAGTTTTGGTTAACATTTTTGAAGCAACATGTATTATTAACAACAGTAAAAAAAAAAAAATGTGGGGGGAAATGACAATCTTGTTGACCAAAATTTGATTTGGTTGAAGCAAATGATTTGATGATGTAATTATTGTAATTATTTTCCAAGCCAATATTTTGGCAAATGGAAAGGGATTGGTGGTAGACTCAAGTGCTACTAGGCATATATGTGTAAACAAAATGCCTTATCCTCCTAAGCTCCAATGGGTGAAGGAGAAGAAAATATTTATTATTCTTTGGTAAATTGAGAACTATTCAAGTTCTTGAGAAAAAAAAAATTATTCTCAAACCCATATATGAAAATGAGGCTGAATAGTTGAGAAACTCTTAGCAAATATTCCTTTGGGAAAATGACACATTTTGTGTTTATACATCATGATTGCTAAGAGACAATAGTCGTACAAAGATAAAATTTTCAATGGCAAAATTGACGCGTCCAATTGAGGGATGACGTGGTAAAGTAGCTGCTTAATGATGAAATTATGTCCATTAATTATATGAAATCAAAAATGGATTTTAGCCAATCATTTGACTATACATTGAGGGGAATGGACAAGCCAACTGAAGAAAATCAACAATGATAGTAACCCAACCTATGTGATTGGCGATCCCATAAATTAGATTCATATGGGTAATAACAAGTCATTTGTTGATCTAGTGCACTATTAAAAATTATTGTATATCATAAGGTGAAAATAGTGCAAATTGTAAGGACAAAAATGTTGAGCTAAGCTCTTAATGAAATTCCATAGCCATTATTGGTGATGTATTAATCTGCAATATACACTTGATAGAATCACCTATATAAGTGTGGAGTGGAGCCGCTTATATGAGAATTTTTTACGAAAATCTCTAAAGCACTTATGAATGAACCAAGCACATGCATGGCCTATTAGCGCAAAATCGCGTTGATCAACAAAGTTTGTGGGAGTGTAATGTGATTGGTGAAAATTATAATTCACAAAAAGAAATTTTTGGTTCATAGAAGTTTCAAACTTCACCAATGATTTTGTGAATTATATTCCATTCTTTCTAGGGTTGGTTCATAACCTAACAAGCACCAATTCCAATGCGTTACTCTCTAATAACCCAACATTATTCTATTTTCTTGTCAAAACTTTCTAAAATATGTGAGAGATTGTTGGATACTTTAGTAGTTTTGAAATATTTATTAGAAATTATTATCGTCATAAAAGTCATTATTTTTTTAACGACTTTTTCAACGATCATATAACGGCTTTCTAATGGTTGTATAACGGTCGTCTAACGGCTTTATAAATTTTGATTTATTACTTCATAAACTCTTCATTATTTTATAATGGTCATCTTTTTAATTATCAATTGATTTATGATGATCTCCTAATGGCTCTATCTTTTTCTTGTTTAAATATAAATTAAATTTCAAACCACAATCTTAGTAATACAATATGTTCTCACATCTTTCCTTTTCTTTTTGTTGGGCTATATACAAAAGTTGTTCTGTTTCCTTCTAATATTCAGTGTGGAATATAGAAGAATGCCAGTTGTATCTTGGGAGAATAGCCGCTAAAGCCTTACGCATCAAGTTACGTACTCCGCGGGGCGAAATTATCTTTAATGACAGTGTTTGCATGCCTCAGACATTTCTTTTTATTTTCTAATCTTTTGTAATGTATTTTCAATAATAATTATTATTATATGTATTCTAATACTTTTTCAACATTTTTAACATAATGGCTTGGTAAAGATATCGGTAGGTTGTTCTCAGATTCCAATTCCATTTGTCTTGATAATCCATTTTTGTATTTTATTTCAAGTGTAATGGCAATCTACTTCAATATATTTCGTTCTCTCATGAAATATGGGATTTGTTGCAAGTTTTAGTGCCGCGTCATTGTCGTAGAATAAATTTGCTGGCCCATTAACCTGTACCTCGAGGTCAGAAAGCAATTCTTATATCCAAACTATTTCGCAATTTGATATTTAGCCTTAATAGATGATAATGATATAGTTGACTGCTTCTTCGTTTCCCATGAGAGTAAGGACTTTCCCAGCTTAATGCAAACACCAATGATAGATCTTCGACTAATGGGACATGTGGCATAATTTGTGTTACAATAAGCTGTAATTTCCATATCACAATCTCGAGAGAGAAGTATCCTAAACTTTGGACATTTTTAAAAATATTTTTGACCTTCAAGACCGCATTCATGTGAGACTCTTCGATTTATGCATGAATCGACTGAGTGTTTGTACTGTATAATATATCCAATATGGTCATGGTAAGACATATGAGTTTCCCTATAAGCCTCTGATAGCTGGATGGATCTTCAATTAGTGGGTGATCAATCTAAGCAAATGATTCGATGTCGTAATTAATCGTGGTTAACTTAATATTCTATTTGATAGGGATGACAGCTAGCTTACATCTTGATAATCCTATTTCAGATATAATCTTTAACACAAATTTCCATTGGCCGAGAGAAATTTCTAAGTTTAAGTGAGCAATTTGAATACCAATGAAATATTTGGAATGCCCCATGTCTTTAATACGAAAAGTAGAGTGCACATACTCTTTAAAACTCTTGATGACCAATTCATCATTCCTTATAGTAAGTATATTATCAACATAGATTATTAGGTAGATTGATGGCATACCTTTTGTCCATGTGAAGATGGCATAAGCATGCTTGGATTGTTTGAAATCAATGGCTGTAAGGGTTATGGTGAACTTCATATACTACTGTCGAGAAGTTTGTTTGAAGTCATATAAGGATTTGCAGATTTAATGCATATGGTTTAGACATGAGGAGCTGATTTAATAAAATGATTACTGAATAGTTGAACCATAGGTATGCTAAGGTGCCTGAAAGACCTTATTAAGCAATTAAACTATTATTCAACCTACTCCAATCATATTGATAGTATTCTATGTGTCATGCACAAGAATTCTGTTGTATATGTGATGCAGCCTACATTGAAGACCGGCTCTCTCGACCAAGAAGATCGGCCCGCATTAAAGCTCGACGAAACCGAGAAGCCATAACGACATCTTGAGTCCATCCCGGAAGTTGGAAAGACACCTTGCCACGAAGACATTATGCTTTTACTATTTCTGCTAATTTTAATGTCCTTCTTTATTTCTCTTAGTTTTAATGTTCTGTCTTTATTTCTCCTAGTTTCAATGCTCCGTCTTTATTTCTTTGACGATATAAGCCCAATTTCTTGTAGAAGACGAACAGCTTTTGATGAATGAAAAACTTTGCTTGAAGCAAGTAGCGTGAACCTTGTAGAGTTCATCTCCTTGAAAACCTAGAAGAGTTTTCACTCCGTCCTTGAAGAGTTGGAGCTTTTGAAATCTGCATCCTTGAAGAGTTGCAGTCATTGATCTAGAAGAATCGGTGCCCCCTCAACTTCCTTGGAGGCCTAGAAGAGCAACCAACGGAGTTTCTATCTTTTCATATTCTGTTCGTTATTTCCAACCCAATTTCGACTATCCTACAGTGCTTATTTCAGAAAACCCAAAACAGAGAAATTGTAGATCCAGAAGTCTTTGTTCATTTGGCTTTGGAATCAGGTCGATCCGATCTGTATCGACAAAGATACGACTGTTCTCCTGAGCTCGCGTAGTGCTGAAATTCCTATTTGTCCTGTTTCCATGTGTGAGTCACTCTCCCGATCCTATTGTTTGAGAAAGCCTCCCCTAGGCTTGCATCAATATGTGCATACTCGATTTGAGGAGAAGATTTGATTATTTAACGGCTGCTGTATAACTATCTTGGTTAGCATGAGAAAGATACTTAATCATACCCGCCTCATTAAGAAATTAAATTGCATTCTTTTAGATTTCAAATTCATTTTTGCAAGCCCAAAATGTAGCTGAATGATGTATGGTCTCATGTACTGTTGTATACATGTCTAATAAGTAGTAATGAGAATTCATAACAAGTTCCTCCTCAGTTCCATGATTCTCTTCATTTGTCACTGGAATTGGCCTTAACAATTAACAAGATTGATGTCAGTACATCTAGTCTAGTTTGAATTTTTTCATCCATCTTCGACCTTTTACATTGCGTACAATCCATGTTGGTGCAATGACTACAAGATTGATTATGTTTCTCTGTTTCCCTTATAGTTGTTTTCTTTGTATTTCTTCTTATTCTTTGTTTTTTGGCCAGATCGTTCTTTGCATTTATATTAGTTGTAACCAATTTGTATGCCTATATGAGTTGGACTTGTTGCAATGATTGTTCTTTGCAGCATGAAACAAGGTTATGCAAAACCTTATTCAGGAATATGCACAGAAGATGAATTATGCGATTCTCCTGTATGAATGCCGAAAGGATGAGGCACCAGGGAGAGTGCCTTTCATGCACTATTGAGATTGGATGAATTCATTATATTGGTGCCACTATAAGAACCAAGAAAGAAGTAGAGATTAAAGTTGCTCGAATGGCTTTTTTTGCCATACAGTCGAGTACCCCTAAATCATGTGAGAAACCGATTTCCAACTCTCAGCCGACGGTCGTTCCATGCAAAAAGAGAGGGACAGAGACGACTACTAATGCTGAGGACACTGAAAATCCTCCAAATGCAAAGATCAAACCGACCTATCTCACGATTTTAACTACTCGATAGGTCATACTAAAATCGTGTCAGATTGAAATTAACAGCGAAATTGAAAGTTCTGTCATGTCATAAGTCATTTTAGGAATGCCAACCCAGTTTCCGAAGATTTTTCTGCAAACTAAATTTTTTGGCAAAAAAGTCGAGCTGAGGCCGTTTTTGTCCGGAAAAATTAGAGAACCGTTTTTTATTACAAAATTGATAAGCAAGTAGGTTGTATTGGTAAGGAAAAATGCCAATTTGATTGAGATCTCAATATTAGAATTTTTAGAAGCCGAATTAAGTTGATTCATGAAGGATTGAGATCCAATTGAAGGGAATTATGTACAAATTCGTGTGCCCCCATGGCCATGACTTGTGAACCATTTCAAAAGGCTTATAGAAGGGATTTTGTGTTGGAAATGTTGCTGTAGAGGACAACTTGCAAGTGAGACACACCAAGGGGACCAAGAGGACCAAGAGGATGAGATGAAAAACCATGGTGGCCCCCTCTAAGCCAATTTGTCCTCCCCTCTCTACTTCCTCCTAGCTACCATCGAGCAGCCCCCTTCCCAGCCTCTTCAAGCTTCAAAAATTTCGAAAGGACAGAGCCAGCAGCCAGCTGAAGCTGCCGCTATCTTCTATCAGCTCGCCTGGTCACCGTCACTATCTGTCGCGCGTTTGCCCTGCCCGTGCATGTCTTCACCGTCCCTAGCCACCGTCCCTCTTCAGCCGTGAGCCCAGGTGACCCCCCGAGCTAGTCGCAACGGCCTTGTCGTCGCTGGAGCCACCGTATCGCCCGCTTGCCGCTGTGAAGCCCAGCTAGAACTGCTACAACCTTCGCCTGCCCGTTTCAACCTCAACCGAACCACTAGACAGCCTTTTCAGCCACATAATAGAAGCTGAACCAGTGGTTCACCAAGCTGCTGTTGAGCCCATTTTCAAGGCTTTCCCGACCCTTAAAGGCATTCTCACTTTGGAGTTAGTCGAGCCTCGTCGTGTCCCCGTTGTTTTGATCCGAGTGGATCACTTATCAAGTGAATTTAACTCACCAATCATTACTTAGTAAGTTAATGACGCTTAAGAGTTGATTAGTTTAGATTAAGTATGGATTATGTGGATAGTTAGATTAGATCAGTAATTTAATTAATTATTATTGCATGTTAGGTGGTTAGAGTAGTGTAATTAGAGCCTAGACAAGTTTTAGTATTTATCTAGAGTGGTTTGAAAATTTTTCGGTCCCATCTCGGCTTTTAATTAGGCTTTACGGGCCTAAGTTCTATTTATTGGCATTTATTAATTATTTTTTCGTAATTATTTAATTAATTAATTATTTTCCGAAAATTAGACCGGGATAATTGGTTACTGGAATTTCATGTTGATTGCGGTGGTGTATCTATTTATTTAATTGACTATTATTTTGTGCAAATTAAGTGTGATTTGTGATTGGGGGCATTTATCCCAAAATTTAATAATTTCATTAATTAATTAGAAAATCATTGGGCATCGGTTTACAACACCAAAAATAGATTTGTGGACTGTTGAAATTAATGAGATTTTAAAAACTGTTAATATTATATTTTAGTTAAGACCGACCGTATATTCATACACGATTATTTTTATTGGGTATGATAAAAATGGTGAAAGTGTTAGATATCAGCTTCTAGTGAGCAATAATTTATCATCTTTGGGTGAGCAATATATTCCATTATCAGTTTTGGGTGAGCTATATTATCTATCTTTAACTTAGGATAAGTAGTTTTGATTTGATAGAACCTTAAAGATAATATTGAATGGGCCGACTTTGGGAATGTTGTGATAATATGTAATTGACTGAGTCAATTGATTGATGGTTCGATCTGTTTTGAGGAATTGAAATGTTGTGATGATTGATTGAGTTTATGAATTAAACTGACTTGCAGGAAGAGACTGAAGCTAAGGTAAATCCTCCAACTCATGTCTGTGCTTAGGTAGCCTTCATGGTGTATTTTCTTCCTAGTCAGGTCTTAAGAGGTAAACTTGCTAAGACGTCATCTCACTCCGTTGTGGCATAACATTTTCAGATCCCTAGATGGTAGCTCCCCCAGAGCATTTTGGACAATCTAAGAAGGTCACATAACAGACGTCTTACATTTCGTTGCATGGGAGCCTTAGAGGCTGGACCTATGAGCTGATAAGGTCCATGGTCTGGGTCGATGCAGGTCTACCCAAAAAGGTATCCCACAAATACAAATTATGGTACTGTCAGGCTCAGGATAGCCGAGAGAGAGAGAGAGTCCTATACCGGAATTTGAGATACATCTATATGTGTTGGAGGTTGCTTTTGGAAAGGGCACTACAGACCCGCAAGGAGGTTTGGTGGTAGACCCGGTGGACCATGACCTTGAAGATCCAGGATCTCTGTGTATTCAGCAATAGCCTCCAGTTGGAGTGTGGAGGGAGATGACGAGGAGGATGAGGACCCGTAGTTGTTTGGAAACCCCATTGTTTTGTAGACCTAGCTTTTATATGTTAGCTTGTAATATATACAACCCGGTTTGCTACGTATATATAAATGTGTTATTAGTTTGAAAAATTATGATTTTACTTTTCTGTCCCATTGTGTTATTAACTGGGGATTATTATTCGTTTTCACATGTGCATTAAAATGAACAAGGTTGACAATGCGTCTTGGGACGTCGTTATTTAATCAACCAGAGAGGGATGGGCACGCGCTTGGAGGATTGGGGCGTGACAGTGATGATGACGATGAAGGGTTGGCTGCTGAATATTTCTTAATCTTAAGTAATGACGACAACGATGAGCTTACACAATCAAGGAAAAAACAAAGGAACTTTTTGTCAAATAAATTTATAACTTTGCAGGTAGCTGATGAAGTTCCAAATAAAGACAAAGGCTTTGCAAATGTTGGTGTTGCTGGCCAGGAGATGGATTATGAAGAAAGTATCAACATTGCTACTTCCTAGGACGAGCTTGAAAAAGATCAATGATCTGTGCGTAGAAGGAAAAGTAAGTTTATTTCCTATGATTCATTTGTTGCCTCCCCTACTTTGTTAGTAGGTATGAAATTCCAAGATACGATACAATTTAGGGAAGCTATATTGAAGAACTCCATTGTTGCATAAAAAAAAATATTGATTTCATTAGAAACACTAAGAATTTTGTAAGAGCTAGGTGTTTGCAGTAAAATTATCCACGGAAGATTTACAGCGCGTTTGTTAAGACGAGTGGGTCATTCCAGATTAGAGCCTACCGAGAGGAACACACTTGTTCTATTAATTTTTAAAACAAAAGGGTAACAAGTGCATGGTTGTCCAATTACTTTTTCAATTTGATCGAGCTGATACTCAAGATGAAAATAACTGACTTTAGGATGCTGGTGAAGTAGTATGCAGGCATCAACGTATCTAGAAGTCAATGTAAAAGAGCAAAGCAAAATGTGATAAAGATACTTATTGATCAGTATGGCAAGGAATATGAGTAGGTGTGGGAGTATATTTGAGAATGTAGGTAGCAAAACCTTTCAAGTAGAGTGTATGTAGAGGTGGTGGAGAGGCCGTTTCCTAATAGTGGGACCAAATTCGATAAGTTATATGTGTGCTTTGATGCATGCAGATGGAGATTTTTAGTTGGTTGTAGACAGATTATAGGATTGGATGGCTGTTTCTTGAAGGGCTTGTGTAAGGGAGAATTGTTGGCGGCGATTGAAAAAGATGCGAATAACCAAATGTTTCCACTAGCTTGGGTTGTTGTAAAGATTGAGAACAATGACAATTGGTCATGGTTCTTGAAAAATATGATGGCTGACTTAAAGATAACAAATAGGGAAGAGTGGACTTTCATGATCAACCAACAAAAGGTAATGCTTGCTTTTTGAAAAATTTAGTCAGTAGTTTGCTTTGTAATATTAACATGTTATTTGTTTACATTTATTATTTTGAATTATTGTAGGAATTGGTTCCGGCAGTAGCTAAGTTGTTGCCCCATGCTGAACATCGAATGTGTGCGTGGCATATATACGGAAATTGGGCAAAGACCTACAAAGGAGATAAGTTGCAGTTGTAATTTTGGCAATTAGCAAAGAGTACAAACATGACTGATTTTAGAAGAACCAAAGAAGGACTGCTTCAGTTGATAAAGGAAGGTTGTGCTACACTATTTCAACTAGAACCGAAACATTGGTGCAAGGTATTCTTCAGTGAGAAATTCAAATGCGATAACATCGACAACAACATTTGTGAAGTATTTAATTCAAAGATAATAGATACTAGATGCAAACCAATTATCTCAATGCTTGAAAATATACGAGTTGCGGTCATGACTCGGCTGCAGAAACAAAAAGATGAGGCTGCAAAATGGACTAGACAATGTGGTCTTAAGATTGCCAAAAATTGGATGAGAACTTTGTTGCAAGTAAGTATTGTCATCCTATTTGAAATGGAGATGACGGATATGAGATAATGAAAGGTTCTAATAAGTATGTTGTCCATCTAGGTACGATGAAGTGTTCATGAAGAGTATGGCAACTAAGTGAAATTCCTTATGCACATGCCATATGTGCCATCTAGTTGAAGGGCCACAATACAAAGGATTACATCGATGATTGGTACACAAAATCAAAATATCTTGCTTCATACCAGTTCATGATGCAGCCAATTAGAAATAGCAAGTTTTGGGAGCCCACGGATCATGAAGCACCTCAACTTTTGCCACTGAAGAAGAAAATTGGAAGGCCAAAACGTAGACGAAGAATGACGGAGAGAGGTCTCAGGTCAGCAAAGAATGAGCAGGACAGGTGCAAAGATGACATGCTCTTATTACCACGTAGCAAGACATAGTATTAAAGATTGTCAATTGATGAAGCAACAAGAACAATTGATGCCAGTTGAAGGGTCTAGTGAAGAGACGGTTGGAGAAAGGCAAACAGAAGGGCCAAATGAGTCGACTGTTCTTTAGTTAACAACTAGAACCCCAATAAGTCATGAAATAAAATTTATGTTTATGTTGCTTTGTGGTTTATTATAAATATGTATATAGCCTTGTATATAATATCTTTGTTAGGTCACGAGAAGAACCTTAGTAAGTTATGAAACTGAATGACTTATTCGAAGAAAGCAAGGTAGAAGACGGCTAGTTGAAGGATTAGCCCAAGCAGCTAAACGGCTAGTTCAGTTGACTATTCTTCAGCAGAGAAAGAAATATCCAGTAAATTCAACAATTTGTATTCAGTTTTTCTTTACGTTATTATATGGTCTGATGTTATATTTATGGTGTTTTTTGCCTCTTTCTCAGGTTCGAAGAATACAAGTTGGAGATCAACTGTCAACTGAAGGGTCATCACAAGAATCACCACAAGGGTCACCACAGGGGCCACCAGAATAATCACTACAAGGTCACCACAAGTACCACTAGAAAGCCCAACATAAGATGTCACTAAAGTTGAAGGGCTACACAAAAGGACAACTAGAAGAAGGTCAAGTGAAAGGGCAGCTACATAAAGGCCATCTAAAAGACGTCCAGCTGAAAAATTGGTCGAAAAAGCCCTGACTGTAGATAAAAGACCCAAGAAATCACTGGCAAGAAAAAGAGCCAACAAATCACAAGTTCCTGAAAGTAACGCCCCTCTTCAAATAAAATGGGCATTTGAGAAGAGGTTAAGATAATATGGTTATGACTTTTATACATATGAGCATACTAGAACAATCATTATGAATGTAAGTTTTATTAATTGCATTTAATTTAATTTACGTTGTAGACTTTTGTTGATATTTATTGTCTTTTTATAACTTGGGAGAAGTTCAGAGGTTTTTATTTCAGGCCCAACTCAAGAATCAACGGCTACACCAACAAAAAAGCAAACATCAGCTACGCCAATAAGAAAGAAGAGCAAGAACCTAGTTGTAGATCCATCTGATTTAATTCAGCCTGGGACAGTTACAGCTCCTTTTGAATCAATTCAGCCTGGGACATTTGCAGTTCCATCTAAGTTAGTGGATACTGAGAATGTTGAATAAGAAGTTGCATGTCAAGTTAAAAAGAGTGCAAGAATTATGAATCAAGTGAAAGACTCATCAAAAGGAGCACGAAGAGAGAGTGTTGTGCATATTGATTGATGAGATGGGACGTGATAGGATTTGTGGAGTTTAAAAGTCAGTTTTGTAAACGTTTATAATAACTTGCTATGGATGGTTATCTTTTTTTTTTCTTTAGTTTGTCATTAATTTTGTAAGACTTAATTTCAATATCAATGGAATAATCTTGCTATTTGTCAAATTTCTTTACTTTTTGTAAGATATGGATTCTGCTTTTATTTACTATTGTTGGTGTTGGGTCTATGGTGGTAGCTGGAGTGCCGGTGTGGCTGGTGGTGATGGATGGTGATGCTTGGTGGTAGTGAGTTTGTTGTTCGGGTGTTAATATGATGGATGGGGTGCTGGTGTGGCTAATGGTGGTGGCTGGTGATACTCGGTGATTATGGATTTGTGGTAGGGGTTATGGGCTTATGCTGCACCTGGTGCAAGTGTGCAGTTTGCACAACTTATACCATGTGTACCGATGCAAGCTAGTGCAAGGCTCAGCTTGCACCAGTACCTTGTGCAATAATACCACAAACACAGTGGTGGCTGGAGCGCCTAGTGTGGCTAATGGTGATGGCTAGTGGTGCAACCAGTGGTGGTGGCTCCCCAACCCGTCATCCTGATTCGACCCGAGCAGCCTTCGGAGCACCCAGAAGAAGGACAGCCCGGACATTTGTAACCCGAGGGCCAACCCTGCTAATTCGGCTCTGGTGAGCGTGGCCTCCGTGCCGAATGCCATGTAGACTGCTGAGTTGGCCTCCTGCCCATCCAACCAATCTTTTATAAATTCCCAAATCTCTTTGCCTTCCATGTCATTGCTCTCGTCATCATCCCCTTCGTCCATTGGAGGCAAGAGCCCGACAGGCAAAATTGGCTTGTTGCCGTACAGCTCGCATAGTAGGCCGAGCCACTCCAGCTCGAACTCCTCGCAAGTTCAAACCACGACTGTGTTGCTCTCCCTGATCAAGACGTCGAACCTCACCTCGTCGTCCATGGTCTCCACCCTTGCCTCTGACCGCTCCGCGACCCTCGCGACCTTGTACGGGAGGAAAGCCAAGCCAGACCTAGCGAGGATTCACGATGATGTCCCCGTCGCCATCACCTGGCTGGAACCTTTTGCCGGAGGCCGGCTCCCGGGGGGGGTCGAAGAAGGAGAGGACGGCGCCAGCGAAGAGGCTAAGGAAGGCGTGGGGGACGCGGAGTTCGGCGTCGAGGGCGGGGAGCCAGTGGGAGGCGTAGTTGTAGAGGATCCAGTCGAGGCGGGAGGAATGGAGGAAGGAGTGGAGCGCGGGGAGGAGGGCGTCAATGGCAGGCATGAGGAGCTACTGGTGGCGGTTGGGGACGTCGGCAGAGGACTGGGTGAGCGGAGGCAGGGCGGGGGTGTCGGGGAAGGGAAGGGGCACGAGGGCGACGAGGGAGGACAGGTGTGCGGGGATCCTAGGGAGCCTCGAGAGGTTGTGCAGGGTGGAGAGGAAGGAAACCCGATGGCCCTACCGCGAGAGAAGGGTGGCGGGGCAGAGGAAGGGGATGAAGTGGTCGACGGCGAGCCACGGGAGCATCGCCACGTGCAGCAATGCGCCGTCCCCTCGCTCTGCTTCGTCGTCGTCTTCGCCATGGCGATGGAGCTAGGAGATGCGATCCTGGTTCTAGTATGTGGTTTTGGAGTCCTGCAGCCTCATTTTATTTTTGTTATCTTTTTTGGGGTGATGCGCAGAATTTTGCGAATTAAAAATTCAAAGCATGCCGCCTTACTTGAATTGGGAGGTGAAGGGCCTTGCTCAGATTGAATTATACATCTACCCCGTACGTTCTTTGGGGTTGTATACGAATTACCCCCGAATTCTCACTTTTTGCAATTTACTCCTTGGCCTTTTAAAATCAGTGGTAATGTGCCCGAGCATTACCAGTTAAATTTTTCTTGCAGGTTTGGTCATCACGCACGACTAGTTATGGAAGGCAATCATCTATATATCTGAGGAAAAATATAGGGACATTTCAGACATATTTTAGAACTATATATTCAGGGGCATTTGGCATTGACTTTTGTACAATTATCGTCGGAAGTAGGTCGTGCGCTCTGCAATGTGCGTTTTTAATGACGAAGTCAACCCCCGTAATGATCATGTGCTCTCAGTATTTGGAGCTCAAGCAAAATGTATAGGGCACCTTGTAACCAATTTGCAGGGAGTAAATTGCGAAAGTTGAAATGTGGGGGTAATTTGCCACAATCATAGAAATTTGGGATGCAATATGTAAATTACCGCAACTTTCTAGAGTTATTAGGATCGGGTTAAGAACAAAATTCAATTCTAAATAATGATGAAATGATGATATGGAGCTAATTTTAAAAACTAGGATTTAAAATTGCTTGCCTAATCTAGGGGGTGACCTTTGTGTTGTTTGGGTCTAGTTGGCCTAGGATTTATTCGAATAACACTGATAATGACTACTTTCCTTTTGTCGAAAGAAAATAATACTTATTGCTCAAATGAGAAGGACATAAACTTCATGGCAAAACAAATTGAAATAGAGCAAAACCCATAATACTTAAAGCAAAGTCAAATCTAGAAAACAATGAGATTTAGGATATAATCATTTAACAAGAATAGATTTATTAAGTAAAATAATCGATGGCTAATTGTTGGACCTTGTATTTTCGTGAATAATGAGCATACGTTGAAAATTCATTCTCTAATAACTACCGCATTATTTGTTGGTAGTGCATGCCTAGATTCGGCTAACTCTAAATTATTATCATAAAGAAATATAGATATGACTTTTGAAAGAGTAAATTTCTTCACTTTAGTGAGACGTAAGAGTTCCTATTATTATCTTTACCAAAAAAAGAGTTCCTATTATTACTGTTAAAGCTTGAGGCATATGACCAATACATGGACGGGTAAGAGGGGTGTCAACCCCTCTCCTAGATTTAGATTGAGAGAGGATAACTCTCAGATCTAAAACTAAGTTGAAAGTGTTTGAACTCTCGAATCTAGAACTAAATCAGGAGAAGAGAGCTTTCAAATTTAAATTTAGAGAGAAAAAAATAAGAAAAGGACAATAAAATAAATAAAATCAATAAGAGAGGGAGCGGAGGGTGAGACAAACTAAACACTCTCTTATGGCCAAAGGTTGAAGAAGATAATGAAGAGAGAAGAGAGGCGAAGAGAAAAAAAGATTTTTTGGTCCCTTTCTTGCACTCAGTTAAGACTCCCAGTCTGAAAAGAGAGTGAATAGATGTGAAGACTCCGAATCTAGGATTAGAGAAGATCATAGGAACCTTGATGTTCGAGTCGAAAGTCCTTAGGTTTACAAACCACGCCAAGTGAAGGACGTCTTTAGTCCAAAGAAGCACCTTGGGACGTTTTGCAACTGTCCCTAGATTTTGCAAATTAGGACATCACTGACTAGGCCTCCCATAATTCTTCAACACAAGGCCTACTAGGGGCGTTTCTCTCGCGTTCCCAAAGGAGAGCATGCATTAACACATGTTAACCAGCGGCATAGAGCATCATGTCTTTCTCACATGAAAACTGCATTCCATTCTCTTGGCCCACTTGATTGGAAAATGATCCAAGAATTAGAAAGGGTTTTGTAAGGGTGACCATGGACCGGATCGTATTGAAAACCGAACCGGTCTATCTTAAATCTAAATCAATTGGTTCCGCGATTGAATTCTGAACAAATCCCCTAAATTTTTCATTTTTCTTTTCCGCAATTCCATGTTTAAGCGTGGGTGTGGTGTGAGTTTAAGCGTGACCCTTTTTTTTTTTTATTCAGTTTAGACTTTAGTTAGTAACTTGTTTTTAAAAGGCAAAATTCTAGCTGGTTCCCAAGTTTGTAACCCACGAACCTACTTGGCTTTCTTTGGAGTCATCCTTGACTCAAACAAGTCAGGTCAATCTTGGTTGGTTCTCAAATTGAACCTAAATTGCTAAGTATCCCTAATGACTTATTACGAAGGAAATCCTAACTACATCAAACTCTCCGACTTCCTTATTACGAAGGAAATCCTAACTACATTAAGCTCTGACTCCCTCTAGTGGCAACCTCGACAGCTTGAGCTCTAGTGAGTGCAAGACAACAAATAACAACTACTATATGAAAAATCATAAGTTAGAACATTTTCAACTAGATCCATAATTGAGCAATTGTGATCAGCACCGGAGATGTCGAGGTCAAGAACTAAGATAGAGGAATCATTGGATGTCGGGGGTAGAGTGGCACCAAGGCGGCTGGCGTCGAGTAACAACAAGGAAATTTAGATAATTAGAGTGATAGACTTGCAATGAGGTAGAGGAAGTCAAAAGAAGTTACGAACCGTTGCAAAGGAACTAAGACTATAGTGTGAAGATAGAGAAACCAATGATGACGTATTGTGCAGTGAGAAAGGCTCGTGGGGCCTAGTGGAATAAGCCCATAGAGCCACAAATAGAGCGACACGCTCACCTAATTTTACCAAACATATCCTTTTCGCTACCAGGACATATCATGCACCACCAAATGCCACACGACCCATAAGAACACTCGATTGGTTAATGGCTCTATATCGGCATGTCGCTTAATACGACCCAAGCACGATAAACCCTTATCCCATGCAATCAAGTCGCCAAATTAATCATGCTCGATCGGTAAATCAGTAAAATCACCACAAGATACATCCTCATGTAAAGAAATTGCAAACATCACCTATGTGTAAAAATTAATTAAATATAAAAATAAAACTATAACTCACTAATCGGAAGTGCGATGCCAAGTAAGTTCCCTCTAAGCCAAGGTCGGAGGAAAACCCGACTCATCACATCGCGTGGGTACAAACATGTCTTGTTTTTGGTTTTTGGGTGCGATGCAAATCTATCTTCAAGTACACAATCCAAATTTATTCTCCTTTTTTTTTGTCAGAACAGTAAAAGAATACGTTTTTGAGAAGAGGAAAGGGGGGGGCATTAACTCGTGAACATCGGCACCCTTTCGGGCACTGTCCCAAGACCCCTCTCTCTCTCTCTCTCTCTAAATAATACCTCTCTTTCTCTGTCTAAAAACACACAGGGAGCACCACCCCTCCACACTCTCATTTTCACAGTTTTTCAGAATAAGCCCCCTCTTCAAAAAAATCATCATCATTCGCAAACCCTCAAATCCGTCCTCCTCCCCCTTCCCCCACAAATTCCGCCATTCCCTGCCCCCTCTTCTCTCCTTCCGTCCTCTCCACCCCACGAAAGAGAAAAAAAATCGAAGCTTTCGTCCTCCGCCCCGCCGCGGTCGTTAGGGTTCCGCCCGCCCCGCCCCGCAATTCGGGCCTCCCCGCCGTGTGATGCGCCGGACTCCGCCCTGCGCAGCCGGAATCGATCCCACCCAATGTACGCCCACCCTCACCACGTGAACCTCCCCAAGCCGATCGCCGGCGACGAGGACGGCTCCGGGAACTCCGGCGGCGACTCCATGGAAGGCTCCCACATCCGGTACGAGCCCCAGGCCCTGGACGACGGCGCCACCGCCGGGGCCAGCATGGGCGGCATGATCGAGGACATCCCGCCCGACGCCGTCTACGTCCCCGGCTCCGGGGCGGACATGGGGATGGCCGGCGGGGAGGAGGCCAGCCAGCTCACGCTGTCGTTCCGGGGCCAGGTCTACGTGTTCGATGCCGTCACGCCCAAAAAGGTGCTGATTTGTTTGTGTGGTGCCCGTTGTGTGATTAGGATTGCCTATTGTAGTTGGTTCTGGTATGCGTTTTGGGTTCTGGGAAAAGCTTGATGGGGGAATATGGAATTGAAAGCCGAATTCTTTTCCAGTTTTGAGCTCTGGAGGGAACAGTGGGAAGGTCGTTTTTTTTATCTTGCCTTTTAGCTTCTTCTTTTTTTTTTTTTAATTCATGTTTTGTTGTACACACTGTAGAGGATATTACTGGAGGAGAGAGAGAATGCTTTCTTTGTGACCTCTCTCATTGCCATTAAAGAGAGGTGGGTTTGTGATGCTCGTTCTTTTAATAACATATAATTGTCTCTTTCCATTAACTTTCAGGTTCATGCTGTGCTATTACTGTTGGGAGGATGTGAATTATCATCTGGGACGCAGAGTATGGACTTGGCCTTGCAGAATCAACGGGTAGTTCCATTGAGTGTGTGGTTTGCATTAGTCATGGCATTTTTGTATTTTTCACAGTAGCTTGATTTTATAAAAGTGTGTGTTCCATAGGGCGTTGTGGACTTTCCTCCTCGGTGTAGTCTACCACAAAGGGCAGCTTCCTTGAATAGGTTTCGTCAGAAGAGGAAAGAGAGGTGCTTTGACAAGAAAGTTCGATACAGTGTGCGTCAAGAAGTTGCACTCAGGTTGGTATCTGATAGATTTCCATTTTCATTCAGCATATCTTGTAATGATTATAGAACTCTTTGGCGCAATAGAAGTTTCCATGAAGAATGAGCTGTAATTCGGGTAGAAGGTGAAACTTTTCATATGTCTAGTGAGGTAGGGATCTGACTGTGAGCATCAGACTGGGATCTGCTGCTAGGGAAGGACACTTGTTTGCCATTAGACCTGTAGCTCTTTCCCTCACTAGTTTCGGGCTACAAGATATAATTTGGACAAAATCTTTGTTGTATGGTGTCGGTATAAATAATCCTGGTTTTATGTTAGTTTCATGCATCATTTCTTGAGCTTTTTCATTTGGTCATTTCATGCCAGGCTTTATTGATAATTGATGATCAACTTCCTTTTTTAGTATCCTACCCCAAGGGGTAGTTGATTCCCTGCTGCATTTTTGAAAGAGAGATGTCGAGAACCATTAGACGGTGGTGGAATACTTGCCCGACCACCATTGTATCTGGTCACCCTCTCACAGATTTTGAAGTAGACTTCAGATTTTCTATTGCTATGCAGTTTAATGCGATGTCTATGCAATATTTGCCAGCAGTGGAAGTTCACCTTTAGCCTTACTAGCTCCTTTTTCATATCGATGTCCTGACTATTTAATTTGTCTAATGAAGTCTTTTAACTGGCACAACACTTCTGACCAAGTGCTGCCGGCTCTGCATCCTATTTACTAGAGTCGTGTGTTAATATAGGGGAGAACTTTTTCCACTATCAGCTAGTGTGTAGGACTAAAGCCTATGTGTTGCCCCTTGTATATATGCTTGTTGTGATTTCCAATCCTATGTGTTGCCTGTGCTGGAAATATTAGTATCACTGGGATTGTGTTACTCAAAGTATATTTTAGTGAGCGTACGTGTTGCTCTTAATTTATATGTTGTGGTGATTGGACCCATGTGTTGCCCTTTTCAAGGCTTTACTGGTTTTGTGCAAAGTTGTGCTATGGATATCTTGAGGTACAAGTTACATATAGGGGAATTTTTATTATGTTTACACATGCCCTTATGCTCACTTCCACAAGAACGTTTGTGAAGGTATCAACCTATTTTCAGGGTTTGTTATAGCAAGGTTTGTTATAGCAAATCTTGGGTTTTGGTCCTTATTATATAAAGCATTCTGAAGATGACGATTCAAAGACTACAACCAGGCCTTTAGCAATGAGATTTTTCAAGAAAAAAGAGCAAATTGAACTTTCCACGTGAGACCCTTGTTCGCTTCGACATATATGTTTGCTTCAATTAACTGGGTTTGGAGTTGGTGGGACTTGACTAGAAAAGTTACGCAAGTTCAAGAATTTGATTAGAAAAATTGAGAGTTTAAGAACTTGATTGGAAATCATTAGCATATTTGGGGACTAACAGTGAACCTTTACCTTTATCATTCAAATGCCTTTTCTTTCCAGATATTGTCAAATACCTTCTTCCACATGTGTTGTTCCTATCCTTCTTTCACTCTAATAGAGTTCATCTTTGCAGTTATAGCTGGTGTGTGTTTTACACGCCTTTTTGTACTCTATAAGACCAACATTGGATGTAGAATGGGTCCTGCCCGTTGGGTGGGTTTATCATTGAAGATGAATGAGTATCAGTGTGATGATGCTGTCGTCTTGTGGAATTTTTCCAACAGGCTATTAGTAAACAAGTTTTTTTATTTCTTTATGTTGATATTCAGCTAAAACTTCAAGAAAAGAAACATTAAAGCATCTGAGTGTTGTCTTTTAAAGTGGCTTCGAATGGAGAAAAAGACAAGCTCCATCCTGGAATCTGTTCTATCCCTTATTAAATTATATTAATTTCTATGCAATTGCAAGTGAATTCATCTCGAGTCCGTTGGAAATGCCAACAACTAATTTTGCTTATCAGCACGTATACTTGGTTTTACTAATTTACTAGCAGAAATTAATTATGGTGGATTTGAAGCCTGAAGGAGATTATTCTGAAAGCGAAGTGATTTTCCTTGGATTCAATTCATTCTGAAATAACTGCTCTATGATTATTTATAAGTTCTTATTCCAAATCAAGCAACAACATGTAACTTTCAGGATTTGCATTTGATTTGAATCCTGCAGACACAAAATTGTTTGCAAGTGCAACTCCAAATAAGAAAGCTAGTATGGATGAATTGAATTAATTAAGAACCACAATATGGAGGAACTGAAATTGCAGTGGAATTGGGCATTACACACAAAGATAATTACATGATAAATGGAAGTTAAATGGGGAATCTATATTGAGAGGATACTTTCAGTGAAAGTGGTGAATTGTAACGCAGCAAGGTTATCCTCTTTCTCTCTCTTGAAACAGGCCTTCTTGAAGCATAAAGTATTCTTTACATATCTTGATTGGGCATCTTCGAAATGGTGAAATGGTGTCTCCTTATCTTTAGGGAAAGGTTGTGTGTGCATCACGCATTCTTGGACATTAGACACCTCATGGTCATGGCTTCCTCATAATTAGAAGGAAGTGCCAATTACCCTTTTTTAACCTTATCGAAGGTATAGAAAGTAACACTAATGCGGCTAAAATATTGGCGACATTGTTTTCTAGTCAGGAATGAATAATCTTACTGCTAAGCAGCAAATATTTGGTACTAGAAATAATTGAGAAGGTAGGTGTGTACCTTTACCTTTATGGTTCTTTTCTGCTTATTGAATAATTGATATATTTTTCATGTTGATGTTTGATTGATTTTCTAAAGCATCTTTATTAAGGAAGTATGAATGCTGATCCTATGTGTTTGAGCTGGGGAAGTTCTTAGTTTTAATAATCTATTTGGTTCCTGGTCCTGCATTTGCATTCTACATCTGCCGATCGATAAACATGTCAGTTTTTCTCATAAGTCATTAAGTCGTTCAACTTTTTAGTTCTATAAAATCGAATCAGCATCGGAAGTCCTATTAGCGGGTTATGTTATAACTTGATTTAGGTCCCCTTAGAATGTGGTCTTTTTGTGGAAAATATTTTCTGTGGCAGAAATAGTAGCCCATTGTACAATATATGGTTAATGTAAGGTTTTCTCATGTTGAACTATGAGAATATCCTATTTCGGTGCATTACTTGCTATCAGCCTAAACCAAATCATGACTGGAATCCTCTTTATACCCTTGCCACTAGAAATTCTTCTGAAGACCATGTCATTCAGAGATGGCTAAGTTATCTTGTGTGTGGAAGTATCTTATGTCTCCTTTGTTCATGAGATGCACTTTCATGCATGAACTCTTTTATGTTATGATACTATTTTCACAAATTTTCCCTTGTAACAATATGGTTTAACATGCTGTGAATTTGGTTTGACATACTAGGCTGACTCATCTCAATGAATAAGTTGTTTCAGTGATAACTTTACTTTTCTTTGTAATACTCTCACTATTGTTGCTGTCGGCCATTACATACAAACCATAATTATAATGATCTCATTCATCAGGATGCAGCGAAACAAGGGTCAGTTCACATCATCCAAGAAGTCCGAAGGGGAGTCTGGTTGGGGCTCAGCACAGGATTCTGGACAAGATGAGGCACCACAAGAAACATGGTGAGTTGGTCACTGTTAATATTTGACTTCTATTGATTCTACCTCAAGTAATGACTTTTTTGTTCTCATATACTGTTTGTATTAACAATTGTATACTTGTGGTGATTCTATCAGTTGTACGCATTGTGGTACAAGCTCGAAATGTACTCCAATGATGCGGCGTGGACCATCAGGTCCAAGGTCTCTTTGCAATGCTTGTGGTCTATTTTGGGCAAACAGGGTTTGTATCTTATCCATTATTCAGATTGTCATTGCATGCTTGTGATCTCTTAGCAAATATTTTGTTATTAAAATTTGACATTATATGTTGCATGAATTTATGATACTTCATTGAGCCTTGGTGAACCTGATTTCTTGTCATCACAAAATGCCTTGGGCTAGCACATTGCAAGAATTGCATTAATCTGGCCTTTAGGACTTAGGAAAAGCAAGTTGTAATTGCCTTGCTAGTAGCTTTCCTACCTCGTGTTGTCAATTCTTTTCTTATGTCGGCACTGCATGCGCTTGTATATGCATGTATATGTTCGCAACATGGTTGCATTCGTGAGAGCATGCATAGCTATGCTCTTGCATTAGTTCTCACTTTTTTCTTATCGGAACTGTTTTGAGTTGCCAAATACGGTCTGAAATGCCTTGATTGTCTTGTTTAAATTATACAATTAGACAAAGGGTTTTCAGGAAAATGTCATTTGTTGACTTTTAACATTTTGTGTTATCTACCCGTGAATTTGAGCTGCAATGATGGCTTTGCTGAGCTACCAACTGCTTGGCTTGTTGTGCTGTTTTTGACATTTTAATGGCATTTAGGATGTTTAATTGGCTATAGTTTGTCAAGTGCGCTACGAGCTACTTGTTTGAGCTCTCTTTTGGATATTGATGCCTCCATATAAGATTCAACTCAAGGATGCTATGTTTCGCAGTGCATTATTTGCCAAAATTCTTAAATATTATTCGCAAATTTGTCACTGAGGTACTGTAATGCAGATGTTAGGGCTGTCAAATTTAATGCATTTCCTCTCTCGAGCATAGAAAATCTTTTGGAAATAATATCACAATTTTCATATCTCCAAGCCCTGGATATTATGGACAGGCTCTTTATATTGTTGTCAATAATTTCTTTATAACATTATTTTCAAGGAATGTGTTATGCCTTTCTATTTCTTTTTGATAGATTAATGTATTAAATATCTAAGAGAGTTGAGAGATGATTGCTGTTAAGACTGTAGAGCAAACGGAGAGTGGTTCTTGCTGATCGTCTAACCAATGCCATTTTATTATTAGCATTTCTAAATTCATATCTTCTGTCATTATCTTCTTCACCTGAGCTGGCTATTGAAATTATCACAAGTTCAGTGTTGAGGGGAAGCGCAGTTACATCTCAATTGAACTGCATGCAGTCTACAGCACTTTTGGCTTTCAGTACTCCATGCTTTTGGAGTCGTTCTTTGTCCCACTATTTTATAGTCTACACTGAGTGTTACGCTGATATTGCTCTGGGATTTGTTGGCTCTACTAGCTTTCACTGTATACTACATGCTGGGTAAAATTAGACAAAGTTGATAGGGTTGAATTAAGTAAGATGTTGTGGCATTATAAAAAGGGCATTAATTAAAGTGGGTTAAACTTCAAATAGGCTTTCTTCTGATTCCCGTACTTGTGCTGGAGTGTGGTCTTTTTGATTCTGATTACTGGTTGTGTTCTTCCCATTTATTATCCATCAATTAGCTTTCGCAGTATCTTTCATAATGGACTTATTTTTGTGGCCAAATATTCCTGATGGACTTTGCAGGGGACCTTGAGGGATCTTTCCAAGAGGACCCAGGATCATCCTCTTACCTCAGCTGAACAGGCATGTTTTGTTCGAACAAGTTTTATTACTGCTATCTTGTGATCGTATTGTTTTTAACGTGATGTATATTCTGAATCAGTGTGAAGGCGAGGTAAACAACTCAGATTCTGGAACTGGCATTCATCCAAACAACAGTCTCGTTAGTTTCTCAAAAGCTGACTCCGGAGCTTTGATAGCTGAACGCTGAACCAAGTTTGGTTTACAAGTTATAGTGGACACTACTTGCTTCAGGGGTCGGTCAAGTGGGACGTGTCCAGTAATTTTTTCTGCTTGTGCTATTAAATGTACAGTTATCGAACTGCTTGCAGAATACAAATCATTTTACTGTTATTCCTTTGCTATTTGCTCTTTGATGTACTAATTAGGGGTTCCTTACAAATTAGCTCCTCTAGTTGCCCCAGATTCAAAACACATTTTTAGGTCCCCATCGGCTTGACAATGAAATGATATTTAAGAGTTTGTCTTGCTCTTGGATTAGCATGTTTCTTCAGCGACTTTTGCTGTCAAGTCTCGTTAAGTGAAAGTTTGTTTAGAAAACCGCTTGAAGCGATTCTACTGACTAATATCTGTCAAGAGCTCGAACTATTAATGCTTCCCTTGGCAGTGGAGAAGGGCTGATGATGGCTGCTCGGTTGGTGGTCACTGGTCATGATTTCTTCGAGGGATTTTCTAGGGTTAGTTCTTGGGACGCATGTTTCGGTGTATGGAATTGGTTAAGAATTGTCATTGTCTAAAAAATTGTGTAAAGTGTATTGGGGAAGTAGATGCTTGGCCAGTATATGCTCTACGACAAGTGAGGGATAATGGTGTGTTTGGTAACACTTTTGTGTCCGGGAACAATTTTTAAGCATTTTAAGTCGTTTGGTAATTGTTCAAAATTTCAATTCTCGGAATAGCATTGCATTTGGTACCATGCTCAAAGTTTCTACTCCAAATCATTTCATTTTAATTTTTAAATAATTTTATTACTTTTTTCTTTTTTCTTGTTTCATTTTCTTTCTCCTATTCTTCTTCTTTAAGTGGTCGATCATTGGCAGGCTGGCCAGCGACTGGCTAGACGAGGACCGTGACCTCATCGAAGCGTCGCTAGACCAGACCTCGTCTTGGCCTGGCGAGTTTACGACGTGCTCATCAGACCGGTTGCCAGCGACTGCGGCGAATAGCAACTCCAATGGATTCAGTTCGATTTTAAGGTCAATCCGGGATTAATTGATAATTTTTTTCTTTCATTTTTTGTACTCCCTAAAAAGGCGACCAATGATCGAACTGACCCAATGGGTTTGGTTCGGTTCAAGGGTTAACCCGGAACTAATCGAAATTTTTTTATTTAATTTTTTATGCTCCTTGAAAAAGTGATCAATGATTGGATCGATCCAATGGATTTGATGACGAGTGAGATCAACTAAGAGAGGTGAGTAGCAAGCGTCGAGCGTTAAGCGGGGAGCAACAAGTCAGACAAGCATCGAGCGACGAGTGGCACGAGTGACCCAAAACAAGCAAGGCAAGTGTCCAGTAGAGAGCGAAGAAGTTTTTTTCGATTTTGGCAAATTAAAGACTAAGATAACAAATGCGATAAAATAGAACGAGTATTATAAGAGGATGTTGTAAGGAGCTTTTTATGCCATTTTGGACACTACGAGGACTCCTCAAAAAAACATTTTTTTTTCTTTGTAAATTATGGTCGTTGATATCATAAAAATCATTAAAAATTTAAGTTATTAGAGAATAATGTAAAAGTACTTGAACTCCTCACTAATGAGTTATTTCATATTGTTGACGCATTTTATTTTATGGTTTTTCTATGTAAAAAAATTATAAATAATATATTAGATATAATATATGGCTAGTTCGAGTTGGATCGACCCAATCTTCTTGGGAACCGAATCAGAATTGGCAGGGTTGGGCTAGTCCAGAGTTGACCCTAGATCAATGCTCAACTCTTTCACATAGATTTTAGACCTTTTTGGAAAGATGATTCTGTGGATTTTTCAAAAAGGGAAAATAAAAATGGTGTACCAAAAGTGTTAATCAAAACTGACGACAACGTCATTTTTAGACCTATTTATGTGCCTTCTTTGTGGCAAGCAGAGGCAATCAATTCTTAATCTAGTCTGGTGCCAAGTTTTTGAGATCGGGAATTGGACTAGCCAGTCTTGAAACTGGGAACCAGTTGGTTTACTATATTGGCAGTAATTTTGTGATGAGTTGACGCATTCAAGGATAAAAAAAATAGTTTTGTTTCAGCAAAATGCAAACAAATATGAAGTATGAAACAGTCAAGACTCGACCTATGAAATAGCTTATAGAATTCATTAGAAGCCGCCTTGGAGAATGGCACGATTCGGGATATGATTTTATTTTTGAGAATAGAATCTTTTGACCTTGCCATCCTCTAAGCACGGAATCATCTTGCTCAAGGACTTCCCATGCCTGAGCAGGAACTTCGTGAGGCTTGCTTCCTCCTCGCAATCCAAAAAATCTTGTGCGACTTACCCAAGGTGCAGCAATTGGAGCTCTCCATTTAGGCACGAAAAATTTATAATTACTAGATTAAAAATATATTTATATAAATAGTTGACCTAGATCCCACTCTAGAACCAAGAATTGGACTGACCAGTCACTGATTCCCAAAATAGGAACTTGGAACCGGACCACCACTTGTGGGAACCGCCCAGAACCGGCTGGTCCAGTTTGGTTCAGGTGGTTGCCGTTGCAGACCCCTTAGTGGCAAGCCTCCTCCAGCCAAACTGGCACACATGAAGCTTTATCTGTTCTCCATTCTATACTTCAGCCATCTATAGACTTGATCATTTGATAGCGATGGATGGGCTGAGTGGATCGTCAAGCCTGGAGACTCCTGGTCAGATTCGTCCGTGATTGAACAAGCTTTGAATTTTCTCAGTGAAAGACTTCAACCCTAGAAGAAATTTTCTTTTGCCTAGGATTTGCACTTTGAGCTTGTGTGGTTAGCGAGCCACCGGACCCCTGATCGACTCTACCTTTCAAGAACCAATGCGACGAAGATTTGCAGGTGCGAGGACCAATTGAGGTGAATTTAAAGCGAGGGGGTCGAACTGGAAAATGAAGAAGAAAAGAAACAGTGCAAGAGGCACCGTGCTCTTAGTGGTAATCATCATAGCCAGTCCTCATCCCAGCAGACATCCGAAATAACCTAATACAAAACTATGGAGCTAAGCAGAGACAACTCATGAATCCCGTTTGTTGTCCATCTCTCTTTCCGTTGTGGTTGCCCCCGCTTTCTACAACAAGAAGCAGAATTTTTGAAATTTGCATTTCTTTGCCGGACTGGATCACGTCTCCCCATCAACCTCGTTAAAGGGCACAAGACCAGTTCACGTATCAAGGTACAAGATCGAGTGTTTTCACGTCTCATCTTAGTGCCAGATTTTGTCTCGATTCTCGATCAACGAACAAGGAGGAAAATGGACGCCTTGAATTTTCAGTCCTAGCATTAATTTTATTAAGTTTTCAAGATGTAATAATGCTAGGCAGATCAAAGGGTTGCTGAGCATGTATGGTTTGCATTATCAAATCGATAGGAGTTTCTGCATATCTTTATTTCGAGGTATAATTCTGCCCCGGTACATGCTTCCGGCTGGATCTATTTAGTGATAATGGAAGATGAATTTTACATTGGGAACTGCATGCTGGTAGAGATGCACCTACATAAGACATTCCCACTAGATGATTATATTTTTTACTTCCTAGTCCGATGTTAAACGCTCTCCGAGGTTGACCTTGAAGTTTCTGAATTAGCTTTCATCTATCCAGGCATCAGAAGTACATATTTGTTTGGTTGGACTAGTTTTCTAAACCAGAGAAATTCTCAAATTTATAGTGCAGCATGCAGCATGATTGATTCCTTTGGTATGCTTGGAATGAGGCTTTGTTGAGTGGAGTGGAATATTGGTCTTTACCAGAAGTGATGTGTTTGGTGATGGAGTGGCTGGATACTTCATTTCTTATGACTCTCTCTTTGACAATATTTGATTTAAGCGAATCTTGAGCCGCTGGGTATGCATTTTGCCTTCCTGAGCTACGGAAGGTCTTTCGTAGGGGCATAGGGCACTTATTAGCACAACATAGTTTCATTAATTTTGTAGCTGATGACGATGGTATTTACATGATTCAAAAGCTTTGATCAAATGCTCATAAATTTCACATCAAAAGTACGGGAGAAGTACACTATCGGTGCCATAAATTATGTACGGCGTTCACTTTGGTACCAAAAGTTTCTGTCAAATCACTTGAATATCAAATCGAAGAAAAAACGATTACTTTCGTACTACCGGCGAGAGATTCCGGCCAAAATGATTACATGGCTTTTATATTTATAAAAAGAAATCGACAAGCCTTTTAAATGACGTCGTTTTCCTCCTCCTTAAGAGAATGATGTCCTTTTGCTGTCATATATGGATGGCCTAGGAAAAATGACGCTGCATAGCTCATTTGGGATTGAAATTAGAGTTTTTTTTTGTTAAATCCTTGCCGACCTAGCTTGCTCGGCCACTGTCACTTAGCCACTGTGCTCAGCCATCGTCACTCGGCCACTGGGCTCAGCCACCATCACTCAAGCTCCGTCATAGTTGCTTGACTAGGTGAGCAAGGAGAGGCTGAGGTTGTTTCTCGGGCAAGAAGCGATAGGTCAAAGGTGCAAAGAGAGAGAGAAGACGAGCGAGGGAAACAAGGAGGGCGCAATGGAGATGGTGGATTGGGCTCAGAGCTGGTGCTGGTGTTGTTCTTCAGGGAAGAAGACGACGCTACCATGCCTTCTCTCTCTCTCTCTCTCTCTCTCTCTCTCTCTCTCTCTCTCTCAATTTGGGGATTTAGGGTTTCGACTTGGGGAAAAGACGCCAAACGATCTCTCTCTCTCTCAATTTGGGGATTTAGGGTTTCGACTTGGGGAAAAGACGCCAAATGATGTCATTTTGTGGTTTACATGTTAACTGTACTATTTGGCGAGCCACATTAGCGTCAAAAATTAATAAAAAACTGTCACGTCGGATTTCTGGCCAATCAGATCGACGTTAGTACTGAAATAATTGTTTTTCAAAAAATTTGGCACTTAAAGTGATCCGACAGAAACTTTTGACACCAAAATGAGCGCCGTACACAACTTATGGCACTAATAGTATATTTCTCCCTCAAAAGTACATAGGCTTTGTTGATTTTGTTTGCATTTATTATTCTTTGCTTACTTTTTGTCTCTCCCGATATAGATTTGAGAGTTCTCTTCTCCCGGTCTAATTTTCGATTTTAGAGTTGAAACTCTCTCGATCTAGTTCTAAATTTGGGTGCTATCTTCTCTCGATCTAGATTTAGGAGTTTAATAAATATGCTTTTGAGGATTCGATGCCCCTTTGCTCTATTTGTATATAAGTTTTCTGCCTCCAATTTTATGATGATCGTAAAAGTTTTGCCATCTCGTTGAATTATGAAGATTTGATCCTCCATATGTTAAATCCGTGTTTATTTAACCCATTATGATTGTTTTTGTATGATAATAGTGTAGAGAAAGCTGAACCTAGGTGCACACCGCCAATTAATAATGCCGTAATAATTGATGTGCTCATCATTGATAAAGGCACGAGATTATTCTACTGATTTTGTTTGATAGATTTGTTCATGTATAATGAGTTTTTGTTTAACTTTGTAATTGCTCCATCAATCCTCCTTGGGTTTTGGATTTGATTTTGTTTTTCAATATTCATACTTTGTTTCAATTTGCTTTATCAAGAAGATTATGTACTTTTACCTCATTTTGAGTAATAAATATAATTTTCTTTCGACCTAAAAAAGGGGGAACTAATGAAATAGTCTTAAATCTATTATAATTTTTCTAATTCAGTCTTAAACCTTTCTTTTTTGCCAATTTAGTTCTAAACAATCTGCAATTGTGTCAGTTTAGTCCATCCGATCAAATTTGGTCGGTCGACGCTGACATAGATGCTAACCGTCTAATGTGGCAATTTTATAATAATATTTTTTTTCAAAATTTTTAATTAATTTTTTCTTTTTTTTTTTATCTTCTTCTTTTGGCCGGCAAGGTGACCTCATGGGCCTCGGCGGGTGACCTCGCCATTGCGGGTGACCTAACGCTAGTGTGCCATCGGCAACTTGCTTTATTGGAAACTCTAATGTTGCATTAAAATAAATTAGACCATCCAATGTTGGGTGCCTACAAGTCGATGTCAACACTTGAGATGCTAAATGACGTTGTTTAAAGATATATTCGAATAACCCTAACCTAATTTGAGGAAAATAAAGCAAAATTCAATCAAAATTGGGGAAGAACCCTAACTCTAAAATTATGGCAAAATCCGTCAAAGCCGAAATTGGGATTCTTGGCGCAAGCCAATGAGAGGGAGAGGATTTGTGCCCTTCATTGGTAAAGAACCCTGACTCACAAAGAGACTCTCATACTCTCTCTTAGGAATCCCATGGCCGTTTCTTTATTTCCTCCACCCACGAATCTAAAGCTCTCAGAGCAAGAGCCGACGTTGATGGATGACAGAAGAGCGTCGTCGTCGCTGTCGCCAAAGTCACCGGATTATGCTTCCAAGTCGAAGCAACAAAAGATAGAGCAAGAGTAGGCAAAATTGTAGCAACTCGATCTTCCGAGGGATGGGAGCAAAGGGGCCAGGAATGAGCCGAATCCCGTATCGCATGGGCACGATAAGGTAATGTGCCATATAAGGTGTGGCACTAGTTTTAATTCGCTATAAAGCCTTTTCTGGGTGAAGTCGAGAGAACAAAATCGTGAGGATATCAAAAAAATAATATCATCGCGAATAGAGCCTGAGTGAGAGAGAGAGCTTTGCAAGTTTTTTATTTTTTATTTTTATGAAATCCACAATTTTCACAAAGAGAATTTTCCACTCGGACTTAAATTAAAGTCACGTGATTGAAAATATAATTTAAAATGCCAAGTATAACGAATTGCCAAAATAGGCACTCAACTAAACGATTTTACGTAAATATGACACTTAAGTGAGCGAAAAAAAAAATGATATTTAAGTAAACGTTGTATGAAATTTAAAATATATATTTTAAATTTTGTTATGAAAAATCATTAATCAACTTCAACTTCAAAAATAACCAAAGACAGAACGGGATTATGCAATTGTTTTGAAATATCTTTTATGAAGGAAACTCCCTAGTAGCAATCTTTCATTAATTTCTTTGATGAGTTTGTTTTCTTATTTTCAAGCGTAAATTTATATAATTATATAAATAAATATATATATATATATATATATATTGGACCCTAAGAAAATTATGTGTAGCTGATAATTTTTTAAATATGTTTTTTGCTAAGTAGCTTTAGTCGGATCGGTTTTGGAATCGGTTCTTACCCTAGTCTCTCTCTCTCTTCGCGCGCTCCTGCTCTCTCTCTCTCTCTCTCTCTCTACGCAGCAACAAGCCGACGGCCAGCCGCCGTCGCTGCCGCCGCCATCGAAGCTCTCGAGCGGAATCGGGAAGCACCCCGCCGAGCCCTCCGGTCTCCGTTCCCCAGGTCGCGCCGCTCACGATTCGAGCGAGCGAGAGCAGGCGGCGTCGCGGGTGTTCTCTTGCTTTGCTTCCCGTGGCGCCCCGAAGTTCGTTCGGGGGAATTTTCGCGAGCCAGACTGGCGGGACGAGCCACCATGGAGGAGACAAGCAGTTCACCCGACAAGGAGACCGTGGACAGGTTAGTTTGTTCCGGGTAGCCTTTTGTTTCTCTCCAGGAGGTTTCTGAAACAAGATTTGATGAGAACCCATGTTTATGGAGTTAGCTATGACGATGATGTCTTCTTCTTCTTCTTCTTTTCTTGTGTGTGTTTCCCTTTGAGATAGTTGGTGGGTTTTGTGGGGTCTAGCAACAATTTGTGATGATGAATTTCTTGTTTTTTTTTTTCCAGAGAGGCCCCTCAGTTGGCTGCAGCGTTGAAGGAAATGAAAGAAGGGCTGGATACGGTGAAAGCAAAGGTGCAAGCTTTAACTGCAAAGGTAGGCGAGATTTAGGAGCCCAATTGGGTTGCGTTATATGATCTCTTTCAGTGAACGAATAGTTGAGAATTGAGCACTTCATCAGTTTTCTTTTGTGTGTGTGCGTCTCATTTTATTATCTCTCTCTCTCTTTTTCTTTTTCTTTTTTTTAAATTTGGACATGACATTATCATCAGGTCGTCGTCGCGTGATCATGTGTTTTCCTTTGGAACTTAGTTTGAGTGCCAAAGTTATACATCTCCTTCATATGACGCTATAATTGATTTGGAGTTGTACCATATACCAGGTAAAAGCAAGTCAATTTCCAACAGCAGAAGGGATAAGCTACCTTGAAGCGAAACACCTACTTCTTTTAAGCTATTGCCAGTCACTCGTGTATTATTTGCTGCGGAAGGCAAAAGGACTTTCAATTGATGGTCATCCGGTTGTTCGGAGCCTTGTAGAGATAAGATTATTTTTGGAAAAGGTTCATATTCCCTATTGCTTCTTGTCTAAGTTTCTACTGCCTAAAATATGGTACTTATGAAATCACTATCTTCTTGCTGAATCAGATCCGACCCATTGACAAGAAACTCCAATACCAAATTCAGAAACTCACGACGATTGGTAGAGGTGCTGCAGAGAGCACTGCCTCGAATGAAAAGGAAACAGATGCTCCTCGGAGAACTGAAGATTTGTTGAAATATCGTCCAAACCCAGACATGCTTGTCAGCAAATCAGATACAACTGCTGAGGTGATTTTCTAACCAAAAGTTCTACTTGAGCTCTGCTTTATATATTATTTGGCAACCCAATTGAAGAAAAGAATATGCTGTCCGACTTCTAAATCAACTGCCATATGGTGTAGGGCGGTAGTGGTGTTTATAAGCCTCCCAAGTTTGCCCCGACTTCAATGGGGGAGGACAAGATGTCAAGGCAAGAAAAAAATGCTTTAAGAAAGGAGAAAGAGACTCTACGGCAAGCTGGGCAGAGTGACTATGTGAGAGAATTGATGGATGATTTGCAGGGGAAACCTGAAGAGGTAAGACTGAATTCTTCAATGATGTGATAGATTATCGTCCTCAGTAGTGCTTTTCCTGGGTTGGTGGAGCAGCATATCCTCATTGGGATAAGGGAGGATGAAATTCTCTTTTGCCGGATATATGTATTCCAAATCTTTTGCAAATACATGCATGACCTTTCAAATTGTTGTAAATAGGCACACAATTATTTGGACATTCTTTTAGTCCCCTTAGAAAAAGATTTCCCCAAGATGAAGAAACGTGCATTTTTACATAACGATTAATGTGAGCTCCAACATATTTAAGATGTTATTTACTTTGTTGTGTAGCTTTATTTACTATCTCTTGATTCATCTAATTAGCCAAAGAAAGAATTGAGATTCGGAACTATCGCAAAATCAATAAATAGTTAATCTTCAAAATCAATCTTATTTTGGGTATAAAAAAAATGCGCTGTTCTTTTTCTAATGAATTTCAAAGGGCATTTAACTATTTTATTATTTTCAGCCTATCTGGGTCATTTTTTAATCTGTGTAAGACTAATAGTTGAAGTGTTTTTTCTAAGCCTTTTGGGTGGGTGGGTATTTTCATCTATTTGAAATGGTATATCTTTGAAAATATTAAAGATGAAGTGTTTGCAACATACTCCACAGGTTGGGTTTGGGGGGGTACTTATCATTAACCTGTCTTTTTTATTTTGCACAATATCTTCCCCTCATTCTTTTTGTGATATTTTATGTAGCTATATTGAGCTATTCCACTTGCATTGAGTATCTTTTTATATCATGTAAAAGCATCATTACATTATTTACTCGTGTAATATCAGCCCATAAAGTAGCAGATTCTTTGATTGTTTATTTAGTCACTCTATGATTCTGACGTGGCTGATGATAATATATGCAGATTCGTGAAGTTATTGGGACCGAAAGTAGGGAGCTTACTACGTATAAGGCAAAATGGGAAGAGCGTGCACGGCGAGAAGAGGAGCTTTTCACTCGAGCTCCTGTTACAAAGTTGGAGAAAAAGAAGCAGAAGCACTTATTGAAGTCAAGAAATGGGTATGCTTATAATGAGCTAAATTAATATATTTTGTTTGTGACTTATCCCCTGGTTTTCTACATCCTGTGGTGGAATTCAATTTAAAATGTTATTATATTTATGTTTTAAATGCTTCTGACCTTTCTTCTCCTGTCCTTGCCAGGTTGCTTGGCCTTACTGACAGCTTTTACGATGAAATCAAAACCTTGCCTTTAGAGGATGATGGTGGTGAAAAGATGTCTGGCTTTGGTGGTGGTGGTAGCAGCGGGATCAGAAAATTTAAGAAGCACAAGGTACTCTTGAATATGTACTCTTGCTTTTGTATTTGCTTTCACTTTTAGTCTGCCCACACCATGACCAACTTCCTTTGCCACTGAGCCAATTTGTGCGTAAGACTTTTTAGGACTGGGAGGAAATTGATATTACATCTGTTAGTCACTTGTGTTTTATTGTGCAGGACATTTCCTTTTCCGTTTTCTTATTTTATAAACCGTTATTCATGCAGCATGCGATTCCCTCTCTCTTACATTGTTTCTTTTTTTTTCCTTCTCGTCTGAAAGAAAGTTTGAAATGAGAGAGTATACACTACTTTTGCTAGTCTCATGACATTTTCTTTGGGCCTATTTACAGAGAAGGCATTGAAGGAGAGCTTTTCATTTTGTGAAAATATCTTGTGATGCATGGCTGCCGTTTGAGCAAGAATGAGGCAGAGGGGAGTGAATGCCATTTTGTCGATGGTGCAGTTTTGCTTTACTGGAAGAGTTGTAGGTTTCATAATGTAACAGAAGGCTTGTTCATTATGATCTCAAATATTACGTAAATTTCGTATATTATTCATGTGAGATCGCGACTTCATCAAACCAATGTCTCCTTTTTGAATTTTTTAAATGTTATTCTCCTTTGAGCCATTGTAAGCTTTTTGGATTCTGGGTCTAAGCACCTGTAAAAACTACTCATAAAGCACGGCCAAAGTGCCCAATCGATGCATTTTCTGGCAAGTATTGATGTTACTGCATTCTCCGAATGCAGTAATTGGTGAAGTTGTGAATACTCTAGCTGCTTCTTTTCTGGTTGACATACTTCAATTTTTTTTGCAATATGATCGTATCATGTGCTGGTAATCAAACCATTGTCGGGACTCAGGAACATGACCTTGTCAAGGCTAGGTTGCAGATCTTGTGATTTAACGTTTTTCCCAGTTGGAGCCCTACATTCCCTGTCCATGTGCTGCAATTTTTTTATTAATGTTTCCAGCACCTTCTGATCTATGTTGTACATCAGAAGCAATGTTTCACTGCACAATCCACTGCTGACGGATTTGCCCTGAATACTTTTAGGGGAAAAAATGAGTTTGTAATATTTAGAGCCCCTCGCAATATGACTTTGCCAAAAATTGTGTGCAACGTTTTCTTTCCTTGGTCTAGGATTTGAAGTTCGGATTTGTGAAATCAGATCAAAACTTTCGAGTCATAAATTATGTTAAATTTGACTAGAACTTTAAAAACAAAAAATATATAAAAACTTGCATGAGGTTTCGTCCTGAAATTTGTCCGTTGAAATCAGTTACCTAATTTTTGAGATCCAAAACTCACCCTGCATACCCTATAACCCGAAACCTCACTAATTCCCACTGATCTGGTTTTACCCTAAAGCCACGCGCATCCCTCGTTTAAACCAAGGTACCAGCATGTACTATTTATTTTGCTATCCACATTTTAATACGCACTTTCCGTTTTAAACTTTTCAATACAAATAATCATGTTATTTACCAAAGATATATGTTTTATGTTAATAGTTTGTATTAGAGAACATATCTAAAAAGTAATTTTTGTACGTGAAATTTAGTGACTTTGGATGTGTTTGAAGTACATTATACTACCTACATTATCTTACCGTAACTAATAAGTCACTTCCTGTTCTAACTTCATGCTCAAAAGAAGCCTGCGCCTGTCAAACCATAGTCTTGACAAGGGATACTGTTTTCGTTTGACATACTAGAGCGATCCGTGCTCAGTTAGGTTTCAAACAAGTCCGAAAAAAGAATCAATGAAGAAATGATATAAGCGGACTGATTATAGGATTTAAAATTTAATTCAGGATAATAATAACCATAGTTAGAAATGGTTGTCAAATAAAATCTTGTCAATCATAAACTTGAAGAGCTGGGACTAGGACGTCAACATCAAGTCAATACAGTAGAGCCATTTGATTATACTCTAGACAACATCACTTCATGAACGCTGTGCATATATGGACTAATAAATGGAAGTTATACAAGAACAAACTTGATATGCAATATGAAGGTTCAGCAGCTTTCATTTGAGTGAATTTACCTAAAGAGTAATCCTATCTTTGCCACATTTACACTTGAAAAAGAGTTGGATCGATTGAACAAAACAATGCCAGTGGATTAGTTGTGAGGGTCCAGGCTATCATTTTCTCATGGGCAATGAGTCTGTTCTAATCACTTTTTGCAACCTGCCTTTGGGGTACATTGTAAAGAACAAGACCTAGTACAAGAATGATTCCGCCAATCACAAAAAAGGGACTTAAGCTTGCACCTTCGGGGAGATATGGCAATGGACGAGAAAGGACATAAATTGAAATGGGAACTGCCAGACAGAGAGAGAGTCAGTCAGATATTTACAACATGTGATGACAAAAGCATCTGTGTGCACGAGAGAGAGAGAGAGAGAGAGAGATGACCTGACAACATTACAGTAAGAGAAGCAACAACAGCAGAAGAAATCTTCACCAGATTGAGCAACGATATATTGAACATAATGTTGGTAGTTACAAAAATTAATGGAAGCCAAGGTGCCCCATCACAACCTGACCATATTGCACAGGTGAAAGAAGAATTCAACATAAGCTAGATGAAAGAAGTTAATTGGAAAGGGAACACATCAAAGGAGGTACACAGAGGTTGTAAAAAGTCAAAGGACTATCTAGTATAGGACAATTACACAAATTCATGAGCAACTTACTAAAATGGGATGCATAATAATCCTAGCAAAGGATTTTTACCATTTCACCTCAAGACAGACATAGAGAAATGGTCCGTGTAGAAAACCGATCCAAAGTTTTTTTAACAGGGTTAAGAGTTCATAGTCTTTCTCCTGATAACTGGATGCTACCTATTAGCGCCCATACTTTGCACAAATAATGTGAAGATGCACAACATGTTCCAAACTCAGAAAAAAAGGAACTAAATTCTAGTTCTCAAAGATGAGAGCAAATGTACATAATTCAAGATAATGTGAAAAATCAGAAAATGATGTTCTTACTAGAGAGAGGTTGAAAATTTACAAAATTAACTGAAATAAGAGAATGATGATTGTCCCTAAACCTTGCCCTGTTAAAATAAAAAGATCAAAACTTAGGTAGATGAGATGGATGAACATGACCACCATTTGAAATACGGATTATCCACAGTGGATAAGTAGTTACCTTCATCTGATGGATGAGGAGTTCTGTTAGTGGTTGCAGACATGTAATTGTAGACAACGTAATAGGGTTTATGGAAATAATCACCAAGAGACATGGTTGTGCCCTCTTCCGTATTTCAACAACATATCTTTCAGATGGCTACGTAAAGATGTAATATTTTACCTGTGGTGTTGGCTCCAATATTTAGAAAGCAACCAGCTCCTTCTTTCAAATACTGAGGAAGCTGGGCAAATGGTATGCCTCTCAAATTTGACAGAAAGGGCAGAAACAGAAGCACAAAAAGAGCCTGAAAAAGGACATCAAAATGAACAGCGAGTGATGCATCATTAGAGGAACTATATCTGTCACTGCTAAATCTTTGAATGACTTTCATTCACTATAGAATTCTTGATATGGTCACAGGTAAAGACAATCCTTTTTCTTTTCAATCAGTACATGTACCTACCTTCAGTCACATTGTTATTGCACTATAACAAAATTAAAAAGAAAGAGTAATGGTCTACCCCTCAACAATATATTTTCTCGCACATTTTCCTCTAGGTCTGAAAAAATTCATGGAAAAAGCCTAAAGAAATGAACATACAAAGTGATACAAAAGTTACCCTAAATGACTAAGTCTTCGTTTGCTACTTCTTCTCCAATGGGATACTACTTCTGACATAAGATTTGGCACAGGTTTACCCATGGGAAAGCACGATATTTGGTTGTCAACGAAAGATAGACATGATACGCACCCATACTGCACCATGACATTTCTACGCTCATATACTATGGTCATCTTCAATTCTAAGGCGTAGATATATTTACATTGTTGCTCTTCTTTAACAAAAAAAAGCTGTTTCCATCACTTGACTGATAAATTTATGTCAGACTGTGAGACTCAACACCAAACAGAGAGTTTTCTTCTGGTAGTTATCATCACGACATGTTATGATGACAAAGTTCTAGCATGAAAGTTCAATGGAGACAAGGAGAATTACCTGAAACCCAGATCCAAAAGAATTGACAACAAAAATGTCGAGTGACTTCTCCTGAAAGGATACAAGTTGGGAGACATTCAATAAGTAGTTAGCCAACTTCACCTATACTGGATACTGGGATTCAGCAGATCATCTACCTTAAGGCGTCTTGCAGCATCAATAAAAATAGATTCCTGCCCATTGAAGAAAATTTAACATTTACCATTTTGCTCACATGAGAATACAATCTGTTAAGACTTAGAGAGTTTTTCCTTTTCTGACCTTTATAATAGAAGCACCGGCTTGAAAAGCACTGGAAGCAATCATCACCAATGGCCACGCAAACTCAATCCCCGATAAAATCTGACCAGAATTAGACCCACTGAAAAAAGAGCAGGAAAATGCTGGTAACTTATAGTCTATTGCATGTAAAAACCTTACAAAAGTGTGTGTCTCTGGTCAACAAGGCTCCCTCCCCACAATGCAGGGTTGGGGAAGGGTCATCTGATAAACACAGCCTTCTCTTGCTTCTTGCCAAAGAGGCTGCTTTCACGACTCAAACTCAAGACTTCCCAGGTGCAGGTAGGTAACTATACCTTTACAACCATGGCATTACAAGTAGAATCATACAATCGATAAAGCTATATCAGCTCTTGGCTAGCTATCATATCAATGGATGCATCTGTTGTACCCATGGCACTCGTTGTTAGTATTTATATGTTAAGTTCCATCTTCATGAGACTAAGAACGACACATGAGAGGGAGAGTTGGAGTACTTAGATATTGACCATGTCTTTACCTAACTGTTTATGTTATTGAGTAAGTTGGCAGTGGTCCCTCAATACTTCACTACCCATGCTTCCTTACCTAGAGACAAAGTTGGATCTATCTTTGGATTGCAGCACAGAACGTACTGGTTCCTTTTCCTTCCTTAAATGAATTTATTACGTAATGTGCATCGATAAAACATGACCAGTCATTTGAGTCATTTATATAACAACCAGATGTAATTGCTAAAATGACAAATGAGGAGCACCAATGAGCAAATGCTTTTCTTCCATTCACTATTAATGATTAAATTACCTGGCAGAAAGTCGAAGCAATGTGATGAAAGTGAATATTGTTCATATTAAGCAGCTGGAAAAATTCATGAGTAGAGAGATTATTAACAACTTACAATAGACTATTCTGGTAGCTTTCCCAGAAGAAGAAAAAAATTCAATAGAATATAATATGGGTAATGGTTATCTCAATGCATTAGGTGCTGTAACTTCATGTTATGGTGGATTGATTTATATGTGACTGATGGAGCTCCTAGGAGTTACTTACAAGCAGTTCAACAATTTTAAGTCAATATCTACACAATGTAAAATTTCTCGAATCATCTTTCCTACATATTTAACATTTAAAAATCTAAAAGCACAATGCAGGAAGATGCCAAAATTAGACAAAAGGTTCAAGATACATATGAGATAGCTTTCTTCATGTTGTTGTTGAAAATGAGTCCAGAAACAGTAGTGTCTTAAAACGAAGCAAAATATCAATTAAAAGTTATAAACTTGACAGAGAAAACATTTTTTGACTATTTTATCTGTTGGAAGAAAATATTCACTGCAAATTTATTTGAATGAAGAAAATGAAGGTCCAATTTAATAGGATAGTATTTCATGCATATATAGGGCCAATGTTGCAACAAGGACAACCCAATACTTCATATCAACGTGATGATTGGATAAGTTGCATGAGCCATAAACAACAAAAAGAGATTAGGATACCTTGCTATAGCTGTTACTACACCAGTAGCTACAAGTAAGCAGCCAGCAATTTGATTTAATGAATACTTCCTACCCAGAAGAACAGTTGAGAAAATCAGTTGCCACACCAAAAATGTCTGCAACAGAGAGGATAAAAAAAGAAAGCCAGAAGAACAGTTGAGAAAATCAGTTGCCACAACAAAAATGTCCTCTACAGAGAGGATAAAAAGAAAGCCATCATTGCCAGATGACATGCAAACTGTTCCATTGACACTTTGGTTTTCTAAGAGGTAGTTCGCTTTTTCTGAGTAATTAAAACAGAACAAGTCAATAGATCATATTTACAATTTCTATTTCATGGTAATTGCCTGGCAGATGTCCAAAAAACTGGACAGGACACTGATTCATTTCTATCTTCCAATATATGTTTAAACCCAGATGGACATAACCAATTTCATAAGCATGTGTTCACATGGGAATTCCTGTTTATATATCTTCACAAAATCAAAAGTACCTGGCTCAATATGGGTATGGCGGGTCCAGGGAGCATTGCTGCAGAAGACATGAAGTTTCAGAATTCCAACTTGCTAGTTATTAACAGCTTCATAAATAGACTCTTTCCACTCAACAACCACTTTGAATTTTCTTCTACTTTACTTTGTGTAGGCTGCACAGCTTTTTTTTCTCTTTTCAAAAGGAAAAAAAGAGTACTCTATCTTCTGGAGCTGTCTTTTTGGTTTTGTAGCAAGCACATCAAAGTTCACTGTCATGATTCTTCAAGGCAAACTACTTTCTTGGCCATTCAAGTTTCTCATGACTTTTGATCAGATCACTACAATTTCAAAACTTCTAATCAGTTTGCTGTAAGTCTAACATGGTTTTTACTGTGCTAACTCTTGTCTCTTTTTTGTCAAAAACCTAAAAGAAGCTTGCACGGCATGGCATGACACAGAATAGAAGTGCCACATTAAGCCTCAGTCATGTGTCATGTCAGCTTCCTGTTAGGTCCGTTATCGAAATATAACAAGCAACCTCAACCGATACTAGTTCAAATGAAAAATTTTGAAATTACAGTGCCAGTCAAAATTAGAACCGAGAGAAGAATAAAGCTGTTGGAAGCATGAATGAGATGATTAATCAAAGACAATTTTTTTCCTTACTAACAAGCATGAATGAGATGATTCTTCCTCTGCATGGTAGACCACGATAACATCCATACCACTTTTGCAGACTACCAATGAATTGCGACCTTTTAAAAACCAATAAAGCCGCGCAACTCATCTAAATAATTACAGTCGTTCGCCAAGATGCTGAATAGTACCTCCAGCAGACATCCCAGTAACTACTCCCAGGGCTTCAAGCATTCCGATGGCCACAAACCGCGATTTGGGAAGTGCTAACATCTCGCCGGTAACTATCCCAGCTCGATGGCGGATGTAAAGAATCGAAAAATAAATTGCCACGTACCTGCGATTCACCAATAGGCACGCACATTATTGAAGGGTGGGTTTTACGAATTGGTCGAGGAAAGCGCGAGCGACGCGAACAAGAAGTTATGCTCAGCACGGCAGCTCTATGAACTGGAAGTGGCAACGTCGCGTTTGACGGATAACGTGGCCACGCCATTTAACGAAGCAGGTAGCAGCAATGAAAAAAAGCACTACAAACTGATCGAGGATTTTCCATTTCAGAACTGGCGCGGGGCGGAAAAGACTCACCCGAAGGTTGTGACCTGCGCGAGAAAGAAAGGATACTGCTTCATGGGGACGAGCGCGAGCTTGTAGAGCACGCGATTGGCGACGGCGAGCGCGACGGTGGCCGCCGCGGAGCCGACGATCGCCAGGCTACCGTCCGGAGACGCCGGAGGAGGGGCGCCGCCGCCGCCGCCGCCGCCGGCGGAGGCGGAGGCGGAGGCGGAGGCGCGGGCGCGGGGCCTCGGGGCCGGAGCTCGTCGGAGGAGGCGAGCGACGTTGCGGCGGGTGCGAAGCGGCGGGAGCTTGGGAGGGAGGCGGCGAGGGAGAGGAGACGACGGCGGCGGCGACATCGCGAGGAGAGAAGGGCGGTTGGAGCCATGGAGGAGATGAGAGGGAGGCGGCGGCGGAAACGACGCCGCATGCAAGAATCCCATCAATGGCGGAAAAGGGAGGAAGGAAGGAAGGAGGGAGAGGGAGAGAGACGACGGATTTGACCGCACCACCATTTAATGTTCAAACGGTTGCAATTTTTTCTTTCTTTTTTTTTTTTTATGTTCGTTTAAATGGAATGATTTTCCTTTTTACTTGAGTACCTTAACTTTTTAATAGCATCTAGTGTCGAAAATTTGATGTGGTATAACACTGATGGTATGCGTTTATAAGAATTTATGATATTCAAGTGAGCAATTTTAAAGTTATGCATGAGTTAAGTTATCAAAAAAAAAAAAATAGTCATTGCAATCAAATGAGTTACATACATAAATTATCATGTTTAAGTGATAAAAAAAAATTATAGTACATCAATAAGTGCCGTACCAAAGTAACACATGTAATGTTGTTCCCAAATCTATTGTAAGCTGTTGTAATTTAAGGGGTACTGATTGTATCTCAAAATTCTTAATCTTTGAAATCGTCTTTTATTTCCATCCCTCTAATATCTTTTTAAACATGCTAAAATTTAAGGTGTTTTAAAATTGGTACCATATGGTCGATAATGAGATTAAAGAAAGAGTAAAAGCATACCTTTATTATCCTCAGTTTACCTCAGTTTGCTTGACTATTGTTTTTTCTCTTTTGTAGTTGCTCTTTTCCAATAATTTTCTAAGATTTGGGTAGTTTAATAAACTTAATGAACAGAATTCAGTTTCAAAGTCAAATCGGAATAAAATAAAGAAATTCATTCCATAGTCCGTTTTAGAGATTGGCGACTTACCCATCATAATTAATCCGCTTGCCCCAAAATGACCTGGCCCAATAGGGAAAATGTATCATTTTCAAAATTTTACCTAGACAAGATATGCCTGTAAATCCATTGGAAAATCAAAACTATTCAAGAATTGTTTTTGATCCAATACGTAAGAATAGTGATGTTTAAAATATTTATCTAAAATCCCTCTCTAAAGTTAAATCTATAATGACTTTGCCTTCATGTATAATTCCGTGATTTAAGTTCTATTTTGAGCGGAGTTCTTTGATTTTTAAACTCTATATAACTATTATTTAGATTTGATATATGTTGATTAGTAAAGATTTACCAATAAGGTTCAAACTCATTTCAGAAAATCTCTTACAAAATTCAACTTAGCCATACAAGTGAGTATGAGGATATGAAGTTCATATAAAAGTGAATAGAAAATAACGCAAGCTGATGGAATAAAACATTATTACTTTGACTAGTGCAAACAATCTTGTATTTTCGTAACAATGTGCAAGTTTTGCATTTTCAATAAACACCAACCTTCACCCTTTCCAACTCATAATTTTGATAAAACAGTTCTCCTCAGATTATTTTCTAAAGTTAAAAGATTTACATGAATTACCAGAATTTTTTTATGTCCGGCATCTCTTCACATAAATTACCAAATGTCCAAGACATAAATCAATCATAAGTTCGCTCCGACATGAATGATGGTAATTTTTCCCTACTGTTATTTTAATTTCTATGCTTTGATTACAAATCAATGTCATCATTGATAGACCATTAAACACCGGAAACATTATGCTGATGCGGTAAATCTGCGGTGTTCATTTACAGATTTAACGGACGAACGTGAACGAAAAAATAATACACTTCAAGGACCCAATTGGTAAAAACAAACGTCAAAAGCTACATCATATATTCACAAAATAAGAATCTAGCGGTGCCTTGATCCCAATTTTAGGAAAAGCACTAGAATTGTAAGTGCATCATTATTATCAAGCCAAAAAATTTATAAAAAAAAAAAAAGGAAATTGACAATTAAAATATAATCAAATTGTGGAGTGCAAATGTCAAGGAAAGAGATGGCAAAGCAAAAAAAAATTGCCATATGCTTTTGAGCAGCAATTATACAACTGTACAGTGATATAAACATGTATGACCAAACATCTCAAATTCCAACCCGCTCAATTCTCTCCCTTCAATCGTTTTTTGATCTGCGGCATTTATCTACATGACTAATTGAGCCCCGAACGGGTCTTAACCAAACCCAAAACCTTCATTTGCTTCATGAATTGCAAGCAGCAGCCTCTCCTCCAGGTGCTCTTTGGATGGATATTCCGGTAAATCCAACTGATTAAAGCTGTAAAATATCAAAGAGATGATGTAAGCAAAGCTTTTAGCTACCGAGAGAAAGTCACCTGGACCCGTTCCTACGAAGTGCTCACACAAATCCAGAGCAAGGCATTAGGCATGCATACGCAGAGAGAGAGAGAGAGAGAGAGAGAGAGAGAGCACTAAGTTCTCAAATAATTACCAAGTATGGGCTGAAGGCAAGTGATCAGGGCTTCCATAAGCCTTGTGGATCTGAAACTTTTGAGAGCCAGAAATACCTTGAAGAGCGCTAAAGCCCTCCAACGGTACCTGCAATTGTGACAATGAATACCTATAGTCAGTTGAACTTCCAAAAAGGGAACTTCGCTTCTGTAGATTTGCTACTGTCAGCATTCTTGCCTCCTAATCGGTTGACTCTCCCAAGAGAAAAAAAAAAAAGTACAGTACGTAACATATCTACGTAGAGAACGACCTCAGGTAAACCCCAGCCTCCACAAGAAGAAAAAGTGGTTTGCTGGGTTTGCGCTCATGCCTCAACAGCCATAAGGCTTTTCAATGCAAATAAGTAAATTCCTGCTGATTCCACATTTGCTTCAAGACTTATCACACATTACCCTTAATACACTCAAGATACACCTAAAAAACAGCTTTTGACTGTAGGAACACTTTGTTCACAGCATGAAAAATTAAAGCCACCGATGAAATAGCCTAGAATGATAATCCTACATAAGTATACCAAAGCTGCGAATTTTGAAGCCAACACTACGGAGATATAACAATAAACCATTCAGACTTAAGAAAAACAACATCCATAATGCCAACCAAGAAAAATAACATCTAACTTCATAAGATAAGAGCACTACAGGTACCTTCGAAGTGCCAGTAACAAATTGCAAGAGCCGAGCCTTATCTTCCTTGCTAAAACCTTGCACAACCTCCCAGAACCACTGAATCACAGGAGATGCAGCACTATAACCTGAGTACTCAGTATTTGCCCTCAAGTCATCCACTGTAACAACCAATTCAAACTGTTAAAACGCTTGATGAAAGATTTTATTTATAATATTCTACATTTTGTTAAACATGACGCCAGTAAGAAAGGAAAGATGAAAAGAAGTCCATTCTGGAGGAAACATACAGTCAATATCAGGGAGCCCACTTATCAGTAACTCCAATTCCTTGTCATTAAATATAGAGATTAGATCCCTAGGAATCAATTCATTGAAGCCTTCCATAAAAGCATTAATTTGAGGACGAATAGCAGTCGTTAACCGATGCTCAGCAAGCAAATCAACATACTGGTGCTTGTTCTCCTCCGTGACTTTAATATTCCGTCCATTTGGAATCAATTCATGATCAGTCACCTGCATTTAATAAAACATGAAATGAGATGTACATAAAACCATAAATTAATGAACTGTTGGCTGGAAGAGACATTACTTCAGTTCTCTCATATAATATCAACTTCTCCTCATCAGCATCAATGCTAAATGTAAGGTCCAGCACATCAGTTATGTCATTCTGCAATACAAGGATGATCACATAAGAAAAAGTGGGAGAAAAACAACAATAGTCCTGATAATTGAAGCACAAACAAAGATAAGAAGAGTGTGCCCAACCTCGAGCATCCACTTTAGGTTTTTAAAGTAATCAGGATCAATTGCCTCAATGTCATGATAGGTAACCTTTGCCCCCAAGATATGCTTATAAAAAGATCGAGTAAAATGGACATCCAAGAGTTGCCCATCAAAGAGTGCTTTGCCAACCTAAAAGCAAAAGAAACAGAGAAAATTAAACACTTGCTAAATCACAAGCGAACACAACGGGAGTGCATTAAATACTCACAACTCGGCCAATAAATTTGAAGTATGAGAGATGCTCAGTTTGGTAAACAGAATTAGGATTTGGCTGAAACGTCGATTCATTTCCAACTGTTGTAAACAGCAATGCCCCCTTGTCAAAAATGACCCTGGACAGCAACTGATACCACTCTCTTGTAAGTCCACCTGCATCAATACCTTCCTCTCCTTGGAAGTGAACAGTCAATCTCCCCTTCAAATCCTGAGTGGATCTCAAGCGCAATTGATTATATGAGTCCTCAAGAATGTAAGCTCTTCTAACTGAAATTCTTAGAGGACTATGATGATGGTCGTGCTGATGCTTTATCTTCGATCTGAAATGAGCTCGTTTGTTGTCAAAATCAATGAAGCGAGGAACTTTCAACAAGAGAGAAAAGGACTTCTCAAGCAACCCAGGGTTCTGTCGGATGAAAGCATTCAATAGCTTCCTATGCCTCTCTGAAAATTTCACAAAAGCAACATTCTTTTCATCAGCTCTTCCAGAAGTACACAGGACTCTCTGCTGACCAGTACTTGTGCCAACATCATCAACCTCAGAAACTGCAACGATCCCCAAGTCATGACCAGGACCAGTCTGTCCAGGATGCAGCTTTTCAGCCACCACGAAGAAAGATTCTATGTACGGCAAGATATTTTGAGTCCCAGCAGGAAGAGGAGTTGTCATGCCTGATTGTACAGATTTCGAAATTTTTCCAGAAGCATGCGAATCCAGCGAAGATTCGGAATAAGTCTCAATCTTGCTTATACAAGCACTTAACTCTAGCCACAAAGGCTCCAAAGCAGAATTAATGTCTGAGACTTGAGAAAGAGCAGTGGCATACTCCTCAGGAACAGTCTGAATCTGTTGATCCTTCTCTTTATCTCTCAGTGTGGCCACAAGGGAGCTTAAGGCCTGCAGGACCCTTAAGATTGCAGCTCCTTCAGAAGAAGTTATGCTGAGGAGTTTTTTTACTGCTTCGCCAAACGCATGTAGCTCATTCATTGCTGATTTGGTCAAGCTTTGAACAGCATTAGCCAACTCAGTTATAAACAGATGACAATGAGTTGGAGCAGCAACAACTAATTTCTTCACAACCTCTGCTACAAGACCGTAAGCATTATCTGACAACCTGTATTCAGAAAACAGAAACAGTTATATTTTAGCCGTTTAAAAGGATCGTTGAAACGAGATTTTAACTCATCAAGCATATGCTTGAAAGGATAATAGTAACCCATAGACACCACGCGAGAATGTGGCTTTGATGTTTAAAATAACATTTCAGAAACAAATCTAAACATCCTATATTGACTCCAAAGCTGAAAATAGTGCAACACACTAATGGACTCCCTCCTTCAGACCTCCACTGGGGAAAGAATGCAGGCAGACAAAAAAAAGAGAAGATAAAAATGAAAAACAAAAATGTTCAAAATCCCATATGAAAGATTTCAGAAAAAGAATACAAGTGAGAGAGGTGATAAGACAACATCCAGAGCACCATACTGGTCATGTATTTAGGTAAAGATTAGTACAGAAAATAAGCAAATAAATGCAAAAACAAGTAGTTTCAACAATACCCTTCTTTTGCGAGCAATGAGCAGAGAAGACGAAGTTCTGCTTGCGGCAAATTAGGAAGTATAGATTGAGCATCATTTTCATCCTTTTCAGCAGAAGTCGAAGGCTTCTCACTGTCAATTTTAACAGATGCGACACCAACTCCAGGTGACATTGCAACAGGTTCAGTGTGTGTGGTATCCAAAGTAGGAACCTCAGGCACGGATGAAACTGTGCCAGATACCGCAGACTTCTCAGGTGAATTTTGTTTTCTCTCAACGTTATCAACAATCACCTCCAATAAACTTAACAGCTGTACAGGATTAGAATGAACATTGTCAGATCCTTTAGGTTGCAACGTGAAAACATAAGAAGAACTAGTGTTTTTTCTTTTCTTTTCTGTTCTTTTTTTTTTTTTTAAAGAAAAAACTATAAGATGGACTACCTGTTCAAGATGTGCTATGCTCCTCAGATACAGAGGTTGATTCAAAAGCCTCAATAGCAACTCGATAGGCAAACACTCATCCTGATTCTGGCTCTCCTCTTCCATAACCATTACAGCTTTCCCACGTGACTGATCAGAACATTCAGGCTGGACTTGACGAGACAATTTAAGCTGAAGCAAAATCTTTGCTACAAAGGGATGATTGCGGGCCAAGTAAGTCATGGTTTCAAGAACTCGCCGGGACACCAAAGGAGGGACTCCTACAACAATGAAGGCACACGTGAATGAATTTAAAATATAATTGAGGTATCACTCCTATTGGTAATGAAGCAACAGCAATTGCACCTTACAAATCAACTAAAAGAACTATGGAAATGATTTCCAATGGAAGAAAAATATCTGCTAATAAATAAATTCCAATTTGTTGAATAGGAGAAAAATCAAAAGAGGGCCCACCAGAAGCTTATTAACAAGGTCCAAATGCATAGAGGTGGAAAGAACTTAAATACGAGTAAGAAAAAAGCAAAGAAACTTATCATGCAAATTAGCACTAATGACATCTTAGAGCACACAAGATAAATTCATGTATGGTTATATCCTCAGAAAACTGACTATTAATAAATGAAAGCAAAATTGCATAAGGCCAAATTTCTCAGGGCAACCTAAAATACAGATTGTTAAGATATCTTCCATAATCAATATGAACCACAAAAGTAAAACAAGAGCTACAGGAACGTCAGTATCAGGAACATTGTTCGGAAAAAAGAAGAAACAAACGAATCATTGTCACCATGGATCAATTAACATATCAATTAAGAGCACCAGAAAGGACATGACCAAGACCTGCTCACAAAAACCTCAACATAAAATTATTACCATCTAAAGACTGGGGACGAGAATACATCACATTATTTTGACAAGCATAAAGACGAAATGATGGCTCAGCAGCATTCAGACCATCAATGGGCCTCCTGGTATCAAGCATCAGCATGCCCATGAGAATTTTCACCAGCGCAGTTCTGGTATCACTATGAGCACATAGATTTAAGAGAAGCCGCTGGAGCTGTCCCTTATAGAGAGGCTACCAAAAAAAAAAATGCAGAAGATCAGCATATATTAGGCAATATCAAGTCGAACTTATATTGAAAACAGCATACCTGGACAACACGAAGCAAGCGAATCATTGATTGTAAAGCTTCAGTATCAACCAAAGGAGCTCCATCTGCTTCAACGAGCTTTGCTCCCAAAGACCGACGGGAACCAAGACCTCCACCAATTCTCTCAATGCTGGATCCCGAACCTTCAGTTCGTCTAGATGACTCACCTCTACGGCTTCTAGGATACATACCAAAGAGGGTACGATTATGGTATCGATTAGCAAATCGCTCACGCAACATATTTGCCTCAGCAACTAGCGCAGGAGTGAGATTGGCAAGAACAGCATCAGATGACGTAAGGAGTACCTGCAGAGAACAATTAGATTAATCGAGATAGAATATAACTGCACAAGTTCCCTAACACAGATTGTACTTACCTCTTCCCGCAAATCCGATGGAAATGTTGCAATAATTGATACAGTGTCCATTTCAACTGGTTGACCTTCCAGTTCTTGAGATTGATGAAGCCTTTGCGCTTGCTGTTGTGCTAAAACTTCTGCTCTAATGTCTGGGGGAAGGGCTGCCAGAAACTCTGGGTCAATATCTCCTGTATTCTGTGGTTCAGCACTTGCAGGTTGAGCAACTTGGCCTTGCTGGGCTGAAAGAACTTCAGCCCGCAGCTCCTCAGGAAGAGCATCCAAAAATGCAGGATCTATAGAACCAGAAACAGCATCGCTGTTAACCTGTTGCTCTGTCGATGGACCATCATGCTCTGCCTCTTGGCTATTTTCTGGAACTTCTGTTACACGATCAAGTGATGTCTCTCTAGCTGATGCAGTGGCAGAATTTCCAATTGACAAATTGGTTCTTCTAGAGCGTGCAGCCAGTGGATCACCCAAAGCAATCCTATCGGCACCACCTTGCCTCTCACCACCATCATCCTGGCCATCTGCACTTCCAATTTCAACATCCAAACTCCGAAGACTTTCCCCGAGAGTTGCACCACTTCCCCCACTTTCCTGGCTTACTGCTTCAACATCTCGTACAGTGGCATCACTGTGTTCGAACTGCATCTCAACAGGCTGAGCCTGCGTAGCAGAAGCATCAGGTTCTTGCATCGATTCACCACGTGCATTTACCATATCAGCATTTTGAGAGCCTTCGGTCATTTCAGTTGTGGGTGCATCCCCATGTTCATCATTAGCATTGCCTTCAACAGCAATCTCTGGCCTGACACCTTCAGATTCCTGCTGCTGAGTAACTTCACCTCCATGTTGAAGCTCTGCAGCCGTGTTCTGCTCAGAGGGATTTTCAGCCGTTGGCCTTCTCAACTGGGAAACAAGCAGCTCTTCTAGACCTTGTGGAATCATAGCTGCACCCGAACCACTAGTTTGCTGGTTCTCATCAACCCAGAGGTTCAAACGATGTCCATGACGTCCACTTCTCAGCGACCGGAAAACAGAATCCAGCCGCGTCGAGGCACCCTCAATGTTCCTTTCAGAGAAAACCATATCGGCCACACTTTCTGAGGAACAATAGTTAATTGTCAGAGACATATAATGTAGACTTCCAATAAGATACTGTATGAAAGATAAACAACAGCTGGAATGAAGTCTCTAGCTGTTTTATCAAAATAAAAAATAGAAAATTTAAAGTAAACTGAGAAGCTATAATAAGGTTGCCCACCTGAATGTCTCTGAGAGGATAAGTGAACCGAGGAAGTTGGTCTAGTTAAAAGAGGATGCCTGGAGGGAGCTGCAGTGCTACCACTCCTACCCAAAAGATTATAAATGGATGTGGTACGCCCATGACGTCTGGAACCAAAAACTTCCACTGGCATTAAGTGCAGAGTTTCATTGGGAAAAGTATGATTTCTTCCAAGAACCTCAATATGATCAAATACGTTAATTCCATTAATCCCTTCCTCAAGCCTAAGTATAACACCATCTTCATCATCCTCATCATCTTCATCATCTTCTTCCAGGACCTCCTCATCAAAATCATCATCATCATCCATATCATGTTCATCTTGATCTGTGTCAGGGTGTGGAAGATGATGTACTTCATCTTCCTCCAGATCATTATGATCCTCATCGTCCTCATCATCATCTTCATCAACCTCATCCCCCTCATCACCCGACATCTCCTCATCGTCGTCGTCATCGTCATCATCTTCGTCAATATTTTCTTGCACGTGAGGCTGGATTTCAAATCGTATGCCAACGGTATCAATGCCATTTTCAAGACCCCTAGCTTCTTCAGAAGATTCATGCATGTAGTCATCCTCACTACCGGGAGCAGAACCTTCATCAAGATCCTGATCATGCTCCATATCATCTGTCACAGCCTCAGAACCCCCAAAAGTTTGCAGGGTATTGCTATGATCAGCATTCTCCGCAGCCAGAGACTCGTGATTTGATTGAAATGCTGCTTCCATGGACTCAGATGCCACACCATTGTTATCTGTTTGACCAGATTGATTGGGATCAGAAGCTTTGGGTGAACTTTCACCCTTCCCTGTGGTAGGATCAACAGAATGAACATGCTCCTTGCTTACAAGCTCAAGAGCTTTTATAAGCCCTGTGACAACTTTAGGGGAGTCGGCATGATCTAGGTCCAAAACCTTGAGAAATTGTGTGAGTGATTTGACAAGACCAACATCAACAAAAGTAGCAGAGGCTTCCGCTGAAATATAAGAGCCGGTAGGTGAACGCGCAGCCAGGACATCATTAAGAAGATCAACAAAAACCTGCATCTCACTGCCTGTTGATCTACAATCTTTAGATGTATCAACAAATTCATTGAAAATATAAGTGATCTCTGTAAAGACCCTCCTTCTTGCCTCCAAAGAGCGAACACAAGATGCCACCAAAAACTGGCTGGCCCTGGATGACAGTTTATGCCTCCAATCTCCATCAATCTTCTTATCTTTCTTGGAGGTTTTAGCACATGGAAGGAACTTGCGGAGAACATGATTATATATTCCTCCACCACCAACTTTCTGATGAGGACCCCTGCAGCTGCTTAGATCAGCATCTTTTCGAAGCAGAACTTGAACAGAAGTAGGATACATCAAAAGAATCTCAGTCATAAGCTTCAAAACAAACACAACTTTAGCAATCGACACTGATGCTTCCACATTAGAACCTTCAGACTCGTCCACTGCATTGACAACAGCTTTCCCTTTACCCTTCACAGCCGCAACATCAATATCCATATCAGTTGATGATGGGGCACCCTGGGTCCCTTCATCTTGCGATGGAGGTTCAAAAGTACAAATCAACTCCAATAGAAGTTCAATCACGCTTAGGAAGCTCTGAGGATATCTGCGATGAGCCTTTGCACTCTTAGAGTTTGAATCAGGAAGTTTGCCCAGTCCATTACCCTGAGTCACTGAATTCACATTACCCAAGGAGAGCTTCCCATCATTAGCTTGTGGCTTCTCTTTCTCCTTCTCCCTTTCTTTGTCTTTGCTCTTGTCTTTTTCACGATCCTTCAGCAAGACAATGCATGGCCTTTCACCTACCATCTCAACTTGGCACACAGCTTGAGCTGCCTGCATAAAAACAACTGGATCCCGCGAAATGACAGAAGTCAAATTTAGTAGGAAGTTGCGGGCAGTGACCCTTCCGTTGGAATGCCTGTTAGCAGCAGCCATAAGGCTGTGTCTTATCTCAGATTCCATTGCTTGCTGCAGCGTTTGAGGATCTTCGAGCACGTGACAGATGATCGTGGCAGCAACATTGTCAAAGCCTGGGAAGAGACTATGTGTAGGCAAAGAAAAGAGCAAGTTCAAACCCCCAGCATCCAGAAAGTTCACTGCAACTGAATGGGTTCTGGTAAGAGTGGCACATAGCTGCAGAACAGCATGCGTCGTTTCAGATGGTAGCTGATTTCTAATGTAACTGCAAGCAATTTCAATCAGTCTCTTCTGCTCATGGACATCCACATGCTTAGCTGATAATCCCAATTCAGGCGGCAATTTGCTTTTCTTATCCTCATCAATAGAGATAGATGCCTGCTGGAAGCTCACATCATCCTTCTTTAACTGATCCAACATTTCCGTACTTAACTTATTATCCACCTGCAACAGCCTATCAACAGCAAGAAAAGCTGCTGTTACCCACTTAGGAACCTGACGTTTCTCCTTGTCTTCAGGAACAGAACACCAGGTGTAAAGTAGATTTGATGCAAGTTCTACCAACCCATTTGTTAAGGCAATTTCCCGGGCTGCAACATCCTCATGAAGAATCAGAGCAAGAACATGGAAAAGTGCAGAAAGGAGGGTATTTTGTCCACTATCAGAGACTGAACCACAATTCTTCAGCTGGTCAATCACAAAAGAGACAATGCTAGACCTGTATTGCCCCTCATTCTGGGAAGAAATCGTCATAAGCAAGTCATGAACTGGAAAAGCAAGTGATTCTTTCGTCTGAAGGAGCTTCACACAAGTTGATAGCAACTCCTCCACAGCAGGTAGATGAACTGTCTCTGCTTCAAGCTGCCGTGCACTATCACTTGATGCATCTTCCTTCTTGTCTGATTCAGAGTTTCCCAGGGACATGGCAAGTGCACGAGCAAGTTCATCATCTTCATGTGTTTCCTCTGCATGAGTAAATAACCAATCCATTGCCAGCTCTACGCTATTTGATCCCACTTGCCTCAAAGCTTCTTCCGCCCTTGACCGAGAAAATCCCATCTCCGCAATGGTTGAGATGGTGCTTTCACTAGGTGGTGGACCACTAATACGAGAACTGACACTGCTATTTACACTTTTCACTTCAACCCCTGAAAAAATGTGTCTAACGATAGAAATAACAGTTGCCAAAAAATCATTACTGCAATCGGTAAACTGAGGGTGAGTCCATACAGGAAGAACAGCCTTCAGAACCATAGAATGAAGCACTTTTACAAAAGTCTCTGCATCCCGTGGAAAAGCAACTTTGCCACTTGTCAAAGGTTGAGTGAGCAAGTGTTTGGTAAATGGAGACAATATAGACGATGAGGTCACTAGGTGGTCCATAAGTTTACCATAGCTAGCTAGAGGACCATAGATCCATAAGTTCTCTGTATCTTCCTTTTCCTGTTTTACATTTCCATCATCGGTCTCCATGGGAGAAGCAGGAGCCTTGTTAACAGCAAAGAGCAATTGGCTGGTAGCCTCAAATGTGGTCAAGACTGATTGAATCACCTCATGTCCATACAAGCAGTTTAGTAGGACTGGATTACAAGAATCTTGCCTGTCCATCAGAATCCCATCGATGAAATCAATGACCTTACCAAAGTAGCGGCATTTGGTTGATACAGAAACCTCTGATCCAGGGGGATTCTCACGTCTCCCAAAAGCCATATGATCAGACGAAATTGACGCAAAGGTTGATGCCACTACCTTCGATGACGGGGTTACATTCACTGTATCCTCCCGTCGCCGGGAAGGAAGTAACATCACCTTCCCCAACTCTTGAAACAGATGAGTTATGTGAAAGGAAAGTGACCTCACCATGTCACAGCAAGAAGCATAGTAGGACCTTTGTTTGTCAAGCTCCTTTTTACCAGCAGCATCCAAAGAATCAGAATGATGTGTCTGACTGGTAGATCCAGTACGCAGGCTTGTAGGACTGTCAGTGCTGATTCTTTGATGAAAACTAGTAGCACGACCAAGATCACGATACAAGTTTATGAGGTCAAAAAACTGAGATTCCATGCTCCATCCTGAAGACCTCCGCCTGAACAACGGATCAAGGAACTGCCTAAAGGAATTAAACCGCTGCTCTTCAGTTTCATTCGAGTTGATTTCTGATTGATGCGGCTCAGTGGAAGTTCCCGCAGTTTCCTCCATTTCTAGTTTGGCATCTTCAAGCAGAGAAATCTGCCACATAACTTCACGGTGTACACATCCAATGTCTTCCAGAACATCTTTACTGCCATTGGCAAATTCTGTCAGCAATGCAGTAACCCAGCGGTTGTCTTTTGAGGCAGCAAGGAATAGAAGGAACTCAACAAGGGAAAGTGAAGAAAATACACCCTCATCCAGGCTCATCCTGGGATCAAGCAAAAAAGATCCAGAAAAGGCAGTAAAACCAGCCAAAGCTTTCTTCAGATGTTCCCTCAGAGCAGAACAGAAGGCTCGAGCAAGTGGAGCAGAATGATGTTGAGTAAAACCCTTGAAAACCATGGTGCTATGCAAGGCAATGGACATCCCCTCAGATGACTGGGCAATGCTAGGCTGTAACAAAAGCTTCAACAACGCATCTATGCCAGACTTCTCAACAAATAACCGGCACGTTTCAGAATTTTCCATTGTTCTATGAACCAAGACCATCAAGTGAAAGACACATAATTGGATGAACTGCTCATCACTGATGCCTTCAGCAGCCAAATCGACCGAACCAACCAGACAGCAAGCACCATCATTTTCCTTGTACTCAGCATCCATTTCCATTGCAGCAGTCCCACTTAGTTTTCCTGAAGTTCCTATGCAAGAGCTCTCCCTCGAAGAGGAAATTTTATCGACAATTTCAATGATTATGTCAACACCATCACTTCTCAATGATGATACATGGCGCAAAAGCTCTTCCACTGCATTTGCCAAAGGAACAATGGCTTCATTCATAGCAACAACATATTTCTTACTGGTAAATATGTCAACCAGGAAACGTAGAGCTTTAGTGTCTTTAACTGCATCAACACCTTTGGTATTAAGACAGATTGCGCCAAGACCATTGGGAATACATGTGAGAGCCTTAGCAGATGGTATAACTCCAGCAACAACTGAATCTATAAATGAATTCGGGAGACCCATTTCAAATAAAGTGGACAAGCAAGTAGGATCTTTGTGGATAATCTCACTCATTAGCGTCACAGCTGAGTGATAAATGTCACCACCAAATTTTTCTACATTTCCGAATATATGCGAAAGTGTGGCAGCAAGAGAAGTGTCCTGTGTGTTTTGGGATCTGCTGGGGTTTGTAGGTGAGTATGTAGCAGATCCAAGGGCCTTCAATAAAACCTTGATGAGCCTTTTCTGAGTGTTCAACAGATCATCGCTGTTTCTTGAGCATTCACCAACAACCACAGACTCATCATTTCCACCCGTTAAGCCAATTACTCTAGTAACTTCCAGTTGCAATCTCTGCACTAACAGCTCAACTCCCCCTAGTTCCCTGAAATGAGATACCGCTGAACTACTATAGTCCATGAGCTTTTGAATAGTCTTCACAGCTAAGCAGACAAGATGCATATGGCTAGGATAGGAGTCTTCTAGAAGGGGTAAGAATGTTGGAAGCATCCCCCAGCCTCTGATATTATTACCTTGAGTTGAGGATGAAACTATGTTGAGCATATAAAACTGAAGAAGAGCTTCAACAAAGGCAAGAGATGATGGATCACTGGAGCCGTTTAGAGATGAGACAGCCTTCTGGAGCACATTAAGGAGAATTGTACGGTGGGTTGCTGTAAAACTAAGACTTGATCCACTCAAAATCCGTGCACGTTCATGAGATGATATGTATGCAGCTAACTGAGCTCCCAAAGCAAGCATTGCAAGCGTTCTAATAGTTCCAGGAATAGATTCTTCAGAACGCACAATCCTAATAAGCTCATTTGTATACTCTGGCTCATTAGCAAAGAATGACGCGAGCTCATCATGTGCATCATTAGATTGAACTACCACAATGAAAGCTAGAAGGCAAATTCTACTATATAGCCTGCATGTTCTGGCAGAGCGGAAGGCATGAGCATATCTGATTCTAGTAAGCAATGCAAATCGGAGATCGGGAGGTACATCGTACTGCTGAATGCATTGTTTCATAAGAACAAGATCATCCTCCTTTCTCAAATGAAGATCTGGAATATGCACAACTCTGGAACTAGAATTGGGTGAGTGACCACTAGTTCCCTCACTTTGGGAATAGACACCATTTAGCTCAAAATAGAGGGTGGAGCCCAGCCGATATTGAGACTTGTCATATTCATTATCCGCTTCTGATGGAAATAAACAAAGCCCTTCCTCTTGCAATCTCTCATTTGCTACAACACATGAATATAAACCCAAGCCCTCTTCTTTGCTGCCCCATCCTTGTGCCAGAGATAGGAGATAGCCATTTACCGAGCCACATCCAACTGACTTTCCACTGCCATGGAGCTTAGATGGATTAATTTTTACCAGTGCGGACAAAGTCTCTAATGTGGCTATCAGGATTTCAGGATCAGTTGATGAGAGTAGGAGCTTGAAGTGCTGCACAAATATGACTCATGTTATGTTACCAAAAAACAGCAGCAGACATTCACGTTACATTATCACAACTCGACACAGAATCATGTCACATAATCAAATTTGAGGATTGCTTACCTCTAGTCCCTCAAATGAACTTTTGTTGTGGCAGTTCTCTAGTATTATTTGCATCACTCGCAGAATCTGTAAAACGGCAAGTTTCGGAAAAGGACTTTCGTCCTCTCCAATCTTATCCGACAAAAGGAGGTCATTCCTACATGACAGATAAGTCTTGAAATATGTGTCAAAATGAAGAAACAGTGGCCTCCAATGATGGAAATTTCCCTACAAATAAATCAATGCAAAGCCCAATAGTTAGCATGGAAACATCATTCCGCAAGCAGAAAAAAATTGTTTTGATTACTGCAAAAAGAAAAACCAGGTATCACCTTATCATACTCCCAATTAAAACCAGAAAGGGGAATTGCTATATCTTGTAGTGGACTTTGGATAACTTTCTCGATGAATGATTTGACCTTGGGAGGCTGCAAGCCATAAAAGTAATACCATTATATATACTACAGCAAGAAGAATGAAAGCAATACTTTCCTCTCCATTGGGCAAATGTTTAGTGGGAAAATCATGAAATTGAAGAGGAAAAGGGCAAGGTAGCAAGAAAAAAATAGCATAATAGGTGCCTAATTCAATAAAGCACCCCCCACACACACACACACACAAGCAGTGAGTCATAAATTTGAAAAGATAACTTTCAGCATATTCAAGTCATCCGTTCCAACATATCTAATCGCATCCTTCCCCACTTGTCTCTTCTATGCAAGCCAAGTTCTAACTCATCCATTAGTTAATGCAGGATTCATTAAGATTCTCCTGCAAGTAATCACAAAGGAACTTGCGAACAACGTTGTCAGGTCTGGGATCCTATCTAGGATCACTTGGAGATATTCGAGGATCAAATCATAGGATAGGATGGCAGATCGTAAGATCCTACAAATTTGTTGAATTGATCCTAAAATATGCAATTCTTACTTAAATAAGTGCAATAAGATGCACATTAACCTTAAAAACAGGGAAGCTCAAGGGTAGAGTCCCTCATGCAAGAGACACTTAGGTTTAAATTCTTGCTTGCCAATTTTCAAATAACAAGCAAAGCACTCGGTTAAAAAAATAATAATAATAATCAAGAAAATGTAACAGCATAAAATCTCCTTGTCCTAGTTTTTCCAAATTTCAAATCATGTATTCCTCCTCTCTTGTGAGACAAATACCTTCTCTTTCTTTATCTCACAGGATTAAAAATCTTTTACATCAATGTCGGACCCACAATCTCTGATTTACTTTCCCATAGTCCATAACGAACCTCACTTTCACTCGCTATTCTAGGGTTTTCAGCTCTTTAGAGTTTAGCTGACATTCCAATCAGTACACACCCAAAAAAACCGCACTACTTGGCCAAGCCAAATCTGGTGACAATTTCTTAAGAATGTTCCAGAGGTAATCACTCTCATCTAGTTGCATAAGGACAGAAGCTTCTTCTCTCTTGTCTCCAGTGGACAGTACAGTTCGGAGAGACAGAGGTGGTCGATGACCCATCTCATCATTGCCTCAAGACTGAAGAAAGTGGCACTCCTGCTGAAAGGCAGAATTGCCCTATAAAGCTGGATCGGTGGAATTGTAGATGGGATCGTGATCCTACTTGATTATTAAGATCTGTATCATGATCCCACCCCAATACCAGCAGACTATGATTTTCTTATGATCTGAATCATTCACAGGTTTTTAAGTCATATGATAAACAATCCTACATTCCAAAAACGCGATCCTAACAACCATGCTTGCAAAACAGATTCGGCAATTTGAAATTTTCTTCTATATGAAATGTTCACTCCAACAACTCTAATATAGATTTCCTACAAACAACAGAGAGTTGTTAAGGTCTACTTGCATCTAGATATTAATGATAGAACCATTGAATAGTAGTAACCCCACAAGGACCCTACTAATACAATTCAACAAATTGCCTAGGTAAAAACAAATAGTAATGCCACCCATCGCTAGAAATAGAAGCTAGAAAGACAACCAAGCATCTGCTGTAATATTTATTGGCTAGAAAGCAACCATAGAAAAGGTGACCCTAACTGGAGTACAGGCTAGCAAGACGAATAAAAAACTAAGTATTGCATTACTTCTTGTGTGGAAAACGGTGCATATTTGCTAAGCCAGTGTAACAAAAGAAGGTAGAGAAATAATCGACAAGAAAATAAATCTAAGCAAGCACACATCAAACAGCACCGAATCCACGTATTTGGCTTTGCTTCTCAGAAAGGGGCATATGTTGATAATCTAAACTCATCCTCATACGAGTTCAATTAACTCACTGTTATCCAAATTTTATGATGTTTGATAAAATTTCAAATCATTAGTGAGGTAAGCAAGGCAGTGGTCCATCACCAGTCAGCACTCCATACTGGCAATCACATGAGAATGAAGAAATTTCTTATTCTCGCAAACACAATTCATAGCCCATGAAAGATGCTGAGTTATCTACAAGGAACAATATTGAAAAAGGCACTAATGCAGTATGTCCAGAGTAGGAGATAAAACGAAGCGATAAATGCATTGATCACATAAATAACAAGAGATCCAGCACGTCTAAACCAATGTAGGTCAATCAACTATGGTGCAAGATGAACTAGAATATGACCTAAAACATATGAAAGAAACCATACTACATGGCCTGGAAAAATATTGAAAAAGGCACCTGCAGTATGTCCAGAGTAGGAGACAATATGAAGCGATAAATGCATTGATCACAAATATAATAAGAGATCTAGCACGTCTAAACCAATGTACGTCAATCAACTACGGTGCAAGATGAACTAGAATATGACCTGAAACATATGAAAGAAACCATACTGCATGGCCTTGAATTACCATAGACCTACAGCTAAATTTCAATGGATTTTCAATAGAGATGATAGATTAACATTCAATAAGCAGAAATTAAGTCCTGGACCCCTCATATTTAGTTTTATTTTTAACAGTTTAGGAATGGGTTCTGGTCGGTGCTTCACAGAGTGTGAATGCATAAAAGTGTAATTTGCTGGACATGAGCAAATTTTTAGATGTCTAGCTATCCATTGCTTTCTCCTATTCACTTCAGATATCTCCTTAGTGCATATAATCTATGTGATACACCATAGAGGCCACATAACTTGATGAAAAAATGACAGCTCATAAGCAGGCATGGGACATGTACCTGCACTCACGGAATAGACACATACCCTCAATCTTATGCCCATATGCCTCAAATGGGAAAAAATAATAACAATTACACAACCTATGTAAACCTATTCTAAGTGCAACCGGCTTTAATTGCCACCAGTACTAAAAATGATCAAGAAATCAGTATATGCAATCCTGCTGAAGTTTGGTTCTTGGGTTACACAAGAATTCTCTTTGGTCTAGCATGAACGAAAAAACAAATGAATCACCTACAAAGTCATCCAGATGGAGTCCAATGATACACTACTCATTGGAAAAGAAAATATGGATAGATTGCGAGGATTAGTCCATGACGGTCTGCTCCAAAAAATTGCTCACAGGCCTTATTTATCAACCTCAAAAATTTTAAAATAAGGATTACTAGAAATGACTTCCATTTTAGGCAAAATAAATCATTAAAAAGTCTTTATTCTACTGCATACATAAGATCTGCCTATTACTTCACCCAGCCAAATTAATCACCACATTCGATGAATAACATTAGATACAGCTGTGGTTCAACCATAAAATACAGCAAAACACCAAAACTATATTGAAGCCAAAATACCCTTTGGAGACCTATACAGCAAAGTACAAATCACAAGTTTTCATGCCCTAAATCTCAAGAAATCTTTTCAACAAAAATTTTATTCACTTTCTGGTACGTGTTCAAAATTTTTATTTTTGTTATAATTATATTTTCTACTAATGTTAGCTCTCGTTTAATTGGAGTTGAAGATAAAAAAAAGTTCTAAAAACTCATCTCGACACCCAGTATTTTCTATTCAAACAGATTTTGCTTGTTTTGAAGTTTTGGAAAATAGTGTAGGATCTAGAACGCAAAAATGGTCAAAAAATGGGCTTTCTGGAAGAAGCTTTTTATATTTGCACGAGTGATACTGGCGAAAGTGCAACTTTTGTGAATAGGGTGCCCAACAGAAAAGTAACTCCTCCATTGAATGACTTTCCAAGGGCCTTCTCCACACCCAGAAATGTTTCATTTCTATATGTGCCGTCAGGAAAAACGACGACATGACCACAGAGCCAAAGCTAGAACCCTACAAGAACCTCAAATAAACAAAATGAAGCACCAATACCAGCCAAAAGAAAATGACTCACAGAGCCCACAGGCTGCAGATAGGGGACAATCAGAGACCACCCTATCCCAACTGATCAACAATACATAACGTAAGGAACTCAGCCGGAACCCCACCCCCACCCGGCGCGCGGGGAACACGGAACAACACGGACGAATTCGAAAGGGCGGACACAGACGCCCTTACGCAAGCAAGCAAAAGCCCAAACAACCTCGCCTCCGCTCACGCTCGCATAGGACAAACCCCCCAAAAAAAAAAAAAAAAAAAAAAAAAAAAAAAAAAAAGGGCGATTCGAAAAAGAAAGCGACTCACAGTGTCGGAATCCATCCTGACGGAGGGACCGATGGCGGTCTCGCCGGACAAGAGCTGGCGGAGCCTCGACGGCAGGCTCGATCTCAGGGACGCCATCTCGCCTCGCCCCGAGCCCCTTACTCGCAGCTAGCTGCAAACCCGAACCGAAAAAAAAAAGGAGAAAAAAAAGGAGTCAGCGCCTACGACCGCGAGAATCCCCAAATAGCGGCGGCGATCGGGGACGGCTGCCGCCACCGAATCCCTAAAATCGGCGCCGCCCGAACCCCGCACAGATCAGACCACGCCTAGAGAGAGAAACAAGAGAGAGAGAGAGAGAGAGAGAGAAGCGGAACCTGAGAGAGGAGAGAGGAGGAGGAAGCGGATGCGCGCACATCCGAAGCTTCGACTGTGCACACCAGAAGAGCGAAGAGAGAGAAAGCAGCGAAACCCCAGAGCGAAGAGAGAGAAAGGGAGAGAGAGACTTTGGAGGTTGCGTTTTGGTGTCGAGTGTGAAGGGAGAAAGGGGGAAGAGAAGAGAGGAGAGGAGAGGCGAGGCGATGGGTGGGAGTCGTCGCCGTCCCCTCCCTCCTCCTTCGCCTTTGGTTTTTATAATATTGGCTTCTTTTTTCTTTTTTTTCTTTTTTTTGGCCCCCTTTTCGCTCGGGCCGAGAGGGGGATGCAGCCGGGTCGGATCCCCCCCATCTTCTTTTCCCCCACGGAAAGCAAAGTCGGTTTCGATAAGGAAGAGAAGTCGGTCTCCCCTTTTCCACGTTTGAATTTTCTTCCCTTTTGCTCCTCCATCAAAGAAGGTGCTGCTAATTTATGATTGGGGGGAACGCTTTGCGCATGGAGGATAGTGCCGGCATTTGCTCGCCTAATCATGCGTCGTGTGCTTATTCAAGCACCTCTATTGGCTATATCCGGGCATGAATGTCGATTGTCACATCGGAAAGCTTACGAGGGACATCTTTTCCCTTCGGCGTCTGGGCGGCACAAAACGATATTTGTGTCGCGAATTAGTAACAACGAAAAATTATAGTCGAGCGGTTTCGAAATAATCTTTTAATTGACATTTAGATTCATGTTGCGTGCACGATTTCCTTTTATTTCAATGATCGCTATTATTCTTGTCACTTGATAGCGCAATAATAATCCCACATTGGGAAGAAAAAAAAGAGAAGATTTTGCTCTTGATGCTAAGAACGATGGATGATGGAGAGAGATGATATGACTTTTAGGAAAAAGAATAGCAAAGTTCTACATAAAGATAAAGATGAGTTCAAAATGGAGGGAGTGGAAGGTGGTTACCTACATCATAAGTTTAAAAGGTGATACCGGCATAGGTATAAATCAGATGCTTACTTCCGGATTGGGTCAAATAATCTTTTAGGGTTTTGTTTTCTAGTTCTAAAAAAATAATAGTGCTTGCAAACAAAAGCTAGCAAATATGCCTAGGAGTTTTTATTATGGTGATCGGTTCGAGGGTGGGAGATTCCCACCTTAGAACCTGGATTTGACCACTAAAAGCTGATTTCAAAATATTAAAACTAATCGGTTAAAATGTCCCCACTTCTGAAGAGATGTGAAATTTGAGAGTAAGTGATGAGGTCAGAAGCTAGAGGTGACCAAGAGCGAAAGTGATGAAGCCAGAGGTGATCAAGAGAAAAAGTGAATGAGAGATCGACAAGGCCAAAGTCATTGAGAGTGAGAGAGGGAGGTGAGGACGCAAGATGAGTGAGGCGAGAAACGAAGAGGATTTTAAGGTTTAAGTCTAAAAAGTTCAAACATAAATTATATATATATACACATGTGTGTACCAGTTCGGTCTAAGTGGTTAGGTGAGCTGTTCCACATCTATAATTGAAAATCGGACTAATACTTATAAGTTCTAGCAAATTGGAACCAAGAATTGGACCAGTCCCCACATAAATCATCAATTCTAGGCCAATCTAGTCCATTTCAGAATGATTCATGATTCTTTTGCATATCCCTATATATATATATATATATATATATATATATATGTGCGCGCGCGTCATAAATTGACAAATGAAAGTTTAAAAATAGGAAATTAAATGCATCTAGTTTTACTATTTCGCAATGCTTACGGGCATGTCGATGGGCAGGCGACTCCTTGAGTTTTAATTTTTAGAATTCTCGCTTTCACATTGTGTCGTCCCTTGATAGTGAATACTTCGAAGTATTTAGAATTTATTTTTATATTTTAGTAACTAAAGTAATTTGAAATACACTTTGTCTGTTACAAATATTTTAGTAACTAAAGAATTTATTTCAAATGCGTTTTGTCTGTTACAAATATCACTAATAAGAGCAACAGATGAAAAGAGGATGATCTTGCGTGGAAAGAGAGAAATATTTCAAAATTTGAACTTTTTAAAATATTACTTTAAATTACAAAAGATTCAAATTTTAAAATTGAAATTAGTGAATCATCTTCTTCGTTTTATATAATAGCAAGGAGGCAAGTTAGCAAGGTATTGACTAGGGTTGCAAGAAGAGTGTAGCTGGAACGACTTAGAGAGTTTATTTCTCTCCTTGTAGTCTTGGTTCAAATCTTGTCGGAAGCATTAAACGAGTAAATTCTTTAATGCCCCAGGTTTTTTTTTTTTTTTGGGTCAATTAATGCCCCAGGTTGATGTGAAGAAAAGTTACCTTAATATTGGCCAAAAATATGGACCGGTCAAAATACGTGAAAGCTGGTTTGGAAACCACATGGCCACTTAAATCTAAAAGGGAAAATAAACAATAAGGCAAGTTTAATCAAAGTATAAGTATTAATAATAATGAAAGTTCCTCAATTTATTTCGTCCAATTCTGGTAGTTCCCAGACTAGGTTAAGGAATCCAGTAGACCTAGACCTGAGTTTTTAAAATGAGATTGTAACAGCCACGCAATTTGAGGGCTCATTGAATGCTCGCCCCACTCCTCGATCTTTTAGATTTTTGTAAAAAATGAAAATGGATTGGAAATGTTGCACCAATCGACATTGTTTTTCAGACTTTTATTTGTCCCTATTGTTTTAGTAACTCGTGGTCCGGCACGCACTGCTCGCTAGTCAAAATTGTGGATAAAGTTTCGCATATTACTTTCATCATTAATTTTAATTTACAGTCGGTGCATTCAAAATTTAAAAAATTATCACGAAAGTATAATTGAGTCCTAAAATTTATCTAGTAAAAATGCAATCAAGTACTTTCGTCAGCTCCATCAAATTTGATTGATAAAAAATGCCACATGACATTATTAATGTCTTTTTTAGGATAAGTGATGCTAACGCAGCGCCATGTCAAAAAAGATTAAAAGAAAAGGAATAACAAAATTGGAACAGGAGGGAAGGGAGAGAGAGAGAGAGAGAGTGCATATGGTCAGGAGTGTTTGAGGGGAGCCACCACCGTTCCGACTTTGCCGGCCATTGGCAAGCGCCGGCCAACATTCACGTGGATGTTGCCATGGGATTAGAGAATTTCATGTAGAACACTCGCCCCAGCCATGCTCGAATCTAGACATTTTGGTTCAATTTGATCCGGTAGGGTTTTGCAACTCGGTGTTAAAAGTCTTTGCCAATGAGTATTCGTGGTATCCACACAAGGGTCGCCTGGCCCGCACAACCCTTGCCGTTAAAGTTATAAAGGCGATGGTGCCCCTTAAACACTATCTACAATACCTCTCTCCCTCCTAGTTCCAAGTTCTTTTTTTGTTTTCATTTTCATTTTTAATGTTTTTCTGATGTGGCACTCGCTTGGCACTAGCATCATTAATACTCGAAAAAATATTAATGATGTTATGTCAGCATTTCCTATTAATCAAATAAGTTTTAAGGCTCGATTCTATTTTTATGACAAATTTTAGGATTTTTGTTGTACTTATCCTTTGAATTTTTATATTGATTCTAAGATGTTTGTGTCCACATGTGGAAAAAAATCATTAAGCAATATACATAAGCTAGTTCGAAAAAATTTAAACGATTTCATATGTATGAACACATGCAAGGAAACTTTAAAGTTGTGATTCTTATCGGGGCTAATTAAGCAATGTAGAAGGGATAAATAGATTATTTTTACAAAAGTTGAAAATTGCGCAGAAATCATCAATCAATATACGAAAACCATAAGAAGCATATATTAATGAGATGTGGTGAAGTTGATGTGCAGTAAGTCAGATAAAAAAAAAACAATCACGTAGCAACTTATAATGATTTGGTTTTATCGCCAAGCCTATATCTACTCTATAAACTATATATGATTGGAATGCAGCATTGAACACTTTCAGCTTGTTTAAAAAAATTTGTCCAATCCTTTTGGCTTCAATGGTCTTCTTTTATATAAACATCTTCAATCTTCCCATTAGAGATAGTCCCTAGAAGCAAGGAGCCATTAGGATTCTTTGCAAGTTGCTGTTCTGAAATTAGACTATCCATACATTCCTTTTTTTTTTTTTTTGCTTTGTGAACATTAGCAAGGTTTCCTGAAATAGATTTTGTGCCGTTTGGATTCTTTGCAAGTTGCTGTTCTAAAGCTAGACTATCGACGCATTTCTTTTCTTTTTTTTCTGAATGTTAGCAAGGTTTCCCGAAGTAGATTCCGCCTTTGCTATTACATTGCCAGTTGCTCTGATAGTACCAACAAAAGCTGTTTTCGGTTCTCTAACAATTTCCGATACTTCTAGTGCACTATTCAGTTGCCAAAGGCTATATTTAAGTCTCCAAGAGCATCCTCTAGTATACATTACTTTACACTAGCATCGTCAATGACTTGATATTCTCGTGTTTGATGTCAACATCATCACGAGCCAATTATAACAGTCAGTCAATGTCGTTTACAGACAGGTCGTATAAAGACAATTTGCAATCTCTTTTTCTATTGAACTTACCGAGCAACTCAGCTACAAGAAGTCTTGTGATGAAAAGCTAATGACGATGGATTCACCACATTGCTTACTTTAGGTTTTATCAAGATCTTCATCATTAGTGTTGGTACAAGCTGGGCTTTAAAGTCGTCATGAATATCATTGCTATCCTTATGAAAACATCATGAACATATGCACTTATCATAATAAATATTATACCGGTGATAATTTTGGAATCATCAAAATTCCTAAAGATGTTTCCCCAACAATTTTGACCCAACTTTCCTTATAGGTATTTAGCAACCTTGCTTCTGCTAGCCACCAGTGCAATTGTCCTAGCTATTGCCCTTTTATGATGAACCAACCATACTGGAGGGCCTAGAGTTGTAATGCCTCTCCAATTATATGGGCCAAATCTCTCGAAAATAATGCTGATGTTGTGATCATTTAGGAAGAGTCACTTCAATTTTTGCACTAACAATAACATCTCAGCGCCATATATTAATCTTTGGCACTTAGTAAACATTATTTTGCTTGCAATTGGATGGCAAAAAATGTGTCCTGAAATCAAAACCGAAAATTAGTTCAAGAATTCAAATTGAACCGAAGCAGAGTACAAGGACCAGTTTTGTAATTTCCCTCGACTTTTTATTTGTCCTTACTACATTGGGGTCACATGTTCATCTTTGGTGCTTAGTTGGCTCTGTGGATGTTTGGAAAGAATATAGAATGTGTCATGTCATAGCGATGAAGGATCAGTTTTCGCATTAAAGTCCATCGCGAAATAAAGTATGGGATCAAAATCAAAGAGTGACAATATTAGATGAACCAACTTTGTGAGTAGCCCAAGAAAAGTGTCGATGCATCGATGGAATCCACAGATTTCCTAGCTGAGTGGCTGGATGACTTCCTTAAGAAGGTCTGGTAATAATTTGTTGGGGTCCAGTGTTTACTTGTCCGGCTCTTGATAACCCCCTTGAGAAGGTCTTGTTTTCAATGCCCTTTTTACTTTCACGGCCAAAAGTAAGAAGATTCTCTTCTTCTTTTTTCCCTTTTATTTTTTTTTTCTCATTTTTTTTCACTCTTCCAACTTTTTCTTTTCTTTACCTTTCTTTGAATTAGGGTTTAACTTTCGCATAAGGTTATACAACTATCATGTGTGTCAAAATAAAAGAATGCTTACGTGAATGGTTGAAATGTGAAATAATAGAGAAAGAACTAGCAAGAGAAAGAGAGAGCGGGGGTCATGAATGTTTCCCACGTTGCGAAAACTACCAATTTGGAGTACGGTAGAGGCGATGAGAATTTTCGGTGGAGCGATGAAATGCATAGATGGAGGAGCGAAAGAAGGGCATAATTTCTTATACAGCCATCAATTAGATTAAGGAAAAGTTATAATGTAAGTGAAATCGACATTGATTTCGATTTTATGTGTAACTCTGTTAGAATAGTTTAGTTTTTATAGTTCTAGGTTTCCCCCAATAAACGATTAAAAAGAATAAAAAGAGCTGACACACACTAAAAAAAAATGCAAAATTGGAACCAGAGAGAGATTGCAATTGATGAGGGGTGCCACTATGACTCTGACCTTTTTTTTTTTGTTGATCCTACTTTACTTCTATTATAACTCTCACTCTAAGATTTTTGTCATACTTCTTTAAAGGCATGGGAGTCCAAACTCACATTTGAAACAAGTCGTCCTCACCCCAACTCCTGAGAAAATAGAGATTCGAATCCCCCATTGTGACTCCGACTTCGCCAGCAATAAAATCAATATATTTTTCTATTTTCTCGTATATGTATGATTTCTACGTATATGAGGATTTTATTACGAAATCCTTTTCCACCTTGTAGCCTTTATTGTGGCTTTAAAAACGTTAGTCTTTCATTTGAATTTTTCTTGGCAATATCTAAGCGGGCGAAGCTTGAAAAACCATTTCACATTATTTTATTTACTTAAACATTATGTGTAGTTTAAATTGTCGACATACGGTATTATAGAACTGCTATAAAATAATAATAGTGAAAAATAGAATCAAAAGGTGAAACGCAACGAGACACTCCTATCTATTTGGCAAGAAGCTTTGCCAGACGATTATTTCGCTATATTTACATCGTGATTATGAACAGAAAAAGCATTTAAATATCCTAAATTTTTTATTTGGCTAGCCTTTTTATCTGATAAAGCAAATTCAAAGTTATAGGGATGAAAAGCAGATTTTTCCTAAAAAAAAAATAGTATAATTGTAAATGGACAATCCTAATCTTTGAAAGTAAACTGAATCTTTAATATTTCAAATGATTAATTGAAAATTGTGACATTTAAATTGACATTTTTTTAAAAAAAGTTATGGCACTCAAGTTTTGACACTTAAATTAGCGTCGTGAAAAAGTAAAGGCGCTTGTGGCATTTTTATTCCGAAAGTTGGAGGATGTTCCGCACCTTTATGATTTATCATTTAATACGCGTATGAACATTTACTTTTTGTTGTCTTAGAAAAAGTCGTGGCAGGCTTTCAAAAAAAGTCTTAAAAAGAAAGTTGAGTTAATGCCCTGAAAAATCTCAAGCTGATATACTTATGACAAATTTACCTAAAATTAATTTTTTGATTGTCAAAAACTCCAAATTGGTACACATTTGACAAATTTATCTTAAACTGGTATACTTGTGATAAATTTACCCTCTATTGGTTTCCGTTAAGTTTTATTGTCAAATTATGACACGTGACAGTTGATTAGTGTACCGATTTGGGATTTTACTCTCCGTTTGTCACAATTAAATTTTTTGTGGTATTAATCCAATTTAATGAATTTGTTACAAGTATACCAGTTTGGAATTTTTTATGGTTAGTTGAGGTAAATTTGTCACAAGTGTACCGGTTTGGGATTTTCCATGATTAAAAAATAATTTTGAATATTATTAACCCAAAAGGATTTGAGCACAATTGTCTTTCACATGCTTGCGATTCTTCAAAATTAATGAATTTCGCAACGAATAAAGTATGTCATTTCTATTATACTTTCAAAATTAAGAATATAAATTATTATAATCCTCACAACCGCCTTCCCTTGGTGGTTTATCTCGAGATTACCACGTTATGTGGTCCTCTTACTATGAAATTATCGCCCACGCTTATTTTTGCCATTGTTAAGTAAGCACAAACAACAATGACAGAGCCAATCATATCCCCAATACTTTAGACTTAAAATAGACATTTGATCACGAAATCTCATTTGAAGTCAAATAATAGCAAAACTCGATTTTCATTCAAATTTCAATCTATCAAAGGCTCGACAAATGAGTGACGAGAACATGAAAAATCGCAGGTATCATTTCATCTAATTTTTTGCAAATTATTTTGGGTCAATTTCTTATAAAAACAAGGAAAATTTGGGGAGTGAAAAAAAAAAAAAACCAAAATTAGGGCAAAAACCTAGGGAAAGCGAGCTCCATGATTGCGATTGTCCGCGGACCCTACGAAAGAAAAAAGGAGATGCGAGCCCCATGGAATATTCTCTTATTTATCTGAACATTCGCTTAATTACATATCTTTTCTCTCCTTTTCTTGGTATTTTAAAAATGAAATTGATTGACGTCTTATCCACACCATCTTCCCTTTTCTAATCTTTATAAAGTTGATTATGCGACGTCACTAGAAAAATATTAACTTTTTGATAATTTATTCCACGATGGATATCCTTATACGTGGAGAAGCTATGATCTTTTGAATGGAATCAAACGCTCCACTAGGATAATTCTCACCTTTTTTTTTCTCAACCCTTTTGGGTGAAAAATAAAATTAAATTGGGCACGCTATATCGCCTTTTCTCGATGGAAAGAGGTGTAGAGTCGACGGTGATCGTGTTATCATTTGATTATATTTTAATAAAGTTGTTAGCTTGAGCGTTACTATTATTACTATAATTATTAGGATTAATACCCAATATAACATCAAATTGATATACATGTGATAAATTTATCACAAGCTAATTTTTTTATTATTAAAAAATTCTAAAATGATACATTTATGATAAATTTACGATCTATTAATTTTCGTTAAATTAAATTGATACAACGAAAAATTCCAAATTAGTACACTTGTGACAAATGTAGGGTAAAACTAATTCAGCAATTTGACATTAAAATTTAACATAAATTAATAAATGGTAAATTTGTCACATGTGTACCAACTTGGGTACCATTTGTGATTTTTCGTGATATTGAGCCTAATTATTATTCCTATTTCCAATACCCTTCTTATGTATGTATATATGAATTGATTTTATTTTTGAATGAGAAAAATCGGTACAAGCTTTCAACATTATTTACTTAACAAGTCAGTGTCTTTAGGGCACTCAATTAAAAAAAAGAGACACTCCTAAAAGTCCTTATTATAGGATTTTGTAGAGCAAATGCCAATTAAAAGGGTTAATATTACGAAAAACTTCAAACTAGTATATATGTGATAAATTTACCTTAAATTAATTTTTTTACCATAAAAAACTGTAAACTGATACATATTTGATAGATTTACCCTAAATCGATACATTTGTAACAAGTTTATCATTTGTTAGTTTATATTATATTTTACTGTCAAATTACTGAGTTGGATGATAGGTCATTTTACTCTTTGTTTGTCAAGTTTTGTGATTTTTTATAATATTAATCTAATTTAATGGAGGGTCTATTTATCATAATTGTATCAATTTTTGATAAATTTATCACAAGTATATTAATTTGGGATTTTTGAGGTTATTTGGGATAAATTTGTTACAGATGTATCGATTTAGAATTTTTTGTAGTCAAAAAATTAGTTTAGATTTTTTCATGGTATTAACCTTAATTAAAAAAATAAAATAGAAATGTTATGTTGACCAATTCTCGTGATGCGTGATGAATAATGTCGACCATCACGTTTATCCTTTAACTGGGCAATATTAAATATCTGTGCTATATATGTAAAGATCACTTTTAAAATTCGGCGCCTGCTCTTTAAATGACTATAGTAACCCTCTAATTCAAGGATGCGGCATAATACCACTGAGTTTTATTGGTAAAAGTACATGTTGCGTATGACCCGTTCCATCCACTGGGCAGCCCACCACAAGTAATTGCATGTCTTTCCTTCTTCGATTTATTTTACCTATACAATAACAAATGAATAGAAAATGAATTGCTCTCCCAATTTACTTGTTATGAAAGTGCAATTTAATTTTAAAATTTATAAAAAGTATAATTAAGTTATGAAACTTATCATATTTATGTAATCGAGTCATTCCGTTCTCTCCATCCAATTAAGTTGATGGGAGATACCGATGTGGGTTGTTTATTATTTTTTCCTATTAGACGTGGCTAAAACAATGTCGTTTTGGTTTAATTATGATTTTAATAAATTTTTTATTTTAATTTATAAAATCGACGTCATTGTTTTGGCCATCCTCAACCTTGCTGGCCCGGTTTCTCAAAACTCTCTTTTTATTTTTTTTTTAAATGAATTCAAATAAAATTTGCATTAAAATTTAGATTTGAACCAAAACAACGTTATTTTAATTTTTGTTACATGTTTTAATGACGCTATCGCCATTTTACCATGTTGATGGGAGATGCCGATGACACAGCGTGGCTTGTTTATTTATTTATTTTATCATACATGGCTAAAACCACGTCATTTTGGTCTAAACGTGATTTTTTTATAAATTTTTATTTTAATTCATAAAATGGCGCCATCATTTTGGCCATCCCCAACCTTGCCGGCCTAGTTTCTCAAAACTCCCTTTCTTTAATGTTTTTAAATTCATTTTAAATAAAATTTACATTTAATTACATTTAAACCAAAACAACGTCGTTTTAGCCTAACGTTAGATGTTTTAATGACGTCATCGCCGCATAAAAGAGAACATATTTAAAAAAGCCATGATAATATTTTCCGTTAACTAAATTGGATGGAGTTAACGGATAACTCAATTGCACCAACTTGATAAATTTTATAACTTGATTACAATTTTTGTAAATTTTATGACTCGATTTTATTTCTATAACAAGTTTTAGATCTTTTGGTACATTTATCCCTAAAACAAATATATCCTTTTAATTTTCTACTATAATTAATTTTTTTGTAACAAGCTTTTTCAAAGATTAAAATAGAAAAACCATCGAAAACAGAAAATTGTCCACCACTTAGACTTGAACCTTGTTCCTACATGACCCGATCAATTTGATCAGACATTCCCATCTATTTTCATTGTTCAACTCTTCAATAACATGAAAAAAAAAAAAAAAAATCAAGAGCCCTACCCTCCCTCTCTGTCTATCCAAATTGAAGGGCAAAATATACATCAACTGATATGCTCTCAGGCTAAATTCAGTAACCACCCACGATCTAAAAGAACGAACAACTATTAAGCTTCATTTAGGAAGCATATCGAAAGAAAAAGAACGTAAAAATAACTTGCGAACACAACCTTATCATCTTGTTTAGATTAATAATATAGGGTACTACCATTTGCCATTCCTTATTTATGTTCAATTTGTTCACAGGAAGAAAAATGGAATCAAAGTCTTGCTACCATCTTTGGTAATTATCTTAAGTCATTAGCAACATACTAAACATGATCACAGCCCCCTATGAAAATAAGAAATTAAGACTCTTCATCCGAATATGATATTCCCAAAAGAACACCCATTAAGGTGAAACCAAGAAAGTGGAGAAAATCATTTTATTTTATTTTTTTATCAGTAATTAGCTGTATATAGAACCCTAGATAAAATATAGAGTTCGGTGAAGTTAATGGTAAGAGAAAGCACGTGCAAGCAGAGGAAAATAATGACAAATTATGGATTAATTCGGGTCGGACCCTCCACATTCGGGTCGGACCACCCTTCCCCTATCCTTGTCCTTCCTACGCGGTAAGCCGATCGCCTGGTCCATCCATTTGGTCAAGGTCTTTTGTTTTGTTTTTTTTTTTTTTGGTAATGTAAGCATTGTATTAACTTTTAACCAAACACGGCTATATAGCAAGGGTCTCGACACTAAAACTTACACTCATAATGGCATACAAGTCATAACGAGTAGAAAAATGCCGAGAAAAGAAAAAAAAGGAAACGAAAAGGGAAGTCAAGCATGGACCACCCTTAACAAAATTACAAAGAGGGAATAGACACCGCCGAAGAGAAGATAGTGGGGTCGAGTCCCAACTTTTTTGGATCCCCCTGTTTTTCGGTGTGTCGAGAACGTGATTGAAGGTAAGTGCCTTATCCTTCATAGCTTTGATGAGATATTAGTCAAGGTCTTTTGTTGCCCACCCTTTCGATTCCGAATGAAGGAAAAAGAAAAAACGGAATTTTGATTGCCCGATAATTATTAAGAAACCCATAAAACTGTTGATGGCTAAACAACACCAAGAAATCAATAAAAAGTAAAAGTAGTAAGAATTAATAATAAAATAAACAAAAAAGAAAGAGCTTCAACAATTTGAGTTTGGCCGTAGCTCAACTAAATTTATCTCTCAATAATCAAATTGTTCTTGAAAACCTAGGGATAATTGTTCAAAAAGTCATAAATCTTTTGTACAGTAGCTAAATCGGTTTTAAACTTTTTAATTGTGTCAATTGAATTCTAAACGTTTCGACGATTTACCAATTATATCATAAACCTTTGAATTTGTGATTTAGTTATAAATTTTTTGAAAATTTGTCAATTCAATTCTAAATCTATTATTTGGATAATTGGCCTGAAAGAATACATTAACAAATTGTCAAAAGGTTCGTGACTAAATTGACAAGATTGAAAAATTTAGGATCACATTTGACAAATCGTCAAAAAGTACAAGACTAAATTGACGCGATTAAAAAATCTGGACTAAATTGGCCGCTATATTATATGTTTAGGACTTTTTGAACAATTTTTTCCACTTACCTATGAAGAACTTCACCAATGACAATCTAAGCTAATAGAAACCTTTTTATATTTCATTCTGTGTTCACTTCTCTTCAATTAGATATTGAAAAATAAAATGTTATTGATTGATTTTACATCATCAATGGCCAAAACCTACCCATCATGAATCTAAAAAGCCTACTTACATTGAGTTCAACATTCATTACATTTTTCGGGAAGGTATTTGGCCAGATGATATGCTTGCCAATGTTGACATAACGAAATGTTTGGATACAACATTGTACTTGCAGCCTTTTAGAAAATTATCTCATGTTTTGCTTAGGTATAAAGTTGGGATTGTAGACTTTAGAAGATGATTTTTCTTAGTTTTGTATCTTCTATTTACCAGGGAAAAAAAAAACTCTTAAATACAGACTAGTGTTCTTACCTGTGCCTTGCACGCGGTTCTCTGCATGACTTAATTTTTTTCCTCGCCACTTTAATTCGAAAAAATTTCAAAGCAATTAGAAAAGCAAGATAAGCATAAATTAGAAATTACCAAGATTTCATGTTTTTAATTGTAAAGGAAAAGTAGGCGGCGTTAAGCCTATGAGAACACGTCAAAAAGTTACAGAATTCAACAATATACAAATGATATTGGTAAGTCGAACGGCGAGGTTGAGAGAAAAGACAAATGATGGGAAGGTGGAAGCAAAGCGAAGGGACAACGTAGACCACCAAGTTGATCCAACCACCATTTTAAAAGTCGTGCTCGAGATTCCCCGTCGATTGAAGTAATTCAAACTTTGTATAGTTTATTTGCAAAGAGGATCTCTCGTGGTCTTCGGTGGCTGCTCTCTTAACAGGGGTATCGACTGGTCAAGTAGGGTTCTTACTGATACCCGACCAGACCCGAACATGTCATAAGCATGGCCACTATGACCCGAGTTGAGACTTATCCCCTCAAAGAACCCGAACCGAAAAGCTGAACAGTCTCGATGAAGAAAATGAAAATGGATCCAACCTTTCCATTTCTAAGAAAAAAACAGTCAATGACGTGCAAAACCGAAGAGCTTCGAGTGGATTGAACATTATGGGTACAAAAAGAAAGGGAAAATTAGAGATGCACTGACCAATTGCAACGTCGAAACCAAGCCGGCCATGTACTTATTTTTAATTATTTAGGAAAAATGAATTTTACTGTAGTGTTGCATATGGCTGACCTTTTCAAATGTTCATCCCTAGTTGGTGACTATAAATAAAGATGAATAACGCCCAAAGTCAAATTTACACGTATAACTCTATATGAAAATTACCCATTGAATCCTAAATCTTTTATGAATGTCAATTTGGTTGTAAATTTTTTAATTTTCTCAATTTAATCTTAGAGTGCGTTTGGTTCAATTTTTCTAAAGGGTTTTCGGCCAAATGCTAGTCTTGGGAAAGTTGAAAGCCTCATACAAGTAAGCATTTGGCCAAATGCTAAAACTAAATTTTTTTCTTCCAAAACGACCCTCATTGATTTGTTAGTTTTTTTATTTTGCCCCTCTGTGTGATTGCTCATCTTCTTCGTGCGACGACGGTCCGTGAAGCCAAATTTGACTAGCAAAGGGCCAATGAGTGGCCGATGAAGGGCCAATGAGTGGCCAATGAAGGGTCGGCAAGAGTCACCTGACCCAAGCGATCTCTACTAGAGGTCACGCGACCTTGGGTGATCATCATGTGGGTCTTGAGACCTCCGATGACCTTAGGCAAGGTCACGTGACCCTCACGACACCCAAGTGAGGGCTGCCTGAGGTTGCTAGACCCAAGCAGCAGCTACCTATGTTGCGTGACCTTAGGCAGCCATTGCTTGGGTTTGGGGTGATCCTCACAATTTAGGTAGCAATTGCCTGGGTTGCACCCCATCTGAGTCGCATCACCCTCGCTGGAGGTTGCCTGAGGCCGGGTGACCAGCGTTAAATTTGGCTTGCAAGCAACTGTAGCCTTTCGTCAGCTATGGCAAAGGGTTTAGGTTCTTTTTTTTAAAAAAAAAATATAAAAACTATAGTCAAAGCCCATTGCAAAAAGATTTTTGCCAAACACTCCTTGAATCCAATGCCCATTTGTAAATAATTTTTACCAAATACAATTTGCATTCCTTTAAAGGGCTTTGGCTTTCAATATTTACATTGCATTTAAAGTCCATTTGCCAAGTTGAACCAAACACATCCTTAATCTTTTGCGTCAAATCCCAATATAGTCATTCCAATTAATTTCGCTGGCAATTGCTGAGGTGGCAACCCGATCATTGCTAGGCATCTTATGTGTTACACAACCATATCAGCATTTTTTGACGAATATTGGCTTAAATGACTAAATTGAAATTTCACATAAAGGTTTAGGACTAAATTAGTAAAATTAAAAAAAATTATAATTAAGTTCGCTTCCAAACAACAAATTTAAGACTGATTGAACAATTTTCCATAAGTTTATAAGTATGGGCGAGATGACACGTTCATCCTCCTCCTCGACGCTACCTCCTACAAATTACCATTATTAATTATATATATATACACCTAAAAAATAAATATAAAAAAATTTAAACCCAACAAATAAATATATACATCTCCACTGACTAACGATATTAATCCAACAACTACCATTTTAACATTTGTGTAGCCATCTCAACTTATCCAAACTCCCAACTCCTAAAAATCCCCCACCGACTCCGCTCTTGTGCTTATCACCATTAGCTATAGAACAAACCATTGTTGCTTAGTAAGTAGTACAAATCCATTTTAAGGAAATTGAACATCCAATATGCACTTTTATAATAGTAGCAGATACATATTTATCCAGATCTAGCATATATTGTATGAACAAGAACATAGATTAGATACATCACTTTAACAAGGTTTTATACATATCAGAAATACTCATTCAATCAATAATATCAAAGTAAATATCAATAATTCAATCTATTGATCAATCTAGGGCTCAACGACAAGATATTATCACTCTTAAAGCCCATGAAGAGCACTCAATGTTAAAATATTATCACTCTTAATGCCTTGACAAACTACCAAGATTCGATTCCCTGTGACGTAGGTCTTCACCCATATTAGTCGGCGGCTCAACCAAGTAAAACGTTTCGAAAACGGTATGAATACGTACGACCTTTCAATAAAAACATATCATACGGAGCATAAAGTCACTACCACGATCCTCCAATCAGTCATAAAACATTTCATAATTTATTTTATAAAGCAGGTTCATCAATCAATATTTACATAGCTTTTCGCAATTCCTTCATCAAGAAGAATATATTTTATAAAGCATCGCTTAATACCGTTTGACAAATAATCCACTTCTAAATTATTTCAAGAGATACTTGACCATGTCATTTTAAATAACCAAAAAGGTATCGAATGATCGATTCAACTTGATGCAATAGGCTTTAAACACCACCTTTTTTCTTTTAAATGAATATTATATCTGTTGATACCTCTTTTACAAATCATGGAAGAGATAAGTACCACTTACTTGAAAATGCAAAACCAAACAACCAAAGCTAGCTTGAGCCAAAAAAATTCAAAATCCTATCAATTAAGTGAGAAATGTATATAAAAATCAAATAGATAATTACCCTAACTAAGAGTTCACTACTTAAGACTATTTAGTATCAAAACAACTCTAACACACGGGTGAAAAAGCTCACCAAAGTATGATAACTACTATTGTTTGATATGTCAATTACTCACACGCCAAACTTGAAAGGTCCATTTGGAAATCTATTGACGCCTGTTTCAAGTGGGTCCAGAATAATTGAATAGTTAACTCGACATACTTAATAGGCAAACTTACCTATGATCCAAAAGATGGCTTCAGATGGGTGGAAACTAGCGCCAAACACATTAGCTTGAATCTAGTTCCATTAGCGTGCAACAAACTTTAAAATATTATCCTGACCATATCGCAACTCTACGATCAACTTCTGTCAAATCTCACAGTTTCACGAAACCCTAAACTTTCTTTATAACACATTTCATAGTATTATATCCTCTTGAATCAACCCGGCAATCTAAAACCCGAGCTGGCATGAAGTTATAGCTTAATTAAGAGAATTTGTTCATAGGATTACAACCTCTTGACTTTTTCTACTCTTCTATTTTCCCTTTGCAGCCGGCGGAAGCGAAACCGGAAGGGCTTACAAAATGGTCTTATGGGTTTAAATGAGACATTTGGGCTGGGGGCTTATTGTTTATTTGGAAGCCCTATTGTCGCACCCTTGGCACAGAATGAGTAAGTGGGCAAATGATGTACGTGGTCTTGGTGCACAAAGGGAAAAAAAAAAAGGCTAAAAAATAATTAGAGAATGCAAAATATCATTCAGAAATGGGGTCACCACGTGCTCGCGTCCGTCGTCTTCCGGTCGCTTCATCATCAAGTTTGCGCCTTCATACTGTGTCGTTTTTGAGCAGTCAACCGATGAATTTTACCTCGTCCCCTCAATTTTTAATCCAAAGAATTCTATGTGACCTGCCCAAAAGGAGAACATAGATGGTCTCACATATTGGAGTATATCAAGTAATTTAACTAACCCGTTTGAGCAAAATCGAAGAAAGGCTTGGAAAGAATTCATGGATATTCAATGCGCTTAATGTTAATTTTCGCGAGTAAATAATTTGCAATGATTATTTTCAAATCATTACTCTTCAATGAAAGCATTAAGTGGATACGGGGAGTCCGACCCGGTGATGGTCTTTACCCTTCCATGTAGGCATATCCCATTTACGAGGATTACAAAACGTAATGAATTAGATGAATTATAGAAATAATTCATGAACCTTACATTTTTTATTTTATTTTATTGTACAAGCTCATTTAATTCAAAACGTGCCATAAGAGGAGTAAAAAGTTTGAGTTTCAGGACATGACAAATCCAAAAGTAAGGGGGTAAGGGGGATTGAAACCTAATTTTGAGGGAAAGAGTTACAAAATTGGGCTTTAGCGACCGAATTCGTAATCTTATTTTGGATTCTTGAGCAATGGGCGAAAGTGAGCTTGGGAAAAGAAGATGACTAAGTCTGAGCACTCTTTGAAAAGTACATGTTCATGCCATGTGACTTGAGCTGCACCGATTGGCTTCCAAACAAGGGACAAATTGCCACCCCAAAACACCAATTCAGTTCTGACTGAGCAAGTGCAAACCGAAGCTGTTCGAGGACACCTGGGGTTGTTTCTGCTTGAGATGTTTGGCTAGATTTCACCTTCCGTGCGAAACCTCCGATTAGATAGTAGAAAAGACGGGTAAATAGAGAGACTGAACTCGCAAGTTTGCACAAACTGGAAAAACCCACTGGTTATGTGTATACAAGGACCAAATGTAATTTCAGTCCTTAGGGGAACAACGATGAAATTCTAAGAATGAATTTTCAATTTTCAAATAAAATCTAGATAAAAATGGATTTTTTTAGATGTGAATTGGAAGAACCTAATACAAAACCACCAATTGCTAATTTAATCACATATAAAAATTGTTAGTAGTTGCGCATCCTTGATGGGGAACATTTAATTTTTTTTAACATAGCAAGCATTGTTGATTACTTCAGATACCTATAAATATTCAATGTCAAAAGTTAGCTTATTTCACATGTGCCGTGAGATCGACCGATTAAGTATAAAGTTATGCATTGGCGACAATGGACTAGGTTAAAAATCCTATACGGAACGTTTTCTCCTTTAACACACGTTTCTTTATTTTTCCATTTTATTTCTATACATAGCAGTAAGAGACCTAAATGCTTCTGCTCTTGGAAATTTGACTCAAAACAAACTGGACAAGAACACAAAATGCAAACGTCCTAATCAATATTTTTTTTAATTGATGGACGTTGAAGTTGGGTTTTACAGACTAAACTGACACAGCATGGAATATTCTTGGGCTGAATTACTTCGATAGATTCATTTGTTTTCGAGATTCTCATTGCTTAACCAGGCTCTTGGGCTCAATGACTAAGAAAGAGTAACCCCAAAAATCGGCCCAAAGCATTTTAACTGGATCTTCTTAATAGTTTGGTGTGCCTGTATTTTCTTGTTTTCCTTTTCTGAGGATTGATATTATGGAGCTGAAATGACCGAGAGCGAATCTTGATTTTTTTTTTAGGGGGTCAATGATTATTTCAGTCATTAATATGGTGGTCTTACACTTACGAGTATGATAAAATTCAATATCATGTAGGTTTTTTTTGTTGTAAAAAAAACACGGAATCTGACCAATCTTGCAACTTAAGTTTAACTTGAGAATAAGAAATTACTAGAGGAATCAACGAAAAACGACAGGGATGTAAGAAATTTACATGATTCAGGAGTTACGGTACCTACTCCATAAAGAGAGCCAATTGCATAGAATTCCACTATGAATAGAGAGAATCGTAAATTATAATTGCTCAAGTATTTTCTAGCTTTAAATTACATCGGAGGCAAAATCCGCAAATGTTATCTAACAATTTCTCATGAAAAACTCACTGAGAAAACTGACATAGAGAAACCAAATATTCCTCATGTCTGTTCTAATTTGTGATAACTAAGCCGAATTCTGATTTTATTTGTTGTTATATGTTTTGCAATCAACTCAGCCAGTTAAGCTTGTCGGAGTTGACTAGTGAAAAATGTTGACCTTGTTTTGTTTAATTTCTCTCTCTCTCTCTCTCTACGGGACTGCCAATGTTAACTAAAGGGTGCAGAAATGCCCAAAATCATGTTGTTCCCCCACCCAGACCTGAATTAAATTGCCGGCCAGAGCTGGCAAGCCTCTGCCCGCTACCCTCGCCACAAACGACGGAACAAATGAGGGTTCGCAGGCCCATGCCGCCGCCCCTTTCAACACCCCCATTTTCTCTTTATTTTATTTTTATTTTCAAATTTTTAGCCTTTCTCTCTTTTGATCAATGCCCGTTTCTTTTGATTTTGATCCTTTCTTCTTCGTTCCTTCTATTTTTTTCAAGATTTTTCCTAATGTGGCGCTTGATGGGGCACATTGGCACCACATGTCTTGAGAAAACAGTTAAAATGTCAAACATTTTTTATTAGCCAATAAGACGGAACTGATGGATTGATTTTTTTTTTTTGGTCAAAGATAGATGATTCATTCATTCATAATCAAAGATTACAAGAAGACGATAGGGTGGATTCAGAGCATAAAATACTCAAAAGAGGGTAGGGAGGTGCCTTTAACCAGTTTGCGGGAAGGGACTTAAGACGATGCGATTTCGCAACCTAATCGGCGGCTTGGTTGGCTTCCCTCGGGCAATAAGACAACTTTACAAACGGTAGATTTTGTAGCATGGTTCTGTTTTCATTAATCAAGCTGCTCACAGCCCATGGAGCTTCGGCCCGGCCCAGCATTGCTTTAACAAGAGTTTGATTATCACTTGAACTGTTCCCACGTGAGCTTCTATTCTGAGGGTGAGGAAACGCAGACCGTGCGAGAGAGCTAGGGTTTCAGCGCACAAAGCATTCGCTGCTTGGATCTCAGTCACGAATCCATCGACCAATAGCCCTCTTGAGTCGCACACAACCCCTGCAATCGAGTTCTTCGCTTCCCCCTTCACCCAGGAGCAGTCGATGTTGAGTTTGAAGCCATCTCGGTCCGGCGGTTTCCACGTTTCAGGCGAAGATCTACTGCTGGATCTCTTCTGTTCCTTGCACGGGACCCATCTGGAGAAGGCCCGGACTTGGGCGTGAGCTAGATTTGCTATTACGTCAAATTTGGGAGGCTTGGATCGGAAGATATGGTCGTTCCGAAGCTTCCATATGATCCAGAGCGTGCTGGCCACCATCTTCGCTGAGGGTAAGTCGATTTTTTCAGCAAAGAAATCTTCCAACCACTTATCCATTCGGGTTACTAAGGTTGTTTTGTTGTAGAGGTTGAGGCGTGGATCAAGCCATGTATGTCGGGTTCTTTTGCAGAGGAAAAAGAGATGCTCTGTTGTTTCAGGGTGTCGAGAGCAGAGTGGGCATAACGGATCAGGTAATACTCGCCTCTTATAAAGATTTTCCTTTATGGGTAATGCGCTTTGACAGATGCTCCAAAGAAAAAACTTGATTTTGGGAGGGATTGGAATACTCCATAATCGGGTCCATAAGGACTTAGGTGGCTGGTATGATGTAGTTGCTTTGTTGGGGTCTGGAGAAGTAGTCAATGAGCAAATCCTATTGTAGCCACTTTTAACTGTATAGGAGCCTGATTTGTTTCCCGTCCATATCATCCTATCGTTCTGTGGTGTTGCTGAAATGGGGATTGCAAGAATTTCTTTAACTACTTGGTCATCAAAAAGTTCACGAAGCTTTGGCTCATCCCATGCTCTGCCTTCATTGCACATTAATTCAGCAACTTTCTCAAGATCATTGATATTCGCCGGCCCGCCTAATACTCCCCTTGGAAGCCATTTGTCCTGCCGAATGTGAATACGTTCCCCATCCCCCACCATCCATCAAACTTCCAGTTCAATAGTGTCTCGGCCTATAAGAATGCTTCGCCAGCCCCAAGATGGTCGCTGTCCTGGTTTTGCTCTCCATAAGTCCCCATTTGGATAGTAAACACCTTTTAGTATCTGGCTCCATAGTGCTGATGGTGATTGTAATAATCTCCACACTTGTTTGCTTAACATAGCCTTGTTAAACTCAATTAAGTCTTTAAAGCCTAGACCCCCTTCATCTTTCCTGGACTTCATCACTTCCCATTTCTTCCAATACATACCTCTTTTAGAATAATTTTGTTTCCACCAGAAGGCTGCAATCCTTTGTTCAATGGCTTTGCATACTGATATTGGAATTTTGAAAATAGACATTGCATACTGGGGAAGAGCCTGTACCACAGCTTTGATCAATACTTCTTTGCCGGCTTTAGATAATAATTTTTCTTTCCATCCTTCAAGCTTCATGTTCACTCTTGCAAGAATCCATGAGAACATCTTCTTTGTTTGTCCCCAGTCAGATGGAATCCCCAAGTACTTCCCTGTTTTGTCAATAATAGGCACACGTAATTCATATGCCATATTCCTTTTCAAGCTCAGAGGACATCCCTTGCTAAAAAACACTCATGATTTGTTTAAATTGATAGCTTGACCGGTAGCATAGCAATATCGATTCAGGATGTTTGCCACATTTTGACACTCTCTGACTATCCCATCCATAAAAAGTATAGCGTCGTCTGCAAATAATAAATGAGACGGGGTGGGGCAATACCTGTTCAATTTTATTCCTTTGATGCTGCCATCTTCTAGTGCGTTGTGCATCAGCCAAGAGAATGCATTTGCCATTAATATAAACAAGTACGGGGACAATGGATCTCCTTGTCTTAAACCCCGTGTGGGATGAAAATATCTTGTATGATTGCCATTGATTTTAACACCAAAGGACACCGTGGAGACACAATGCATCACAAGCTCAATCCATTTTTCATCAAATCCCATCTTCCTCATACTCATTGTTAGGAAATCCCATTCAACCCTATCATAAGCCTTTTGCATATCCAGTTTAAGAACTGCTTGGAATTTCTTTTTCCGATCTCTAATCCTTAGTTGATGCAAAACCTCCTGGACAATGAATATGTTGTCTTGTATTTGTCGTTCTTTAACAAAGGCACTTTGTTTAGTAGTTATTATCTCAGTAAGCCATGGTTTCAGTCTATTTGATAGCACTTTAGAGATAATTTTATAGCTAAAATTACATAGACTGATTGGCCTAAACTGACAAATACTTTCTGGATTTTTCACTTTTGGAATAAGGGAGATGTAAGTCTTGTTGAGCAGGGGGTCAAACTTACCTGATTCAAAGAAGTTTCTGACTAGATTGAACACTTCCAGCTTGATCTCTTCCCAATAATACTGATAAAATTGTCCATTAAGGCCATCCGGACCAGGGGCTTTGAGTGTACCTAGCTGGAACACCGCTTCTTTGACCTCTTCCATTGAAATAGGAGCCAACAAGCTTTCATTCATTTCTCTGGTGACTATAGATGGGCATATATCCAGCAGAGGCTGAAGATTTCTTGGGCCTGCCGATTCATATAGTGAGCAATAGAAATCTTCTATGTGTTGCTTCAATATTTTCTGATCCCTGCACCACGTATCTTCATGTAGTTTCAGCATGGAGATTCTGTTTCATTGTCTTCGTTGCACCGTTGTCGCGTGGAAAAATTTTGAATTTCTGTCACCCCATTGAAGCCAATTTGCGCGAGACCTCATACCCCAATACATCTCTTCTTGCCGCCAAAGCCGTTCTATATTCTCCTTAAGTTCCTGACTTTCCTGCTTGCTGGAAAATTGGGGATCCCCGTTCATAATCTCAGTTAATTTCTGTTTGAGAATTCTGATTTGGTTAGAGGCATTAGAAAACTTGTTTTTGCTCCACGTGGTCAACTCCTGTGTAACATAATGTATTTTCTGAGAAAATGTCATCTAACAATGCTGGTTGTTTCCCCAGCAACGATGTATGATGTCCCGACATTCTTCTTCCTCTGTCCAATATGCTTCAAACTTAAATTCCTTTCTTTTTTTTCTCCCGAACAGGATGTAGAGATAACACCAGGGGGCTATGATCAGAACCTACCGCTGGGAGGGCGACCACTTCAGCATTTGTAAAGGTAATTCTCCAATCCATTGTACAAAAAGCTCTATCTAGCCTCTTTTTAACTAAATTTGCACCTTCTCTATTATTAGCCCAAGTGAAAGCACACCCCTTTGTATCAATATCCATCAAGGAACAATCGTTGAGCATATCCCTGAAGGCCGCTATTCTATGTTGATCAGCTTCCCTTTTCCCAACTTTTTCCCAACTATAGAGGATTTCATTAAAGTCCCCCATGCATATCCAAGGAAGTTGATTAGTGGAGTGAAGATTCCGAACCTTTTCCCATAACATCAGTCTCTCTTGGAAATTTGTGGAAGCATGCATCATTGTGACTCTCATTAGATGTCCACTGTTCAGATCTTTACATTCCACATCCATATGCTCTTTTGAACTTGAATTGATTTGAATTTCCATGCCCTCATTCCACATCAGCACCAAACCCCCGGCAATTCCTTTTGGTTGCTCTACGAACATATATTTGAACTTCAATCTTTTTCGGACTTTATCCACCATTGACTCATTGTTTTTGGTTTCCATCAGGAAAACCATGTCGGGCCTTTCTTGAGCCATTATAGCTCTAAGCTCCTGAACTGTCAGGGGGTTGCCTAGCCCCTGACAGTTCCAACTGAGAATCTTCATGGTGTCTTTGGTGGCTTATTAGGGCTAGCCACCAGAGCCCAATCCTTCCCCTCTTTTACTAGCTGCATAGGGGTATCTAGTAATTCCATATCATCCAGAAGAGAAGAGGTAGAAACTTCTACTCTTTTTTGTTTCTTTGTTTTTTTATGCTTCAGCATCTTCGTTTCAGATTCACCCAGAATGTTCATTCCTGCATCAGGTGGGCCTTCGAGAAGCAGCAATTGTTTTCCACTTCCCTCTTTGGCTGATGAAAGCCTCTCTCTACCATCTCTTTCCACCAAAGAAGAAGGGCTGTCTACTCGTTTCTTGTTCCAGGAAAGGGGATTAATTGTTTCAGTTTCTGCTCTTGCAGTAACTTCCATATTGACTGTCTCCACGGGAGTTTCAGGTACAGATTCTTCTTCTTCTTCATTAAGATCAACCTTGCCATAATATGCCTCCCAATGCGGACTATAATCTTTTACTTTTGCTTTGAGCCATGGCCCATACTTCCCTACCTTGTTTGCTACCCAGTTAGTTGTTTCATAGGGTATTTCCTCACAATACGATGCATAGTGCCCAATTCGCCCACATGAGTAACAAAAGTGAGGGAGACGCTCATATTTAAACTCCACCCATAAATTTTTGTTCCCTATCTTGACTAAAGCCCCAGTTTTCAGAGGAGCTATAAGATTCATCTTTACTTTGGCTTTTCCTGTCTTATAGGGACCATAGCCTTTAGATGCTAATTGTATTTCTTTTACTGGTCTCACTTTGCTAGCAACATTAGAAAATACCTCTTCTAATATCCATCCCGAGGGTAGTCCAATAATATGAAACCAGAACTCATATCTAGTAAAATCATAGCAGTGTACAGGGATATCTGGCTCACATTGTTTTAGCACTAACAAATTGCTTGCAAAAGACCACGGCCCAGATTTTAGGACTCTCTCCTTTTCCTCCTCTGTCTCGAATACAAATGAAAAGAGACCCGGTTCTTTTTTAGAGCATTCAACAGCCTCTGTTTTCCATGCCTTCTTCATAGTACTGCAAAATGCTGGAAAATTCACATTTGGTTTCGAATATAACTTACCAAAGAGAGTATGATTACATTCAAGGCGTTTGTGATGGGGGATTTCCTGCTGAACTTCAATCACATCATTGGCTGACCATAAATGGCCTAAACTCTTGCAGAGAGCAGCAAGACGGCGCTGATTTTCCTCATCAGGCTCCATTCCGGCATCAGATCAGTGGGTTTTTGGGGTTGAAAGTGGCTGAGGGATCAAGATTTCTTCATAACTGTTCTGAGGAAGTTTTATTGCTTTGGGTATTGGGTGATTGAAGGGAGCTCCAACTGATGGATTGATTTGATTGCATCAATTTAATAAGTTTTAAAACTTCCGCTACACTTATTCCTAAAATCAATAACATATCGTGAAAAAGATCTCTAAGTTTCTTAAGGAGCTAGCTGAATGGTTCTCATTCAAAGTAATTTGACGGATCACATGCGTGCATGACTCTGCGCGTGAAGTATTCCATGCATACGGATGAGTCATTTTTTCGCACACTTCGATATTCTGTGCTATAAAAAGGAATCTCACAGTATTCTGTGCTATAGAAGGAATCTCGATGTGTTTGAAGATGTCATAATTCCCCTTAATCCAATGCGTTGCTAGATCCACCACCGGCAAACGACGCTATACGTCCCTCGTCGCGGTGACTCGGAAAAAAGAACACTTGGTTTCTTATTGGTCATCGGAGAGCAAGCGAAATGGGAACTGAAAGGGGCGTTTTTGGAGATTGTGCTTTCCCTTTCTCTCGAACAACGTGATGTGATTGAGCCGATGATCGACCCTTGTCTACCAACTATTTTTTCTAGGACCCTGCTAATTGGCCGACACTGCATCCGAGGTTTCTCAACACGAATATATAACGCTGCATCCAATTAATTTATTAATAATATGTCACGCAGAGCTAACCGCATCATACGAAATTATATAAAGAATTTTGTATTTGAATGTGGTCCCCCATTAATACAACTATTTTTTTCAAGGGCCAAAAACCCTATCCCACTTCTTGGAAGGATGCTAATTGGCCGACATTACATCCGAGGTTTCCCAATGACGCGAATATATAATGATGCATCCAGTTAATTTATGAATAATATGTCAAATAGAGCTAACCGCATCATACGAAATCCTTTAAAAAAATTTGTATTTGGATGTGGTCCCCGTATAATACAACTATTTTTTCAAGGGCTGAAAACCCTATCCCACTTCTTGTAAGGATGCTAATTGGCCGGCATTGCATTCGAGGTTTCCCAATGATGTGAATATATAGTGCTGCGTCCAATTAATCTATGAATAATATGTCACATAGAGCTAACTGCATTGTACGAAATTGTATAGAAATTTTTGTATTTGGGTGCAATCCCCATATATCCTTAAAATGTGATTGAACTGATATGATAAACTAAATGTATGCAATACTAGCTCTTCACATACAACGGTTCTCTCAATTTTTCTAGTGCGGTTGGTTCATGCCATGAAACGAACAGGGGTGGAAATGTACACAAGAACAAGGAATGATACAATAAGGGAAAGGAAATGAGATGGTGGATCATTTAGTTTTGGATGTTCACTTATGGTAAAAAGGAAGATAATGTAGGTATCGAAGTTGCTTATGTAAAGTATAGTTACTTATGCGATCACATCAATAAGCGGCCTAACCTAATCTTTGATGACTGAATTTGTTGCAAGGTTTGTAAACCATGTATTACCAGCTCACTCAATTGATGCGTAGGTGGTCTCTGGTGGCCATATTTCTGCATTTAATAAGGATATTTATGAACAGTCAATCAATCGGAAGAAAATGAGAAAGCTCTTAACTGGGTCTTGGCTCTCTTGGCACTGTCAAGAACTACAAGGACAGCACCTTCTGCCGTCTTGGTTTGTGCTATTCATCGAATTTCGCCTTTTTTGCCATCAATTTGGTTGTCTCAAAGGTGAACAAAATTAACTTGCATGCCCCTGTCCAAGCTCAAGCTCATCTCTCCATCAAGGCATCAAACCTCGTTAGATGAATTTGCTTATGTCGAATTCCTCTTTTTAGACTTCGCAGGAGTCGATGATATACAACGCCCCATCATTGGAATGCGAATTCCTGACAGATTTGCATTCTCCGACCCATCCCTATACCCAATGGGTCTATGGTGTGCAAATTACAATCCGTTTGGTAAATGAATATGGCCCGTGTTCGAAACGTACAGAAGGTAAGTGTGATCGTTTGATCACAAATCGGCCAGTGGCAGGGATATGAACAAGAATGGAATAAAACAATAGATCTGAGTCCGCCATATTGTCCTCACATATTGCGTTAGGTGGACACAGCATATCGAGAGTATTATATGAAATAATGACTATCTCAAAAAAGATACTTTTCAAATTAATGGATCTTTGAATTGGAAGGGAAGATCCACCTTTTCTTTTCCCTGTCTTTACCTTGCCTTTTGGTGAAAGCAACCAAGGAGATCACACAAGTGATTCCTTACAACATGCGATAATCATCAAGCCTTTCTAAATTCCCATGCGACGGCAGTGAGTTTGAGTAAGTCATGCCGCAAAATACGACTCATACAGATTCTTTCGTCAACTAATCACTCCCGTCCTGGATCCTTATGAATGTATACTCTATTCTCGACACTGCAGGTGCGTGCCAGTTATGAATTGACCATTCAATCTTTTTTCTAATAGAAAGAGTTTGATGCCCTCTGAGAAAAAAAGCTTATTTTATTCTTTCCTATGTTTGTGGGTGGTCCAAAACAGAGAATTCATACAGGGGACTACTAAAACCCTAGCTAACAACTTTTCGAGGAAGCAGGCAAAAAAAAAAAAAAAAGTATATAAACCATCATTTCCAAAGCCATCTTTAGCACGGTCCTAGGTTTGTGTCTAGTGCCTATCTGACCAAAACGCATACTTTTCCATATGCACATGCCTTTATTAGCTACACTAGCAAAAGGAGTGAGTGGAGGACCAAAAAGAGCGCTGGAAAATAAAGGATTGAGGGAGCAACATAATTGGTGTCATTAAGGATCCCTTTTAGGTTTATCAACACATAATTAAAAGAAGAAGTTCGTAAAATGTTCTTTCTTGATAACGTGTTAACAGCAAATTCCGACCGGACGATTGATGCGGAAATAATGAAGAAAGTTTTTATAACGAGTTTTCTGTCATCCTTTTATCAAGCATCACTGCCAAGGTTACTTTAGAATATAGTATAACACACTTCCGCAGCTTAATGAGGGCATACTGTAATTGATCAAAGCAAGCGAAGCATCTCCCAATTCCTTTAGTAAGTTTAATCAGGCAAAATTGTTTGCTTACACTTCAAATCGAACCGACAAGTTAACTACTTATATAGCATTGTATCACTGTCATATCTAGTAAATATAACTTTTCTTTGTGCACACGCTAAGGTGGAGCCACACACTCGGCAATACTCATAATAAACAACTGTTATGAACGAGTCATCTGTCATCTATCTTTCTAACGCCATTTTATAAAAATTATGGCGATAGTTTTAATATATAAAGAATCATATCGTTTTGTATTAAACATTATAATTTTCTTACGGGGGTTGATGAACAGATATGGAGCCAAGTAGGAGATTAGGTGTTAGACACAGATGGGATATTTTAAAATAATTGTGGCATTGAGAATTCTTCTTACCGCTTTAGCTAAACTATCATGCTCATTGGTGTTCACAAAATGGGATTAGACAATGTGACCTAATGCGCGACATTGTTATCCGTTGATAGAGCACTAAAGGCAAGTCATTTTCCATACTCAAAATGAGCCTTTTGTCAGTTAACCAACCTACTTTTTTTTTTTTTTTTTAACAAGTCGATGGACAAACAAAGAAATTAGGGTTTGAAGTTGGTTTTTTCTTTTTTTTTTTGGTCGGAAGGTTTGAAGTTTGGTTCGAAAGAGCTGCCAGTACAATTTTATGTAGGCGTGACAAGTACGTCGAGCATGATTTAGTCTGTCAAAGATTAGCTAAATGGATGGACAAAGTCTCGTTCTGTGGTTTCCTAACAAAGTTGAGCTCCTTACCTTATATGGAAACCTAAAAAAAACAGAAAATCAAGGGCAATCTTTCCCATTATTGACATGTGGATGCACTGAGATGTGCCCTTTCGAGGTCTACAAGGAGCCAATGGATTCATGTGTTGAATCTGTTGATGAGTCATGACCCATATGATTTTGTCTCTTGGGGTAGTACCAACTTGCATTTTACGATACAATTTATCATCTATATGGCAATCTCATCCCCTATTTCGTCATTTCCCTCACTATATCCGACTGTCATGGCTAAATTCCATGTGGATATGTCGTGGTACGTTTCTCAATTGATTATTCCCTCCACCCCGAGGAAATTAGGAAAACTTGCAACTTTGGGAGAAGTTTGTTCTATATTTATCAACAGCCATATCCACATGGGATTTAGCCATGAACGTATTTTGTGTTCATCATATAACACATAAAAAGCTAGTTCAACAGTATACTGTCGCAAAATATAAAATGAAATGATTCATAGTGTCCAAAAACATGTTAAACATATTTACAAAAAGATATCCTGTATAAGCATGGTTTATCTGTTTATCATGTTCACTAGTAAATGTATATTTCCAAAGAGATGTATACATCGTGTTGTGTCGAAACCTAATAGGATGGCACATTTGATAATCGTATTGATCACGTCGTGTCGCGTGACTTGTTTTAGTAGGCGTGCTGAGTTTTTTCAAAATGTTTGTTTAGGTTAACTATCTTTATGATATATCTCAGTTTAAGGAAAATTGTCCAAAAAGTCCTATATGTATTGGATGATGGTTAATTCAATTATAAACTTTTTAATTTGATTAATTTAATCCTAAATTCTTTTACGATTTTTCAATCTAGTCCTCCCAATTAGTGCCGAAAATCCCTAACATGGACATTGACTATTCTATGTGGTACGGCCGATACTTACGTAGATGATTATTGCAACTTTTAAAAAAAAATTGAATGGCCGTTCGTGGTGGGAGGGCACTCCTCGACTATGGCCAGTCATTGACTAGTAATGAGACTGGTCAAAGTTAGGCGGTGAATAAAATATTGCATAGAGTTGGTTTATGAATAATATAGCGCCAGAGCTAATCGCAATCTATGGAGCTGTAAAGAAATTCTAGTATATGGGTGTTATGCCATTTACTTTTAGAATGGTAAACTTAATCTATGCAGTACGTACTCCTCACGAAAAAGGGTTTTCCTAATTCCTCCGACATGGTCGGTCCATGCTATGAAATGAAGAGGGTGCAAATCTGAGTAGGAAAAGGAACTATACGAAAAGGAAAAGGGAAAGCAAATGAGATGGCATGTTGCATAGTTTTTAATGGTCGATTATGTAAATAAAAGCAGATAATACAGGTCTCAAAGTCGTTTATGTCAAGTATGGTGGCCAATGTGATCACATCAATAGGCGACCCAACCCAATAATTGACGACTCAACATGCTCAATTCCACAACCCTACTGTCGATGCTTAATCGATGCTTAGGTGGTCTCTAGTGGCCATGTATTCTTATTTCATAAGGATATCAAGAACCAAACATGCTCAATTCCGCAACCCTCTTGTCTTCATGGTTTAAGCTCTCCATCGAACTTGGTCATTGTTGCCTTCAATTCGGTGGCCTCAACCATGAACATTCCTTCCAGCCAAAAAAGAGAATCATGAAAACATTCACTTGTCTCCGACGCCTTCGTCCAAGCTCATCTCTCCAACAAGGCATCAAACCTCTTTAAATGAATTTGCTCATGTTAAACTCCTCTCTTCAGACGTCGCAATAGCCGGCGATATATAACACCCCTTCATAGCAATGAAGCCTCTAATTCTTGACAGCTTTACATTCTCCGACCCATAACTGTACCTAATGGTGTGTGTGGTGTCCACTACAGGAGCCCTTGCACGAGTATGACCCAAGTTTGATGCATGCGGACGGGAAGCGGTGGTCATTTGATCACAAATCGACCAGCGGCCGGGATATGAACAACAGTAGAATAAAATTATTGATCCGAGTTCACCACATCATACTCACATATTGCGGTGGGTGGATACTGCTTATCGAGAGTATTATATAAATATGACGAGTATCACAACAAAGATATTTTTCGAATTAATTGATCTTTGAATTGGAATGGAAGAGCCCACCTATTCTTTTCCCAGTCTCTACCTTTCCTTTTGATCAAGCGATGAAGGAGATCATGTAAGTGATTGCTTACAATATGCACTGCCAATCAAGCCTTTATTATATTCGCATAACATGCGGGTGATTTGACTAAGTCACGCCACAAAATACTACTCACGCATCTTCTTTGGTCAACCAATCACTCCTTCATCGAGCCTTATCAACGCGTATTTTATTCTGGAAGATGCAGGCGCTTGTCAATTGATGAATTGAGCCTTCAATTTTTTCCTAATGGAAAGAGTTTGATGCCCTTATAAAAAACCTAGTTCTTTTTCCCATGTATGTGGGGGGGTTCAAAACAGGAAATTTTTAAAGAGCACTTCTTAACCCTAGCTAACGAGTTTCTCGAGGAAGCAAGAAAAAAGAAGTGTATAAACCCTCATTTCCAAAGTCATTTCTGGCAGAGTCCTAGGATTGTGTCTCGTGCCTATCTGACCAAATTTCATGTTTTCCGTACACATATGACTTTATTAGCTACATTAGCAAAATGAACGAGTTAGTACATAATTAATGGAGCGAGTGAGCAAAATAATTGATGTCATTAAGGACTTTTTTTGGGAGCGTTGATGCATATTTAGAAGGAGATGTTTGTAAAACGTTCGTTCTTGATGTGTTAACAGCGAGTTCTGGAAGGAGGATTGATGCGGAAGTAAAGAAGAGAGATTTTAGAACAAGTTTTCTGTCATCCCTTTCTGAACATCACGTGCCAAGGCCACTCTAGAATATGGTATAACACACGATGCGCAGCTTAATGAGGGGATCTTGTAATTGCTTAAAACAAGTGATACATCTCTCAATTCCTTTAGTAAGTCTAATTGAGTAAAACTGTTTGCTTGCAATTCGTATCAGACCGACAAGTACACTATATGGCATTGGGTCATAGTCATATTTAGTAAGACGTAACATGTTTTGACGGTTTCTCTTTGTACATACGCTTATGTGGATGTTCAACAATCCATTTCCTTATTAGGCAACTGGACAATTCAGTTGAACCACTTTTCTTGGGTTAAAGTTCATGTTGAAGACAAATGAGAGTAGAGAACTATATGACATGAATCATTTTGGGTTGGGGAGGGGGGTTGTTTCAAAACAACCAAGGTGGACCCTATTGTCTACGTATCCATGATCTATTCAGTAACATAAAGTCACACACTTGGTGGCACTAATAATGAATAGTTATTACGGATAGGTCATTTGTCACCCTTCTTTCTAATACCATCTTATGAAATATTTTATATGGTGATGGTTCGAATTCATAAAAATCACATTGTTTCATGTCATAGTAGACAATTTTCTAACAAGGTGGCCGGCAAATAGATTCGGAGCTAGACAGAAAATTAGGCATAAGATGCTGATGGGATAATTTAAAATAACTGTGGCACTCAGAATTTTTCGTGTCACTTTAACTAAATTGTCACGCTTGTCAGTGTACATAAAAATGAGATTTGACACTTCACCTAATGCATTACATTATTATTTGCCGATGGAAGGCCAAGGCAAGCCATTTTCCATAGTAGAATGGAGCCATTTTTTGATTAACCAGTACTCTTTTTTTTTCCTAGAAAGTTGCTCGTTAAATGAAGAATTAGGTCTTGCGGGTGGGTTCGAAGAGCTACTATTTTTCGTAGGCTTGAGAAGTGCATCATAATTTAGTGTGTCAAAGACTAGCTAAATGGAGGGACAACGTCTCGTTTTGTGGTTTCCTACCAAAATTCAGGACTAACGCGCGTGCACGGTGAGCTCCTTACCCTATATGGAAACCTCAAAAAAGCCGAAAATCAAGGGCAATCTTTCCCATTATTGACATGTGGATGCATTGAGATCTGCTCTTTCGAAGTCTCCGAGGAACCAATGGATTCATGAGTTGAGTCTGTTGATGAGTCATGACCCATGTGGTTTTGTCTCTATGGGTAGTACCAACTTGAATTTTACAATACAATTTATCATCTATATGGCCATCTCATCCCCCTTTTCATCGTTTCTCTCACTATACCGAGTATCATGGCTAAATAATTGCATTGCATTACAATGGGAATAAAAGGAAGAAGGAATACTATGGAGGGTTCAATAAAGGGTCAAATGAGAAATAATTAAGCCTTTATTTATTTCATAAAAAATAAATAATTCGGTAAATATTTTTCTAAAAATGACCGCTTACAATAATTAGTCAATAAAAAATATTATCATCATTGACAATTATTTATGTTTAAACATTTTTTATGGATGATGAAAATATTTTTCATTTATTTATTTATGTAAACAAGACAAATGATCATTTTTAGAAAAATAGTTCCAAATCATTTATCATCCTCAAAGCAAATGAAGCTTAATATTAATTGCCAAAAGGCTTGCTTATTAGTTCGAAGTTTTTTCATTTGTAGCTAGAGAAATGAACGTGAATTTTTCTCAACTAATCATTGAGCTCTCAAGTGAAGTCAATGCTAATTAGGATAGAACATGTAGACACATTTGCGTGTCATCTGCTTTATTTACATAGGATTTTGATGCTTAATCAGATAATGACATGACCGACCAAAAAAAAAAAAATCAGATAATGACATGCATGGCAGAATCAATTAATGCCTTTGCAATAGTATGTTTCGATTTATTTCTTAGCAAATACTTTATGAATCTCTTTTTGTCTCTTCCCCTTCTAAATATGAGGTTATGAGTGTCTTTATTTTAATTTAATTATAATGTAATGAGGTATGATGATTTTAAAAATCTTTTAGTTCACGTCTCATCACTTCTTCTTTTTTTTTTTTTTTTGTTCACTTTTGTTCACGGAGCAATTACAAAAATAATTAACATAATCTTATCGGTATTATTTCCTAAAATATATTTTACATTTATTATAGCATTTCATATAACAAAAGTTTAATCCAACTCGTGGTGTTGTGGATCTTCTTCCATCCGATCTTCTGATTAGTGAGTCATATGTATGAAAATCACTCACAAGGGGCAACAAGCAACATCCCAATATTTGTGAACTTGTAACCCATCAATCTAATCTCCAACTAGGGATAAAGGGCGATATAACTTGAATGGCTAAATACCTAATCACATTACATTGTGTTCGTCTATCTTTTTTTTTTTTCCACATGAACTCGAGGATAAAAAACTAACGGATCGACATTCTGTCTGCCCTATTCAATTGATCTGTATCCTTTGTCGACTCGTTTGTTCGATTCTATCCTCTTTTCTGCTCAACCTCACCTCTTGTGGTGCGTCTTACTAGTTTTACTCTTCGTATCAAGAATAATACTTGACAAAAATTTTACCAAAATAAAGTCTATTGACTAGTTATCGACATTCTATCATCAAAGTGCACGTGTCGCGGGTACGTTTCTCAATTGATTATTCCCTCCACCAAAAGGTAATTAGGAAAACTTGCAACTTTGGGACAAGCTTGTTCTCTATTCATCAACAGTCATGTCCACTAATCGATCTCCCCCTTGCTCAATAATCTAATGTAACTTGACATTTATCCTCTCGCATTGAACAAAGAATCTCCATGCAGGTGCCAATTTGGAGCTTGCTTTGTTAATGCCTGTCCTTAACCCAAAAAGGAGAACGACAATAGTGTCGTCGTCAAACTTGGGATTTTTTCGTTTTCCTTTGTTTGGTCGCGCTTCCCAATTTCCTCAAGTGGTAACCTTAAACTCGCCTGGGTAGTGGCTTAACGTTTGGCGTTCCCACAATCTTATGTCAAGAACAAGACCTCTTTCTGTTTAAATTGACATTCCCAACCTATGCTCTGTGAGAGGATAACGTGTTAGAATAATTGAAACGGCACAAGTCTGATTAACTACATGAAACTGTTCTCGATCAAAGTCATATGCGCAGACTTAATGCATGAACTTAACTGATTCTCTTGTTGGCAATTCTCGACATGACCCCTTTACAAGACATGACAAGGTGCACGATTAAATAGGTTTCGATTTGGTATAAACAGGACGTGAATGACTTGCTTAACCCAATTAGACACGTTTTAACACGTTCATAGTTCATATCATATTTAAAGACCTTTTTATGTTTAGAAGTTTAGAAAAATATAAAAAATAATAAATAGTAAATGAAAATATATTTGGGGATACAAAAGTCATTAAAAATAAGAAGAAGCTAGTTCAATAGTACACTGTAGATTAATATAAAGTGAAACGATTCATATTGTCTAAAAACATGTTAAACATATTTACACAATGATATCCTGTATAAATGTGTTTTATGTATTTATCATGTACACTACTAGTAAATGTATATTTCCAAAGAGGTGTATATATCATGTTGCATCGAAACTTGACATGATGACACGTTTGATAATCGTATTGATCATGTTGTGTTATGTGACTTGTTCTATTAGGCGTGCCAAGTGATTTCAAAACATTTATTCAATGTGCCATGTTCAAGTTTGCATGACAGCTAATTTAATCCTAAACTTTTTAATTTGACAAATTTAATCCTAAACCTTGTTACGATTTTTCAATATAGTTCTTCTGACTATGGTACAAAATCCTATATGGCATGGTCGGTATATACGTAGATGATTTTTGCAATTTTCTGAAAGTTTTCTGATTTTATTTATTTTTGGTTATTTTGCCTATGGCCGGTCATTGTCTATTGCTGAGACTGGTCAAATTTGGGCGGTGGATAAAATATTGCATAGAGTTAGTTTATGAATAATAAATGCGAGAGCTGATCGCAATATATGAGCTGTATAAAAAAATTCTAATATTTGGGTGCGATGCCGTATACTTTTAGAATGCCATTGATTTAGTCTGGTAAACTTAATCTATGCAGTACATACTCTTCACGAGTAAGGGCTTTCGTAATTCCTCCGACGCGGTTGATCCATGCTGTGAAACGAAAAGGGTTGGAAATTTGAGTATAGAAAAAGGGATTATACGAAAAGGGAAAGGAAATGAGATGGCATACTGTTTAGTTTGGTCGATTATGGTTAAAAAAAAAAAAAACAGATCATAAAGGTATCATAGTCGTTTATCTCAAGTTAGGTGACCAATGTGATCACAAATGAGCGACCTAATCTAATGATCGACGACTCAAAGGGTTGCAAGGTCCGCAACCTTGTAATACCAGCTAACTTAATCGATGCTTAGGTGGTCGTCATGGTTTTAGCTCTCCATCGAACTTGGTCATTCTTGCCTTCAATTTGATGGTCTCAACCATGAATTCCGACGGGTTTGTCAAAGCTCACCTCTCCATCAAGCATCAAACCTCGTTAAATAAATTTGCTTGTATTAAGTTCCTCTCTTTAGACGTCGCAGCAGTCAGTGATATATAACATCCCTTCATAGCAATGGAGCCTCTAATTCTTGACAGCTTTGCATTCTCCGACCCATACCTGCCCCTGACGGCGTGTGTGGTGTCCACTACAGGTGCTCTAGCACGAGTATGACCCAAGTTCGAAACATGCGGAAGGTAAGTGTGGTCATTCGATCACAAGTCGACCAATGGCCGGGATATCAACAAGAACTAAATAAAACATTGGATCCCGAGTCCACCATGTCAAAGTGACATATTGCGGTAAGAGCCCTTGCATATCCAGAGTGTTATAAATATATAGCGATTATCCCTATCTTTCCCTTTCGTTTTGGTGTAAGGAAGAGCCCACCTATTCTTTTCCCCATCTCTACCTTTCCTTTTGGTGAAAGCAATGAAGGATATCATATAAGTGATTGCTTACACCACGCAGTACTCATCAAGCCTTTCTTATATTCGCATAACATGCGGCTGATTTGAGTAAGTCATGCCACAAAATACAACTCAGCTTCTTTGGTCAATCAATCACCCCTTCACTGAGCCTTATCAACACTTATTCTATTCTCGAAGATGCAGGTGCGTACCAGTTGATGAACTGACCACCCTTCAATCTTTTCTAATAAAAAGAGTATTTTCTCTTCTTTTTTTTTTTTTTTTTGGTCAGACAAATAGAAAGAGTTTGATGCCCTTATAAAAACTTCTATCTTTTCCCTATGTTTGTTGGGGGGGGTCCAAAACAGGGAATTTGTATAGAGCACTAACAACTTTCTCGAGGAAGCAGGAAAAAATAAGTATATAAACCATCATTTCCAAAGTCATCTTCAGCAGAGTCCTAGGATGTGTCCCGTGCCTATCTGACCAAATTACACGATTTCCCGTACACACATGGCTTTATTAGCTACTCTAGCAAAATGAGTGAGCACATAATTAGTGGAGCGAGTGATCAAAATGATTGATGTCATTAAGGACTTTTTCAGGATCGTTGATACTTATTTAAAAGGAGATGTTTGTAAAAGGTTCATTCTTGATGACTTGTTAACAGCGAATTCCGGTAGGGCGATTGATGCGGAAGTTAAGAAGAGTGATTTCAGAAACAAGTTTTCTGTCATCCCTTTCTGAACATGACATGCCAAGGCCACTCTTGAATATAGTATGACGCACCCTTCGCAGCTTAATAAGGGGATCTTGTAATTGCTTAGAACAAGCGATGCATCTCTCAATTCCTTTAGTAAGTCTATTGAGTAAAACCGTTTGCTTGCAATTCAGATCAGACCGACAAGTACGCTATATATGGCAATATGTCATAGTCATATTTAGTAAGATTTAACATGTTTTGGCCCTTTCTCTTTGTGCATATGCTAAGGTGAATGTTCAACAATCCATTTTCTTATTAGGCAACTGGACGTTTCAGGTGAACAACTCTTTTTAGGTTAAAGTTCATGTTAAAGCCAAATGAGAGGAGAGAACTATATGGCACAAATCATTTTGGGTTGGGGGGGTAGGTGTTGTTTCAAAATAAACAAGGTGGACCATATTGTCTATATATTCATGATTTGTTTGGTATTGTAAAGCCACATACTTAGTGATCCTAACAATAAAGAGCTGTTACAAACGGGTCATTTGTCACCTTTCTTTCTGATGCCATCTTATGAAATATATTCATGATGGCAATTCGAATTCATAAAGAATCACATCATTTCCTATCAAACCAAACAATTTTTTAACGGGGGCCAACAAATTGATTCAGAGCCGAATGGAAAATTAGGCATGAGATGCCAATGAGATAATTTAAAATAATAGTGGCACTCCGAATTTTCCGTGATGCTTTAGCTAAATTGTCACGCTTGTCGGTGTACATAAAATGAGATTAGACACTTCACCTAACACGTTATATTATTATCTACGGACAGAGGGCAAAAGGCAAGCGTTATATTATTATCTGCCGACAGAGGGCTAAAGGCAAGCCATTTTCCATACAAAAATGGAACCATTTTTCAATTAACCGACATACTTTTTTTTTTTTCTAGAAAGTTGCTCGTTAAATGAAGAATTACGTTTTGCGGGTGGGCTCGACAAGTTACTATATTATGCAGGCTTGACAAGTACATCATGATTTAGTGTGTCAAGGACTAGCAAAATGGAGGGACGAGGTCTCGCTTTGTGGTTTGCTACCAAAATGAGGACTAACGTGCGTGCACGCTGAGCTCCTTACCTTATATGGAAACCTCAAAAAAGCTGAAACTCAAGGGAAATCTTTCCCATTGTTGATATGTGGACGCATTCAGATGTGCTCTTTTGGGGTCTCCAAGGAATGAGTCATGACCCATGTGGCTTTGCCTCTCGTGGTAGTACCAAGTTGAACACACAATACTATATATAATCCACATGGGCATGTCGTCCCCCCTTTTTCATCATTTCTCTCACTATTTCCATGATAAATAGTTGCACAATGAACTTGGAATGATTAGAAGAAAAGAAAGGAGTGGAAAAATCATGTAGGTTTTTTGTTATTTATAATCTCTCAAAGTTCAAGATCTTATTTGAAAAAAAAATGAAAAAGATATACTTCACTTAATATAATAGGTGTAGGTCGAATACTATCTTAAAATGAGTTACATCTAAATAAAGTTTAGATCCAACACTATAATTTACTCTCATTAATATATAATTTCATCCTACCCATGTATGTTTCTATTTGCAACTTTGACTGTGAGAATGACGACAAAGTACTTACAGTAACTTGACTCCGATTAAGGTTGAGTAACATGGACTTACATGAGCAATTAATTGAAATTAGTTTACATATAAAAAAGTTGATTAAGGAAAGCCCTTATAATACATTATCAATTTATATATTTGAATTACCCGCGATTGAACAATAATCGTCATGCCATCATCGGAGTGGAAATAACAATGTGGGTATGTCTGTCAATTAACTATTCTCTCAACCCCAAAGCAAATTAGGAAAAATCGCGACTTCGGAAACTTCCTGGGCTTCCCATCAACAGTCCTATCTACCTTTCGATCTCCCACTTGCCGAATATAATGCTATCCTGTCACATCGAACAGAGAATCCTAGTATAAGGCGCTGATTGGGAGCTTGCTCTGTCGGTGCATGTTTTTTTTTTTTTTAAACTCGAAATGGAGAACGTCACAGTGCTGTCCTCCAACATGGGACTTTTCTTTTTCGGGCTTGGTCGCCCTTCCGATTTCCTCGCGAGGCAACCTTAAAAAGAACGGAAAAAGGGGCGTCTTTTCGTAATCGGCGCTACTTTTTTTATCCAACTACCCTTTGACACGTGGAGACCAAATAATTCCTGGTCCAGATAGCTGCTTATTTATTTATTTTTTATTCCTTTTTTTTTTTTTTTCTTCTAAAAAAGCATTTAATGATGTTGACACGACCAAGTCACATGTGCTCCACTCTGAATGGAGACCGAGAGGATAATGGACTAGAAAGTGAACGGGTGGTGCTAGAAGTCTGTTCAACTGCAATATGTATTAGTAAAATGTATATATTTAATTAGTTTTTAAACTGGCAATTTTTGACATGACCCATTTGATACGACAAGATACATGATTAATAGGTTTGAAATTGTCACAAATGGTATGTGGGTAGACCCACTTAGCCTATTTGGACAAGAACTGATATGTTAAGTTAATGAGTTAAAGTGTCATTTATTTTGATGCAACATAATTAGACAAGTTTTAACATGCTCAATTCTTACATCTAAAGACCTTTTTTTTTTTTTTTTTTTATCTTTAAAAGTTCGTCCAGATAACAACATATCAAAGAGAATAAATGATAAAATAAAAACATATTTTAGGGATTTAATAGTTCTTAAAAAAATAAGGAAAATTAATTCAATATAAACTTTAAATTTAATGTGAAGTGCAATTATTAAATCTATCGCATTTGGGTTATTAGCTGTCACGCCCCGATCCTCCGAGCGCGCCAACATCCCACTGCGGTCGATACAAATGCGACTTCCCGGGAGTGTCGCCGACCCCATTAATTTTATTACGCATGCGGAACGCGAAACAAACCCCGACAATAAAATACGGGATAGAATAGCAGGAAACCAAATCACAACATAACACTTCCATAATTCAACATAATTACAAACAGAAGCCTACAGCCAAAAGTCTACAAAAGACCGGCTCTTAAAAAGGAACTGTCCTACGACCTACAAGTCGGACACATTCTCCAATCCTTATGACTTCACATCTGCAACTCCTCAATGCCAACCAAAGCTATCTGGCCGCTCCGTTCACGGGGACCTGAAATGGTTATTCCATAACCGGGATGAGACGATGTCTCAGCAAGTTCAACCCCTAAACCCCTATTAGAAAGAAAATACGCCCGGGTGGCATAGCCACATCACACGAAGACTTACCTCGCCTTAGCCTTTATCGCAGGTTAGCACAATTTATATAAACCAACCACGTGCAATTATGATAGCCAAACAACCATAGCACAATCACATTATCAAACAATTTAACCACTTGGATCGTCTCGGCGATCAATCGACTCGGCCGATTACATGTCATTCTAGTGAATCAATAACTACTTCCAATCTCGACCCTATAGGAAGGCTTAATAACCGTGGCAATCACGGCCCCACTCGGCACGACCTTTAATTAGGTGGTCATCACGGCCTCACTAGGCACGACCTCTCATAGGTGGTCCATCCCGGCCTCACCCAGGCACGACCTCTCATAGGTGGTCCATCACGGCCTCAGGCACGACCTCTAATAGGTGGTCAATCACGGCCCCATTAGGCACGACCTCTCTTAGGTGGTTCATCGGCCCTATTAGGCACGACCTCTCATAGGTGGTTCATCACGGCCTCACTAGGCACGACCTCCAATCGGTGGTTAATCACGGCCTCACTAGGCACGACCTCTAATAGGTGGTTAATCACGGCCAATCTCCCATCAATTCCCACACTTAGGGTTTTCTAAAGAATCCTCATAAATCGCAATCACACTCAATTCGCCACAATCAATCATCAAATTCAAATTCTAAATACACAACGATCGGCACGAAATTCCGAGAGAATAAGGTTCCCAAATAATTTTCAGAATATATTAAATAATTAAATTTATTCCGAAAATTAATATAATAATAATATCCATACTTTTCATGATCCATGCTCAATTTATAAAATCAAATCATCGATTTCAAAATCCGACTACACAACAATAACCGGCACGAAATTCTGAGAATTTAAGGTCTCGACAAAATTTTCGGAATTTAATAAATAATTTAATTTATTTCGAAATAATTAAATAATAATATTTTAATAATTTCGAATATTAAAATATTATTTAATTATTCAATAATTTTGAGATATTTAAATAAATCAAAAGTAAATTCCTTTATGTCACATCAAAGTTTATATTAATATAAACACCCACTTAACTTTAAATTAAACACAATTTAAGCTAATTAAACACATTAATATAATCCACACTTAAATAAATCAAACTAACCACCTAATCACACTTAACATAAACTAAGCACCCATAAAGCATCATTAACCGTCTAATCAAGGTTTAGTGAGCTAAACTCACCGGATTAGCGAACCGAGCGGACCAAAACGACGGGGACGCCGAGGAGAACAACTTTCCTCAAAGCGGGCCGAGCATCCGAGCTCGGGAAGGCGGCCAAAACGGGCCAAACGTCCGCTGCATACCCATTTTCTGCAGCTGCTGTCCATGGCGGTTTGAGGCCGAGAATGGGCGGATCCGGCGCCGGTTTAGGTCGAAAACGGGCGGAGGAGCTGCGGCGGCGTTGCACGGCCAACGGCGGGGCCTCACGGCAGCGGGGACGAGCCCGGCAGCTCCTGGGAACCCATGAACCGAGGCGAGACGCGGCGGGCGTCGGCCAGCGCGGGCGAGCGTGGGGCGGCGGAGCGCGAGACGATGAGTGGCGGTGGCGGGGCGTGCGGCTGCTCCGATCGGTGCTGCTTCGGCGTCCATCCCGAGATCGCGGGATCTCGAGGCAAACGAAGATGGAGAGAGAGAGCGACGGTGGCGCGGCTAAGCGACCACGGCGGGTGGAGCGGCTCGCGTGCGGACGGGCGGCGACGGCGACGGCGAAGGTGTGCGCGGCCATGGCTGCTCGGTTCCTTCCTCCATTTTTCGGTCTTGGAACCGAGCAGCCGAAGAAGGGTGGAGATGGGGTAAAACCGACGGGAGAGGGAGGAAGAAGAGAGAGGGAGGAGAGAAGAAGGATGGGGCCATTCTTTTCTTTTTTTTTCCTTTTCTTTAATCCAACAAATTGGCCCACCACCATGACATCATCCATGGTGACATCACACTCCACTCACTCAATCCCCACAACCTTTTCCAATGGGTTCACTTTCAATTTCCGCCTGGGTCCAATTCTTTGAACAACAACTTCTTCAATTCCACTTGATTCTCTTCCAATTGAATCAAATTGAAGTCCATAAAATTAATCCAATGTCACCACACGTTTCAATTCACATCTTCCCTTGACCATAAAACCAACTTAAGTCCCAAAAGTACGACCAAAAGCGGGCCTACTAATTTCTAGAGCCAAATTAGCCATACCTTGATTAATTTGCTAAAAAGCTCGGCTTGCATGAAAAATCTTCCAAAGATGATTCAATGATCCTAAAATGATTTGTGACACACCCAGAGACTTCCAATTTATGAATTCGATCTCAATTCCACGGTTAATTTCACTTTGGCACGATACTAGCGCGGCCCAACCTACCGGGTAGCCTTTAGAAACTTTCACGCATTTGACCTGTGGTTGATTATCTCAAGCCACAATGTACATCTTTGAAACATTGGCGACTTTCGGTTGTCGGGGTAATCTCAAGGTTTCAAATACGGACACAGGGTACCCAATCGATAGAAAAGTCGGTCCAGTGTCGATCGACAAGAATTGTGTGATCCGGTGGAATCACCCACACTCGATCACATGCCCTTATCGAGTCAACCTATCTCCGGTCTCTAATCGATTTTTATTTGTGCCGTAATGACCCTTGCAGATTAGCTCGGTCGAAAGGTCGCTTCCGGTCAAATTCTCGAGTCCGATGCATTAGAAACTCTTAACGACTTTACCCGATAGACTAGCTTTCACATGAGTGGCCGACTCAAGGAAAAGAACTATATGCGTGCCAACGAAATGCCCGTCTCAATTTATTGAAAATAGAATCGGAAAATCGGGATGTCACAACTCTTCCCCTCTTATAAAAATTTCGTCCTCGAAATTTAAACCATTAAAATTCTTCTTCAAAATGGTGGGGTATTGTCGTCTCATCAATTCTGCTCCTTCATTCTGCTTCGCACTGATATCCAAGATCCTCGGTGTTGACAAAACGTTTCCAAATGGCCAAACCAATTCTTGATTCCCAAAGAAGCTAAGCACTTGTCCATCTTTACAAAAATGAAAGCTGCAAAAATTTTGGTTTTTTTTTTTTTTTTTTTTTTTTTTTTTTTTTTTTCACAAAGCGGCTAAGCGCCGCGTCGGGGATTCGAACTCCCGACTTCGGACCACTGCTTCACACCCGGATACCAACTCGGCTAGAGGCGCCGAAGGTGTCCCAAACCGCTTTCTTTTTCCATTTAAAGCCAAAATCCCTCTTTGAACCCAAATTTCGATGGATTCCGATTTAAATGCTGCTTCATCTTCATTTCCTTAACCAAACACGATGTCCCTTTCATAGGCGACATTTAAGGAAAATATATTTCTCATACTTGAAATTTCAAAGTCTGCGATATTAATCTGCGAAGCTAAAGCGGCGATTCCGGCGGTCTCGAACTGTCTCGATAACCGCAACCGAATCACCGATTTCGAACCAACTCGGACCTGCGATTTTCGATCTCGATCTCATCTCAACGACCGAAGTTCGTACACTCTCGCCCGCACCGATTAAAAAGAACTATTTGACCGATCTCTTGCTAAACCGGGAACCTCGGTCAAGATCTAACATAACTCGACACCGATCCCGGCAACCGCAATCACGACCCCATGTACGGACCCGGCCTGTGATCTTTCTTTCCCTGACTTCATCTCAGCAATCGAAATTCCGCATTCTCTGCTAAACACTGCTTAAGAAAGAACTATCTGAAAGCTCTACCAACTTAGAACATCTGCTCTAGATTTGAAATACAATTCACCCCCGACACTCCAGGCAGATGATTTATATGATATACACACACTTCAATGTACCTATTCTAATTGGGATTCTTTTCATGCTGCACTAAGGTGAGTTGACTCTAATAATCTGTCGACTACAACCTCATAAGGAATCAATGCTCTTCCTGACTCCTTAATAACCTGTCATAACATTCCATCATGTTATACTTTCATTCCCACACAGAACTCTCTCCGTACTTGAAAAAGCTTTCCTAGCTTACATTACCAAATTCTCACTTACTGGCGCATCCAACACTTACAACTTGATCGGTGATATCCATCTTCATACCGATCTACCAATCCCGATGATATGGATTCTGACTCATCTTTGCACTGTCTGGAAAACGCTGAAGTTGCTATGATGAGCTTCCCATAAGATTTATTCTTTAATCTCAGCATTCTCAATTACATACAATCGTCCTCAAAACCTTAGCGTTCTGTCATCAGAAATCTGAAAATCAACCTCTCTCTCAATTGCATTCTCTTATAGAATCTTCTGAATTTCTGAATCTGTCCACTGAAGCGATTTGATTATGATCTATACTCTCCGCTCAATTCTGAGGGTGGTCATAAGATTCCAAAAGGTGGCCTACCTTAGATTTGAAAACCGAATTTCAAACTTTCTCAAATAGGATCCAATTCATGAGTACCAACTGTGCGACTGATGACACCCGACTTAATACATCTACGACTTGCTCACCTTTCCTGAGTGATACAAAACATCATAGTCATAATCCTTAAGGAGTTCCATCCAACGACACTGTCTCATATTCAACTCATGAGGTCTCAACTGACGGGACACATATACACAACCCTCTCATGCTGCATCAATAAGCAACACAATCCTTTAAACGACACATCACTGCAGATCTCATAACTTTCAGGACCAGGTGAAATGATCAACATAGTGCGGTAGTCAGCCTCTTCTTAGGCCTTTGAAAACTACGCTCGCACTTATCCGTCCACACTAACTTTTCTTACTTCCTCAGTAGTCGAATCAATTGCAACACTGATGCTGAAAACCTTTCCATAAAACTTCTATAATATCCTGCTAATCCCCATAAACTTCTAATCTCTGTCACTGTCGTCAATATCGGCCAACTGATCACTGCTTTAATCTCAGACAAGGTCTACGGAAATTCCTTCTCCTGAAATCACGTGACCTAGGAACGCAATACGAGTCATCCAAAACTCACACTTGCTAAGTTTATCGTAAAATCCAAAAGCACTCAAGGTCTTAAGTACCATCCCCGAATGTCTCTCGTGCTCCTCAGAACTCTTTGAACACACTAGGATAACTTCAACGAACACGATCAAGACTGATTCAAGTATCCTTAAACATTCTGCTCATTAGACCCAACAAATAGCTAAGGTGTCCATCAAACCATACGGTATTACAGCGAACTCATAACTGCCATATCGAGTACGAGATGCTAACTTCGGTGTGTCCTTCCTGATCCTCAATTGATAATACCCTGACCTCCAGTCGATCTTGAGGAACATCGATACACAACAACAACGAACCACATTTCTCCTTCATGTACCGAACGGTGCTCCCCAAGGTTATGCCTTTGGAAAGTATGAATCCCCTATTCAACACTTCCTACATCTGCACCTTCAGTCCTTTTAACTCGGGTAACACCATCCGGTAAAGAGCCTTAGGGACTGGCTCTGTTCCGGTTGCTGATTCAATCGCGAACTCTATGTCTCTTTCGATGCCAGACTTAGCAATTCTTCCCGACACACCTTAGAAAACTTCGTACCATGGCTAAGTTTCTCATATCTGGCTTCTCAACTGACGCATCTATTATAGTTGCCATGCATATTTGGTAACCAACAACCAGAACCAAGTCACCTTCAGTGACGAACAACAAGGGTTGAAGTTCCTCTTCAACTTTCAGTGATTCAAAACTTTCGCACGCTAACTGAACAAACTAAATTATATCATTGCCACGATTCATAATAGCATAAAGCTCCTCGAGCCAAACCTTTTTATAAATGACTTCCAAGTCATACATAAGCAAACCCATCAGATACAATTATAGCCAGAGATCCATCTTTCTATCACTTTATTACCACAACAAAGATCCTACAACTTTCATCGAAAATTCTGCTGCACTACTATGATAAAACCCTCAAGAACATTTTCCCTTTGACTAATGCATAGTCAATCCATTCATTATTCTTTTCTAGCCATCCTCGTGGCGTCCTACCTGCAGTAGCGGTACTTACACTCTCATGGAACTTACGCGGACAGTTCTTAACTCGATGGCCGTGCTGGCCACACTCAAAGCATGTTTCCCTTTTACTTTAACACCGGGCTAACTCAAGCCTCATTTCCACAATCTCGGCACACAATCAGTGAGTCCTCTACCTCCCATCAAGGAACATCATGCACCCTTCCTTACACTGGGGTCTGTTCCAAGTACCCCATTAAATGCCCCGAAGCATGTTTCTCATGTTATGTTCTTCTCATCAATGGTGGTGCAGAAACAACTATGGTTCCATCCATCTATACGAGCCATCTTTGATCACATGGATTTACTGGCGACACCTGTAACAAGTCCTTTCCCTCTTACAGCACGGAACAGATCCATGTCTTTTCTTACAGACACGACACGCATCGATCGAGTTGAGCACTGACCTTCCAACTCTACTCTTCCGGTTGGGTGAAACAGGGCATCTTTCTTACGACATCGGCCTTTCTCCCCAACCGATTTTTTTCATCTCTGTCTAAACTGAACCTTGACTCAGATATGAAGACTTGATCCTCGATCACAACTCCAAATTAGGCCTCAACAGGCATGACAATAACAGTGGTCACAACACTGGCAGCGGTAGACACAACGGCAACAGCAACGGCTCGGTCCTGAGCTTACTGACCCAACAAGCCTCCAAGGAACTCTGGCGCCTGAACGATCCCATCAAACCTAGGATCGCTCAGTGCTACAACACTCTCAGTACCAGCCTACGGCGGTACTCACACACACGCTGGACTAAGCCTGCGCTCTACCTCGGGTACCAACTCTTGTCAGCATCCTACCCCGAGGTACAGGTCCTATCGACCTCCTCCAAGGAGTTCACCCCTCCTGGTCACTCATCCTACAGGCTCTTTATAGACACCTGTTTTCCGATTCCAACATCAGGTTGAAATTTGAGTAACCCCACAAACAAGCTACCAATCAGCTATCACTCACATGCATCAGCATATTAAAAGCCTTTCCTACTGACTATCCCATGACTCATCGCACCTTATCACTCCATACACAAACCATGCTCTGATACCACTTAAACGGGGATGTCACGCCCCGAACCTCGAGCGCACCAACATCCCACTGCGGTCGATCAAATGCGACATTCCCAGGTAGTGTCGCCGACCCATTAATTTTATTACGCATGCGGAACGAAACAAAACCCCGACAATAAAATACGGGATAGAATAGCAGGAAACCAAATCACAACATAACACTTCCATAATTCAACATAATTACAAACGAGTCTATGGCCAAAAGTCTACAAAAGACCGGCTCTTAAAAAGGAATTGTCCTACGACCTACAAGTCGGACACATTCTCCAATCTTATGACTTCACATCCGCAACTCCTCAATGCCAACCAAAGCTATCTGGTCGCTCCGTCCACGGGGACCTGAAATGGTTATTCAATAACCGGGATGAGACAACGTCTCGGCAAGTTCAACCCCTAAACCCCTATTAGAAAGAAAATACGCCCGGGTGGCATAGCCACATCACACGAAGACTTACCTCGCCTAGCCTTTCATCGCGGGTTAGCACAATTTATATAAACCAACCACGTGCAATTATGATAGCCAAACAACCATAGCACAATCACATTATCAAACAATTCAACCACTTGGATCGTCTCGGCGATCAATCGACTTGGCCGATTACATGTCATTCTAGTGAATCAATCACTACTTCCAATCACGACCCTATAGGAAGGCTTAATAACCAGTGGCAATCACGGCCCCACTCGGCACGACCTTTAATTAGGTGGTACATCACGGCCTCACTAGGCACGACCTCTCATAGGTGGTCCATCCCGGCCTCACTGGGCACGACCTCTCATAGGTGGTCCATCACGGCCTCACTAGGCACGACCTCTAATAGGTGGTCAATCACGGCCCCATTAGGCACGACCTCTCTTAGGTGGTTCATCGGTAGGCACGACCTCTCATAGGTGGTTCATCACGGCCTCACTAGGCACGACCTCCAATCGGTGGTTAATCACGGCCTCACTAGGCACACTCTAATAGGTGGTTAATCACGGCCAATCTCCCATCAATTCCCACACTTAGGGTTTTCTAAAGAATCCTCATAAATCGCAATCACACTCAATTCGCCACAATCAATCATCAAATTCAAATTCTAAATACACAACAGCGATCAGCACGAAATTCTGAGAGAATAAGGTTCCCAAATAATTTTCAGAATATATTAAATAATTAAATTTATTCCGAAAATTAATATAATAATAATATCCATACTTTTCATGATCCATGCTCAATTTATAAAATCAAATCATCGATTTCAAAATCCGACTACACAACAATAACCGGCACGAAATTCTGAGAATTTAAGGTCTCGACAAAATTTTCGGAATTTAATAAATAATTTAATTTATTTCGAAATAATTAAATAATAATATTTTAATAATTTCGAATATTAAAATATTATTTAATTATTCAATAATTTTGAGATATTTAAATAAATCAAAAGTAAATTCCTTTATGTCACATCAAAGTTTATATTAATATAAACACCCATTTAACTTTAAATTAAACACAATTTAAGCTAATTAAACACATTAATATAATCCACACTTAAATAAATCAAACTAACCACCTAATCACACTTAACATAAACTAAGCACCCATAAAGCATCATTAACCGTCTAATCAAGGTTTAGTGAGCTAAACTCACCGGATTAGCGAACCGAGCGGACCAAAACGACGGGGACGCCGAGGAGAACAACTTTCCTCAAAGCGGGCCGAGCATCCGGGCTCGGGAAGGCGGCCAAAACGGGCCAAACGTCCGCTGCATACCCATTTTTCTTAGTTGCTGTCCATGGCGGTTTGAGGCCGAGAATGGGCGGATCCGGCGCCGGTTTAGGTCGAAAACGGGCGGAGGAGCTGCGGCGGCGTTGCATGGCCAACGGCGGGGCCTCACGGCAGCGGGGACGAGCTCCGGCAGCTCTTGGGACCCATGAACCGAGGCGAGACGAGAGCTGGGCGTCGGCCAAGCGCGGCGAGCGCGGGCAGCGGCGGAGCGCGAGACGGCGATGTGGCGGCGGCGGGCGGAGCGTCCGGCGACTTGCTGGTCGTCTGCCGGCGTCCATCCCGGATGCTGGGATCTCGGCGAGGCGAAGATGGAGAGGAGAGCGGCGGTGGCGCGGCTAAGCGACGCAGCGGGTGGAGCGGTCGCGTGCGGACGGGCGGCGACGGCGAACGGCGAAGGTGTGCGGCGGCCATGGCTGCTCGGTTCCTTCCTCCATTTTCTGGTCTTCGAGCAGCCGAAGAAGGAAGATGGAGAAGGGAAAACCGACGGGAGAGGGAGGAAGAAGAGAGGGAGGAGAGAGAGAAGGATGGGACCATTCCCTTTTTTTTTTTCCTTTTCTTTAATCCAACAAAAATGGCCCACCACCATGACATCATCCATGATGTCATACTCCACTCACTCAAGGCTCCCCCACAACCTTTTCCAATGGGTTCACTTTCATTTTCCGCCGGGGTCCAATTCTTTGAACAACAATTTCTTCAATTCCACTTGATTCTCTTCCAATTGAATCAAATTGAAGTCCATAAAATTAATCCAATGTCACCACACTTCAATTCACATCTTCCCTTGTCCATAAAACCAACTTAAGTCCCAAAAGCATGACCAAAAGCGGGCCTACTAATTTCTAGAGCCAAATTAGCCATTTTGATTTAATTTGCCAAAAACTCGATTGCATGAAAAATCTTCCAAAGATGATTCAATGATCCTAAAATGATTTGTGACACACCCAGACTTCCAATTTATGAATTCGATCTCAATTCCACGGTTAATTTCACTTTGGCACGATACTAGCGCGGCCCAACCTACCGGGTAGCCTTTAGAAACTTTCACGCATTTGACCTGTGGTTGATTATCTCAAGCCACAATGTACATCTTTGAAACATTGGCGACTTTCGGTTGTCGGGGTAATCTCAAGGTTTCAAATACGAACACAGGGTACCCAATCGATAGAAAAGTCGGTCCAGTGTCGATCGACAAGAATTGTGTGATCCGGTGGAATCACCCACACTCGATCACATGCCCTTATCGAGTCAACCTATCTCCGGTCTCTAATCGATTTTTATTTGTGCCGTAATGACCCTTGCAGATTAGCTCGGTCGAAAGGTCGCTTCCTGGTCAAATTCTCGAGTCTGATGCATTAGAAACTCTTAACAGCTTTACCCGATAGACTAGCTTTCACATGAGTGGCCGACTCAAGGAAAAGAACTATATGCGTGCCAACGAAATGCCCGTCTCAATTTATTGAAAATAGAATCGGAAAATCGGGATGTCACATTAGCCATATTTATGTTATACTCTCGTTCAGGGATAATTGCCCAAAAAGTTCTAAGTCTATTGTACAATAGTTAATTTAGTCCAAAATTTTTTAATTTGACAAATTTAGTTATAAACCTATTGATGATTTTTTGAATCGAAAATCGCTGATGTGGGCATCACCATCCCGCATGACACAGTTGGTGCTGATGTGGACTACTTGATGCAATTTTTAAAAAATTCTGATTGTTGTTTCTGTTTTTGCCTATTGTTTTCCTTTTTCCCTATGGCTAGTCATTGGCCATTGTCAAGATCGGTAAAATTTGGGTGGTGGATAAAATATTACATAGAGTTAGTTTATGAACAATATAGTGCGAGGGCTAATCACAATGTATGGAACTGTATAGAAACTCTAGATTTTGGGTGCGATCCTGTATATTTTTAGAATGCCATTAATTTAGTCCAGTAAACTAGATCTATGCAATACATACTCTTCCTGAATAAGGGTTTTCCTAATTCCTTCGACACGGTTGGTCTATGAGATGAAGAGGGGTGGAGATCTAAGCAGTAAAAAGGGATTATACGAGAAGGCAAAGGGAATGAGATAACATACTGTATAGTTTTTTATGGTCGATTATGGTAAAAAAAACATAAAATAATGTAAGTATCATATTCGTTTATCTCAAGTTTATTGACCAATGTGATCACATCAATAAGTGACCTAATATAATCATGGACGACTCAAATGGCTGCAAGGTCCGTAACCATGTCATACCAGCTCACTTAATCGACGCTTAGGTGGTCTCCGGTGCCATATATCCGCACTTCATAAGGATATCAAGAACCAGACATGCTCAATTCCGCAACCTTATTGCCGTCATGGTTTAAGCTCTCCACCGAACTTGGCCATTGTTGCCTTCAATTCGGTGGTGTCAACCATGAACATTCGTTCTAGCCAAGAAAACATTCACTTGTCAACGATGTCTTTGTCCAAGCTCATATCTCCATCAAGCATCAAACCTTGTTAAACGATTTTGCTTGTGTTAAATTCTTCTTTTTAGACGTCGCAATAGTCAGTGATACATGATTCCCCATTATAGCAATGGAACTAAATTCTTGACAGCTTTGCATTCTCCAGCCCATACCTGTACCTGATGGGGTGCATGGTGTCCACGACACAAGCCCTTGCACGAGTATGACCCAAGTTTGATACATGCTTATTAAGTGTGATCATTTGATCACAAGTCGACCAATGGACAAGATATGAACAAGAATGGAGTAAAGTTATTGATCGGAGTTCACCATATCATGCTCACATATTGCGGTAGGTGGACACTGCATATCGAGAGTATTATATGAATATGACGGGCATCACAATGAAGATATTTTTTGAATTAATTGATCTTTGAATTGGAAGGGAAGAGCCCACCTTTTCTTTTGGTGAAAGCAATGGAGGAGATCAAGTGAGTGATTGCTTACAATATATGCAGTGCCAATCAAGCCTTTCTTATATTCGCATAACATAGGGGTGAGTCATGCCGCAAAATACTACTCACGCGTCTTCTTTGGTCAACCAATCACTCCTTCATCGAGCCTTATTAATACATATTGTATTCTCGAAAAAGCAGGTGCGTGCCAGTTGATGAAATGAACCTTCAATCTTTTCATAATAGAAAGACCTTATGAAAATTAAAAATTAAAAAAAAAAAAAGTATTGTTTTTCCCAGGTTTGCGGGGGTTCTTGAACAGAGAATTTGTATAGAGCACTAAATCTTAGCTAACAACTTTCTCGAGGAAGCGGGAAAGAAGTAGATAAACTGTCATTTCCAAAGTCGTCTTTAGCAGAGTCCTAGGTTTGTGTCTCGTGCCAATCTGAGCAAAATACATTATTTTCCATACACGCATGACTTCATTAGCGACACTAGCAAAAGGTGTGAGCTAGTACATAATTGATGCAATGAGTGAGCAACATAATTGATGTCATTGGGGACTTTTCTAGGAGCGTTAACACATATCTAAAAGAGAAGTTTCTAAAAAGTTACATTCCTAATGACGTGTTAACAGCAAATTACGATAGGGCGACCCATGAAAACTAAAGGAGAGATTTTAGGACAAGTTTCCTGTGATCCCTTTCTGAACATCATATGCCAAGGACACTCTAGAATATGGTATATCACACTATTCGCAGCTTCGTGGGGGGATCTTGTGCATCTCCCAATCTTTATAGTAAGTCTAACTGAGCGAAACTGTTACCATGATTTGACCCTTTCTCTTTGTACATACGCAAAGGTGGATGTTCAACAATCCATTTCATTATTAGGCAACTGACATTTTAGTTGAACTCTTTTTAGGTTAAAATTCATGTTGAAGAAAAATGAGAGGAGAGAAGCATATGGCATGAATCATTGGATTTTCTTTCTTTCCTTTTTTTTCGGGGGGTGGGGGGTGGTCACAGCCAGCCCATTGGCCTTCCTTACCACAGGCAAGGCCCAGCCGGGCGAGCGCTAGCCTTGGCGAGGGGAGCCTTCGCCTAGGCGCAGTCGGGCAGGGGTCGCCTAGGTGAGGTTGACTTGTGCCCGGGCTAGGGAGGCCTCACTTGGCATCATTGTCGCTCGATTGACGTTTGCTAAGGCTGCCCTTGCCCAGGTTAAGGTGGCCTCGCCTGGCGCCACCGTCGCTCGACCAACACTCGGCAAGGCCACCCTAGCACGGGTGAGGCCGACGCTCGCTTGGGTGAGGGCGAGCCCCGATGAGGGTTCTCCTTGCTAAATCTAGCGAGGCCGACCCTCGCCCAAGTTAAGGTAGCCTTGCCCAGCGTTGTTGTCACTCGACTGATGCCTGATGAGGCCGCCCTAGCTTGGGTGCAGGTCGACCTCGCCTAGGCGACCCTTGCCCGGCCGCGCTTGGGCGAGGGCTCCCCTCAGTGGGGCTAGCCCTCACCTAGTCGAGCCTCGCCTGTGGCAGGCGAGGCCAGTTGGCTGGCTGTGGCTGGTGGTGACCATCGCCTATGGCCGGTCGGCCATCGGAAAAGGCAAAGAAGAAAGCCAAAAATAAAAGAAATAAAAAAAAGAAAAAATTCAAAAAAATATTAAAATATAATTTAAAATTGTCCATGTTAGCGCCACGCGGTCCTATGTGGTATTTTCGGTGTCCACATCAGCATTTTCTGGCCAAAATTGGCCAAATAGACTCAATTGGCAAGAAGTGAAAATATTTAGGACTAAATTGGCAACGTTAAAAGATTGAGGATTGAATTGGTAAAAGTGTAATAAGTTTAGGACCTTTTGGACAATTTTCCCTTGGTGACACAAATAGTAAATAGTTGAGATGAATGGGTCATCTATCTTCTTTCTTTCTAACGCTACCTTATAGAATATTCTCATGGCAACGGTTCGAGTTCATAAAGAATCACATCGTTTGCGTCAGACCGAACAATTTTCTAAGAAGGGGCTAGTGAACTGATTCGAAGTTGAATGTTAAATTACGCATAAGATACCGATGAGATAATTTAAAATAACTGCGCCACTTAGAATTTTTTGTGCCACTTCAGCTAAACTGTCATGGTTATCGGTATACACAAAATGAGAATAGACATTTGACCTAACGCACCACATTATTATCTACCGACGGAAGGCCGAAAAGGCGAGCCATTTTTCGACTAACCAACCTACTCTTTTTCCTAACAAGTTGCTAGTCAAACGAAGAATTTGGGTTTGAAGGTGGGTTCGAAAGACCTCCTAGTACAATTTTATGTAGGCTTGAGAAGGACATAACGCATGAATTAGTGGGTCAAACATTAGCTAAATGGAGGGATAAGGTCTCGTTTTGTGGTTTGCTACCGAAATTGAGGACTAACGTGCGTGCACGCGGGGCTCGTTGCCTTATATGGAAGCCTCAAAAAAGCTGAAAATGAAGGGCAATCTTTCCCATTATTGACGTGTTGACCGACACGTGGGTGCACTGGGATGAGCTCTTTCGGGGTCTCCGAGGAACCCGTGGATTCCAGTGTGAAATCCGTCGGATGAGCGATGACCCACGTGGTTTTGTCTCTCGTGGTAGTCCTACCAAGTTTTTTTTTGGTCGAATAGTACTACCAAGTTGAACACACAATATGATATTATAATCCCCCTTCCTCATTTCTCTCACTATTTCCTTGATAAATAATTGCACAATGAACTGAGAATGACTACAAGAGAAGAAAGGAGAGGAAACATGGTTCTTATTTATAATCTCTCAAGGTTCAAAATCCTATTTGAAAGATGGAAAATACCGACTACTTAATATAATAGGAGAGATCGAGTACTATCTTAAAATAGGATACAACTAACTAGACTTTCATCCTACACTATAGTACTCACCTATTAATATATAGTTAATATGTATTATGCAGCTTTTTTGCAATTATGTTTCTATCTTTATTCAGCCCGTGAGAACTACAATAAAGTGTTTATGGTGATTTGACCCTGATTATGATTGCGTAGTATGCACTTATATAAGCGATTATTCACCACTAGAGTACGTATAACTACATAAATACGGAAGGATCCCATAATACATACCAACTATATATTGGCTTTACTTGTCCTTGAACAATAATTGTTACGCTATTATTGGAGTGGATATAATAAAGCGGAATGTTTTTCAATTAAATATTATCTCAACCACAAAGCAAATCAGAAAATTTGCAACTTGGGGACAAGCTTTTTGGCTGCCCATCAACAGTCTCCACCATTCGATCACCCACTTGCTGAATTATCTAAATGCAACTTGACATTCATCCTGTCACATGGAACACAGAATCCTGATATAAGGTGCTGATTGGGGCCTTGTTCTGTCAGTGCGTGTCCTCAAACTCGAAATGGAGAACGCGGCAGTGCTGTCGTCAAACATGGGACTCTTCGTTTTTGGGCTTGGTCGTCCTTTCGATTTCCTCCGGAGGTAACCTTAAAAAGAGTGGGAAAAGGGGGGGTGGTCTTTTTCTAGTCACCCTACTTTCCTTTCTCCAACTACCTTTCGACACGTGAGGAACAAATAATTCCTCCTTTCCTCGTTTTTTTTCCGTTTCTTCTCAAAGGTGTTTGGTGGTGTTCACACGATCATTTCACATATCCTTTCGGTCAAGGATGAGTGGATAACAAGTTAGAAAGTGAAACAGCAGAGGTCATAAGTCTAATCAACTTCATTTAAACTTTTATGGATCGAGCTTATCTATATAAGCCAAATATCAGGATTTAACCGATTTTTTTACTTGTAATTCTTGACATGACCCATTTGATACGATAGGATACACAATTAAATAGGTTTGAGTTTGGCGTAAACGCTACGTGGATGGCATGCTTAAGTTTTTAGATAGGAATCGACACGTTAAGTTTACGAGTTAACGTGTCATTTATTTTGACGTAATATAATCTGACACATCTTAGCACATTTAGTATTTATATAAAAAAGACCATTATATATTTAGTAGTTCATCAAGATAACAATATATCAAAGAAAATAAATGGTAAAATAATAACACACTTTATGGATTTAATAACCATTAAAACATAAGGAAAACTAATTCAATAGTATACTTTCAATTTAGTATGAAGTGTAATCACTCATATTTCTAGAAACATGTTAAATGCATTAAAACAAGCCATCATGTATAAATGTGTTTTATGATACTCTAGTTGATGAATGATTGTACAAATATTAATATATCATGTCGTATCAACACATGATACTAGTATCATATTTGGTAATTGTGTTAATCATGTCTTATCGTGTGATCTGCTTTATTAAGCGCGTTGCATTCGTGTCAAGCTAGTTCAACACAAAATGTTATATGTTTAAGTGAGTCATATCCATGTTTTATCTCTATTAACGGGGCTTGCAGGGTATCTCATGAATTTTTAAGTAACTTGATCTTCACGGCACTAATCTTAGGTTATCTAGAAAAGTATATATTTTTTATCTTTTATTTTTTCTTATCCTGTTTCCTCTTTGATCCTTTTTCCTTGTTTCAGGAAAACACTTGTGTTGCCACATTGCTGTTGTTACTGCTATGTTGTCATTATTACTGACCTCCCTTCTACCACAGGACATCACCAGTCCTATTTATCACCTCCCTCTGCTCTATGGTTTTCGCCCCTCCCCACTTTCTTTGAAGTGAAAATTGTCCAAAATATCTTAAATCTATTACTTTTGTTAATTTAGTTCTAAACATTTTAATTGTTCAAATTAAGTCATAGATCTTTTCACTAGAATCCATCCAGCCAATTTTTATCGAAAATCGTTGATGTGGGCGTCGACCATCCCCCATGGCACAACGGCACTAAAGTGATATTTAAATTATTTTTTCTTTACTTTATCCTCTCTTTTTTTCATTTTCTTTCTTTCATTCTTTTTTTCCTTCCCTTCTTCCTCGAGTTGGTTGTCATCAGGCCTCGATGATGGATGACAACTAGCTAGAGGAGAGGAACAATGAGATCAACCTCGTTGTCATTGGGCAAGAGACCTCCCGGCCTTTGGCAAGCCTCGCCTAATCACTAGCAACAAGAAGGAGCTTTGTAAGCTATTGGGAAATATTGGGTTTGCTCTTTTTTTCAATCAAGTTTCATGGACGATTTGCTATTTTGTTCTAGTTAGGTCACAAATGGACAAAGTAGTGGTCAAAGAGATCGTCGGCCCTTCACAGCTCGGCCAACCACTAGCAACGATGAGGTCGACTTTGCCGGCACTCGCCTTGACCAGATGTTGGCCATTGCTGAGGTTTGATGACCAATTAGAAGAAGAAGGGAAGAAAAATGAGGAAGAAAAGAAAAAGCAATTTTTTTAAAAGTATTAAAATATTATTAACAAATATCCATATTAGCATCGGCAGTGCTACGTAAGATGATTGCCATTCACATCAGCATTTTTTAGCAAAAATTGATTGGATGAATTCAATTGGCAAAACGTAAAAGATTTAGGACTGATTTAGTACAATTAAAAAGTTTATGACTAAATTGATAAAAATATGATAGATTTATTAATTTTTGGATAATTTTCCTCTCTCTGAATTAGGATAGAGAAGTACTTATTACAAGCATCACACGAATAGCCACCAAGCCTTAGTTAAAACCAGATCGAAGATCAACCAAGGCTTATGACCTTGGATCTGAGGTCACGACCTCAATCTTTTGAGACGACTTTAGAGAGAGAGACGACGACGGTGTGTAATAGGGGATGGCGATGTGGCGAGTACAAAAAGCCAATGGAGGAAAAGGGAAGGGGAAGAGAGGGTGGCGAGAGGTGTTATGGTTTTAGATCATGTGGTGGTTTCCCTATAATTTACCAGCATCTTGATAGATTTTAGGTGATTGATTCCCAATCCTTTAGTGAAATCTTTTCAAGCATATATGGTAGCATGGACAAGAAATTCAATGAGATAAAAAGTTATTACATTCAATGTTTGGAGGCACTAGTGCAACCAAATAAATATTCAGCTAATTTATTCAGGCACAAGAGCGGATTATAAGATGATAAAGTGGAGTAGCAGGACCACTTGCCCTTGAAATTTTCCAAACTCTTCATTATCATCTTTAAAAGCTCTTTTTGTTTAGAATTGAATGCTTAATCCATTTGATGGTTTTGTTCAAGTTAATCTTTCCAACAAATATATGAATGATAATATTGACGTGGCCATTCACGTTAGTGCTAACACTTGGTTAATTTTGCCTTAACTATAAGGCAAAAATTGAGAAATACAAACCCTAAAGAGAGCAAGAGGAGAGGTTGAGAGGGAGGAAGGGAAGGCTAGGTGGGATGTCCACCTATCAATAAGGGTTCGATGTCTTGAGTTGGGCTGCTTGGATGATCACAACAGTGGTGGTTGTCATCGACACTGACACATCTTTTAAAAGAAGAATTTGATATTCATATTTGACGTCAATGAAAATCTATCTAATCACTTATTCATAGACTTCAAGTGGCAAAACATATAACGAAGTCATTACGTCATCTTGAGTATACTTTCGACTTTGGGTTTCTTCCTTTTTCTATAAATCTGACAAAATTGACTTTTAGAAATTAAATTCTTTAAACATCAGCTTGTAAAATTATATGCAATAAACTGATTTATTTTCAACAATTTTTCTAAAGCTTCAAAGGAGCCCCAGCAAACGCTACCAGGAGAGGGGGGGTACTTCGGGCATTTCCGGATTTGTTGGGGCCGAGCCAATCATTTTCTCCCCCCTCCCTCATTCCTTGCTTCGGCACAGTACTTAAAGAATTCGAATGGGTGCGTCCACGTGTCGACGATCTATACGCTCCGGCGCAGCGCCCCATAAAACCCCCCGGATAATATATAAGCCGAGCACCTGATTGGCCCACGTGTCACCAAATACCAAAACCGCCGGTGGGTAGGGAGACAGGGAGAGAGAGAGAGAGGGAGAGCGGTTTTGAAGCTACCGTCACATAGGACTTTCCTTATATAGCATCGCGCCCTGGCGTGCAAGTACGGCCAAAAACGACGGCCGCGAAACCGCTGTTGAAGCTCCCGCCGTCGCGCCTGTAAGTTCTCCTCTCTTTTTCGGCTCCGGTCGCGCTCCGCCGTCGCCTTCTTCTTCTTCTTCTTCTTCTTCCTCTTCTTCCCCGTCGCCGCCGCCGCCTGAAACGATATTTCCCTCGCTCTTTCCTCGCATCCGATCGCGAGACCCGCGGCTGAAATCTCTCTCTCCCTCCCTCTCTCTCTCTCTCTCTCTTTCTCTCTCTCTCTCTCATGAAACTCTCGCGTAAATCGGGAGGCCTTATCTCCATCTCTTCTGCTATTTTCGTTTCCAGTTCCAATATAGGTCTCGATTTTGACTTCCCTTGGTTCTCCGCCCGAATTTTCGTTCCCTTTCTCTCTCTCTCTCTTTCTTCTCGTTCCGATCGATCTCACGCGCTTTAAATCTATGTCTCTCTCTCTCTCTCTCTCTCTTCCTCTGGGAGCTGAAGCTCGGTCGCAAGCTTGACGGGGATGGGGAGGGGGAAGATAGTGATACGGAGGATCGACAACACGACGAGCAGGCAGGTGACGTTCTCGAAGCGGAGGAATGGATTGTTGAAGAAGGCGAGGGAGCTCGCCATCCTGTGCGACGCCGAGGTCGGGGTCGTCATCTTCTCCAGCACCGGCAAGCTCTACGACTTCGCCAGCTCCAGGTCAGTGGCTTCCCTCTCTCGTTTCCGAGCTCTTTCTACGCATTCGATGATCCGTACGTCTGGTTAAGATTATTTTTCCTGCTGTGTCGCACGGATAAACAAGAAAGTTCTAATGAAAAAAGGAGAGGTAAAGTTTTTCTGTACCATTTCACTTTAACAAATAGGTTCTTTGTGGCCGTTAGCGGTCTCTGTGGTTATTCGATGCGTGTCGATCCCCAATCGCCGGAGGTTTAATCACTTTGGCATTAGCATTTTTCTAGCCGTTGGACATTGACAGATCTCCAGGTGCATAGAGATTTAGTTGGAGGGAGGTGAGAAAGAGGATGATGATGATGAGGATGAGGATGATGATGATGTTGCTAGGTTGCTGGACTTGACTCAGTTAGGATCATCTTCCCTGTGCCATCTCTGATATGCTACTTTTATGGTGACGTTGACATTATCATATAGTCGCAAAGCTAATTTCGTGTTTAGTCCAAGAGGATTCGAAGCTATTGAGCAAGATTTGGTTAGTGGAGAAATTACTGGTTTTGTTCACCAAAAGTTTCATATACAAACCCAATTAAGCCCTGCAACATTAGCCCTAAATCCCCAGCCTATGAGATACAATCTTAACCTTGTGGATCAAGTAAGATGAGACGGAGATAAGTAACTGAAGGTTGTGAAACACTACATGGTTTGGGATTTTTATTGAGACTTTAGTTCAATGAAACGGGCCTTCTCTTTTATCCAAGGGTGACTCCATTATCGTTTTCTATTGGACTGACCTAGGATCGACCTCCGTTAGTCCTTGAACGCAACATCATTCTAGTGCCTAAGAAAGCTTAAGATGTTTGAAAGATCTTAAAAGTTCCAACCATCTCTCTATTTGAACTGTCATCATCTATTTATAACCTCTATCTTGGACTTTATTATTGTATTTTAGGGCACTCTTCCAAATGAAACGAATCTAGTGTTCACGCCTTTCTCTTCATGTGCACCATGTGCTCTCTTATTTTCTTTCGGTGTCGGCCACCATTAGCATAATAGTCCATATGACAATCTCGTACTCTTTACTGCAAAACCAGCTTTTGGGTTTTGGAAACACTTTTGAGAATCTAAGTTAGTGGAAGACCATAACTAAATAATATTTATCCTCCATCTTAGTAAATCTTTTTGCAACCATATCCATATCCACTATAATTTAAACCTCAAATGATATACAGAGCATTTTCAAGAGTAATTATAGCATACACTGTCAGTGTCAAAAAAAAAAAAATCCCAAATCTACTTTTGGTATTATGAATAGCGAGAGATTGAATGTTTAAAAACCTTAAATGAAGAATATTAAGATGTTATGTGTACAACTTTCTTCATACTAGCAATGTATGCTATGATTTTGTTATTTTTAGAACAATGTCTTATCTCAAGATAAAAAAATCTACTCTACCTCTTGTATTGCTCTAGGATCTTGTTTACTTCAATTCTTCCCTAATCTAAACAAGCTTGTTAGTAGACTTAGCCTTTGCACTAAGTAAGTGATTCATCGAATCAATAAGCCGTGAGTCACCTTTATTGGAAATCTCATATAGTAAAGTAGTACAATATTAGAGTGATCGGTTTTAAAGTGGATTGGTTCCAATCTAGAAGTGACAACCGACTCTGTTACCTCCGGTTCCAAAAGTGGAATTGGAAATGGAACAGAATCAGCTGTAGCTAGTTCTACCTTGGAAGCACCCCATTTTTATGTTTTGGGTAGAAATCGAAATTATTATTATAAGATATGAAAGTTGCGTAGTTTCATTATAGAAAATATTGATTAGTCAATTCTTGGTCAGTTAATCATACCAAAGACCATGGTTCAAATTTCGATGCTTGCAAATTTATTTATTTTTTTTCAAAGAAAAAAAAGAAGAGGCTCACAAGTTCAACCCTAGTACCGCCTTTGAAAAGGAATACAAATTAGTCTAGGTTTGTTCTAGATTCTGGAATTGGAATTGAATCGGGGCCTTTAAAGAGGGAAACAAATCAGTCCTAGGCTGATTCTAGGTTCCCAAAATCAGAACTGAATTAGTTCTTAATAGAATCAACTTGGAATTGAATCGGCGAGGTCGATTCCAGGCGATTCCTAGATTGAACTAAATCATTCACCTTGATACAACACCGAGTCTTTTGCCATAAGGCATGTATTATTTATACACTTCCCATCGTCCAATAACCACACATTTCCATTGATTACCTCGATGCCACATCATTTGTTCCATAAAGCCAATCACGTATCAAATTACCTAGTATGTCTCACAATACTCTCCAGATATGGTGTGTGATTTTTGTTCATTCTTATCCCCTTGTGACATTAGAAACGTGCCATAAACCCCACCTATTATTGGGGCCCAGTTTACTCTCCACGCCCTCACAATCATTATAGGTCCACTAGTGTCTGCTGGGTTCGTTAGTGAAACACACTTACTGGAATAGATCCTGCTCCAAAAGGATAGAACGTGATATAGGATTTTACACAATACTAGTACATATGTCATAATACCTTGCATATATTATGTTACATGAATAAAAATACAATGCTTTTATTTAAAATGACATTTAATTGTGCGCAATTAGATAGTATCATCATTACCTTAATGTTTACACATAACTAGAGCGGGAGAACAACTTACGTTTTGAGGAGCCCTGGAAGGTTCATTCTACTAAACTGTTCTCCATGTCTCCAAGCTATCTGGGAAAACATATCCAAGTTCAAGTAGAAATAATAGTGTGACTATAGATGGTGACCTCGAGGAAAAAAAGGTTCCGGGTATATGTGGTTTGAATAAGATCTTTGTCTGTTTGCTAAGATGTTCGGAAGATGAAAAAGATTAATTAGAGATGAGTTGAAATGCATGGCGTGAGCTAAATTCTTGTTTTAGATGTTTAGGCTTCTGCTGTTTAGACCTTAAAATGATGCAAATGATATAGAGAGGGTGGAAGTTATGCCACAGACGAATAATGAGAGAAAGTAATATGGATTTTGTGAACAAATTAAGTTTCAAGTATATGTTTGAAAGATGTCATCAATGTTGTAATCTCAGGTGATTTAAGAAGGGGTGAATAATATGTAGCGATAATTATGAAGACGAGGTGTCTAGGTAAGGGGGCCATCCAATGGAAATGAATGTACAAAAAAATGTTACCTTGAGAAGATATTTTACATTTAGGTAGCAAGATCGAAGATATCGGTATCCATTCTAAAGCTGGTCTGATCAGGACATAATTTTTGGACCTCTGAAATATTTCAAACAGGCTGATAAACATTGAAAAGATCTTATATCTTATTGAGAATAGGAGAAGACTTGAAAATTATTATCACGTACCTTCCGCAACAAGCATTCGTTGTTTTCAACTATTCTCCTAACAACAGATCATCTCATCATATTAAAAATTGCGTAGAGAAAAAATTTCAGAGCAAGCCTGTTGAAGAACGAAAATTCTGATGTCATTTCTTATTCGCCAGAATTCAAAAAGAGTAGAGAGAAGATTTCAGAACCATCCTGATGAAAAGTAGAAAGAAATGTTTTTCCCTTGCTAGACTCCAATACCCAGCGACTACTCCATCCTATAACTCATCAGTCTGTCGATGAAACTGATATAGCAAACATCAAATGATTCCAACCTCTCTGTGAAATGATTAAGTCAGAGAATATAGAGGAGAATGAGATCCAGTTTCAGCATCATGCTTACAAAAGACGCACAAGCATCAAGGCAAATCCCAGTTTGAGTAATCCTTTTTTCTGGAGACAGCCGATATAGAAGAGCAAGCCATGAAATAAGACTTTGTCTTGGGATATTTGGTATGCGTACCGTCCAACTCCAGGCAATGAAGGCTATAGAGTAGCTAGAGAAGAAGCTACTGTCAGTTTACCACTTTTTCAAGGCTCTCCGCGTAGCAGTATCCATCGGAGTTTTATAGCATCCATCGCTGGTGTAATAATATGGTTCCACAAACGGCTCAATCCCTCATTGATTTAGCAATTGTAACTGTCCACTGTTTTATTTACCACCAATACAATGACGGATGAAGCTGCTTGTTGAACTCTTACATTGGCGATGTAGGTTAATTAATACATATCCTTTTTTAAAACATCCAAATATATAACCCTGTAAAGGGTCCTACAGTAGACGAAATAGCACGCTAGAAGTTTATGCAATATTAGTGCTTTGCTATTATCTAAGTGAGATCTTAGAATTCTTAGTAGATAATGAATAACACAATATTACACTTTGCGTACGTTTTAGGTAATTAAAGATTGACTTGGCCTGTTTCATGCGAGTTATGTGAAGATATCCTTAAGTCACTTGTAGTCCAAAGCAAATAAAGAATATTGCAATTGTCTACATCAAGTAGAAGCTCATCTCGCATAGAAAAGAGTAAAATTTGTCTCCTTTCTTTAGTATATTTTCATAACTCTCTTCCACCAAAGTAACCACGCAACTTAACCAGAATTAAACCTTGTTGTGAACGAGATTTTTGACTTCTCCAAACCGTGTCGAACTTTTCAGGTGCTTTTAGACAAAACTGAAAGCTCTCTTGCTAGATTTTGAAATATCTGTTCACTCTTTTAAGGAAGCAAGTCTCTTTTGAAAAGGGAGATATTTCCTTTAGAAGTATTCTTAACTTCATCCAAAAGAGTGTAAAAAATTCGTTTACATGGTTATCCTTATACGTTGTCGTGGGGAAGATGCTATTACATAACTACGAATGTAGAATGGATCTTTGTTGTTTAGAAAATTTTATTGCAAGTATTCTTATTTTTTCTAAATTTGGCTTTTACAAATGCCTTAGGTGGGTACTGTGTAAGAATCTGAATTCAAACATAGTTGATCTATTTCAAAAAACAAACCTCGGTAACTCACAGGGCATATACTCAAACTCAAACAGTTCGTGTAAATCGACTTTACCTAACTATTTTGAAATAACAATTCTCAATAATGTCAACCTATTGTAGCATTACTCTTACAAACATGAGGTTTGATTTCTATATATGCAGACCAACTTAATCCATTATCACAAATAAAGAAATAGCCAGAAATACATGAGAAGAATTATGTCCTAGTTCCTTCAATTTGTAGACCAAAGTACTGAAAATGCCTAAGTAGCAAGATTTGGGACAGTCGTGGTATTAAGATCTAATCAATCACATCAAGATTTGGAACATCCACGGATAAAAATGATTAGTAGCTTGTAACATATCAATTATCTTTTTTTATGTCAAGGATAAACCAAGTTATGTTTTCGAGCTTTGGGTATGCTGTTGAATTTAAGAACCATGGACTCCCCCCACAAAACTACTAATTCAAAAACACTACTGGAATGGCCCGACAGCAATACCAGGATAGTTGAGAATAACATGGACAAGGAGATGCTGCATCATAGCTAGAATCGGACATGATACCAGTAAAAGAAAATGAACTTATACTGAGTATAACCCCATGGAAATAGGCAAGCTAGTGTCGGCCTCAAGCCAATGCTGATAGAAATGGAGAGAGATTATACGGAAGCAACATGTGACGTCTTTCAATCTTAAAACCTGTTAAAAAATTTTGGATGTGTGCGTGCGGAAGCATGGTTTTGATATTAGTTATAGTTTTTGGTTAGTGACGTTGTGTGCAAGTGTACAATATAGTTTGTAGAGGATGGACAAGCGATGAGATGGGATAGTTTAAGGGATAAACACAAATTTTTATGAGACAAAGGATAGTTTTACTAGTTTATGAAAATAATTTTATAATAGTTGAAGGAAGTGTTGGTGGAGGAGTTTCATGATATGGTGTATATTCTCATGCTCCTCTCACACTATTACATCAATGGGTTGCGGCTTTTTTATAGGCATTTCACTGACTAAGTACAGCCGCCTTAGAAGATTCTGGACTTCTCTTGAATGCTGTCCTTTTCTTCTTTCTTCCTCTAGAGACTTGCTTCTACACTTTTCTTTGCCACCTAAACTAGATTTTCTTTTTTAAGGTTTTTTCTTGACTTTTCTAGCTAATATCAATCTTGAAGTTTCTAGAAAGTTTTAGAGAAAATGGATCACAATTTCCAACAAAACCGAAGAAACAGTGCCTAGTTTTGCGCATATGTTGCCATATGCTCATCGAAGGCTCATTGAATAGGAGGCGCATGTTGCCATGTGCTCATCGAAGGCTCATTGAATAGGATTTGAAACTTTTGGCCATGGGGCTTCATTTTGAGACTTCTGTTTCATGCAAGCTTTTGGTGCAATGAAAAGCATAATAAACCGTGATCATGGTATGAGGAACATAAAAAATCTTTTAGCATCTGTTTGTGCCTCCAGCATTTTTTGACATATTGTTAATTAGTAGCATTTATTAATGATATGCTTATTCAAAAGCGTCAATATAATACTTTGAACATTTTTTCTTCAACCTATAGACCAAAGTATTGAAAATGCCTAAGTAGCAAGATTTGGGACAGTCGCGGTATTAAGATCTAATCAATCACACCAAGATTTGGAACATCCACATATAAAAATGATTAGTAGCTTGTAACATATCAATTATCTTTTATTATGTCAAAAAATAAACCAAGTTATGCTCTCGAGCTTTGGGTATGCTGTTGAATTTAAGAACCATGAAACTTGAGAATAAAATGGACAAGGAAATGCTGCATCATAGCTAGAATCGGACATGATACCAGTAAAAGAAAATGAACTTATACTGAGTATAACCCCATGGAAATAGGCAAGCTAGTGTCGGCCTCAAGCCAATGCTGACGGAAATGGAGAGAGAGTATATGGAAGCAACATATGATGTCTTTCAATCTTAAAACCAGAGAAACAATGCTTAGTTTTGCGCATGTGTTGCATATGCTCATCGAAGGTTAATCGAATATGATTTTGAAACTTTTGGCCATGGGGCTTCATTTTGAGACTTCTGTTTCATACAAGCTTTGGTGCAATGAAAAGCATAATAAACCGTGATCATGGTATAAGGAACATAAAAAATGTTTTAAGCATCTGTTTCTGCCTCCAGCATTTTTTGGCATATTGTTCATTAGTAGCAGTAATTAATGATATGCTTACTCAAAAGTGTCAATATAATACTTTGAACACATTTTCTTCAACCAGCATGAGCAAGGTAATTGAGCGGTACGACAAATTAAAAGAAGAGACTGATCAATCTGCGAGCCCAATGGCTGAACTTAAGGTATTGTCCACTTTGCCAATCTTTTAATTTGCTTGTGCAATATCATCTGACCTTTTCATGCGTAATTTTACTGTATGGTCTGTCTCCAGAATTTTTAGTTTGTAAATATGATTCATTAGAACAAATGGAGTCAATGGATAAAACTTTTCCTTGATCTATGTGTAATTTACCTCGAAAATGAAGGCAATATATATTGAGACATAAAGCAACATATATCGAAACTACAATTGGGCAAATCTTGAAATATTGAATACAAGCCTACTCTGAAGCAAGCAACATGCCAACATCAAAGATTAGCAAGCAAGAAGAAATAAATTTGGGTGATCAATTTGAATTGTAATAGGATCATATTGGCATCAATGTCATTTTGCTTTTGAACTCTCTATGATAAAGATCTTTGCATATGCCCAATGTTGCTACTTTAAATCGATACAGATCCTTATTCATTATGACGCTATATTTGTCCCTTTCTAAAGGTTTGTTACTCTGAGATGTGATGTTCTGCAAATGAAAATTTAGCATCTTTTGGGAAACACCTTACTCAAAAAGACCTAGTAGCAATAGGATTGAGTCGTCTTCATGAACACCGTTTAGCTCCCTTTCTGAACTTTCTAGAATTTGACGTCTCCAGAAATAGAATGTGTCAGGAAGTTATGAAATTTCATATCAAGTAAAATTGGTGAGGAATGCTATCTTTCTGAAAACTAACTGCAGATTCCTTGTTCCTTATCCGGTATTAACGAGAGCTAGCTTCTACAGTCTTGGAATTGGCAGAAGTATTAGATACAGGCAGGGATGAAAGAAGTGGAAAGTGTATCTCCCATCACACAGCCACTTAGGCTTAAGCGTAAAGTCTGTTAGACAACGACAAGGCTGACAATGTAGATGGCAAGGAATGTTGGACGGTCAGATATCAAGACAAGCACAAAATGATTGAAGTAGAGATGAGAATCTTCTGGTGGGTGTATAGATATTGATGAAGATACAGTCCACATGAGTGCGCCCCAGAATAAGTTGGTATGACTTCCGTTGTTGAAGATACGACGAGAGAAACTCTCTAAGATGGTTTGCAAATTGCTTAAAATATAGAAACAGTAGAGGCTCTAATGATCTAGAACATGATACGTTACTGACAGAGATGTAGGGTGAAGGGGAAAATGGGAGGCTAAGAAGGATGCGAGCCGATACTTTCTGAGGTGTTGAATATTAGGAGGATATGGCACAAGATAGAAAAAAAGCACAATGTCAAAAAAGAATTCACCGTGACCAACCCGACTTAACCCGACTTATGGGAAAGGGGTTGTTCTTGTTCTTGTTGTTATTGGTGATTAAGTTGCCATGGTTCAATTCGGTATGGTACAAGAACTCCTAAAAAACGACATGCCCGCCCTTTCTGTGTTTGTAACCATTCCACTTGTACCACTTCATGTGTTCCTATTCAACTGCATTTTATTAGATCAAATGCAGTTATAGAGTGATTTGGGGTTATCAGCAGACACTTAGAAGCTACAAAATTAACGATGAACTGTTCCATCAATTAAAGTAGGTCCCATGCCCTAACCTATGTAAAGGAAGTTTATTGCAAAGAAAATATAAATCAATATTCTCAAAATAGACTCACTCTGTGGAAATATTTCTACCCTCTAAATGGTTCTAACACTCCTAAACTTGTTGAGTTGACGAAAATTACCTCAAAAGAACTAATTAATCAAAATCACAAATGGAAAGGGTGAAAGTTGCTACTGTTGAAAATGCAAAAATCAGACATTGTCATGAAAACACAAGACTATCAGTATTAATAAGAACAATGACATTTCATTCCATTTGTTATTTTCCATTCGTTTTTATACAGACTCATTTCCTTTCTTCTACTTATCAATGTGCTCAAGCTGATTTTTATAAAGATTTTTTTTCTTTTTGTAGTAAAATTGAACCTTGTTGATATATTTAACAGATGTTAACTTATAAAAATTGAAGTACAGAATTGTATACTACAAGAAGTTATTCCTTGTTCAACTTTAGAAAAACAATATTAATAAATATACTTTACTAGTATTCTTTTAAATTAGAATCTTGATCATTAAATATCATGAAAATACTTGAATGTTATATAGTTCTTGTAAAAAAGCAATGAACATGTAAGCTTCTCTTATTTGAATATCAAAGAAGATGGAACAGCAATTTAGGAAAGGTTGATTAAAATCATTAAATGAATTTATCTATATCAAAAGAAAATTTTCCCTGTTCTATCTATCTTACCATTTATGAGGTCTCAGTGAGGGCTATTTTGGACCATTTAAATTTTAAGATTTACTTGAGTGAAAATAGCATAATCCTTCTTCATATACAATAATTCATAATTAAGCTCTTAAGCTCCTCATTATTTTCGAAAGGGGCCCGCTAGCAGATAGTACGGTCATGCTAAAGTTGACGGTTGCATGTTGACCACAATTTTCACTTTGTGAAAGGTGGCAATCGGAGTGGAGAATTGTCGGAGGAAGGGTTTTGGTGTTTTTTTATTTATTTATTTAAGGAAAAATGTCACAATTTATTTTTCTATCTTTGTCCAACCAGATCTTTTATAATTCTATTTAATGGCATTAAAAATGTTTTCCCTTATAATGCTTCCAACCAAATCCCCAAAAAAATATACATGGATTACGTATAGGACAAAAATAATCTCACTTTTAAATGATCTGAAAATTAATGAATTACTTAAGGGATAAAGTAACCTACCATTAAGTTTTCCATCCCTACAATTGATAAATTCATTGAAAATCAACTATTTGGAAGGCTAACTTGTGGCTTGGGAGAGAAACATCTTGATTTACTAGCCTAGGTCTTTCAATTTGGGCTGCAATTCTTCTTCTTTTTTCTATTTTCTCGTTAAAACGGGCAAATTCTTGATTGAAGAAACTACAAGTGTGAAAGATGTTTTGCATCCGTGCTGTTGCTAATGTTAATTCGTTTCTCTTGAAATAAAAATGTTTAATTTTTTTTTTTGCACTTAATATAAAAAAATCTGACACCGATAATGTTAATAATTTTCTTTTTATTCCCTTATTTTTATTTTGGCTTTTCTTTTTTAATATAAAAATTCCACTCGGTGACCTACCCAGCGGGGTTCATGATTTTCCCAGGGTCATCTAGTTTCTTTGGGAAAATATGTGGTGCGCACTGTACCGTTACCCTCCTACGAGTGTCGGTGTCGTCATTCTCTGATTTCACTTGTCGAAACGGAAAGAAATCTTTCGTGCATAACTTACTGCGTGGGTGACTGGAAGCCTTTTTTTGTAAAGGGACAGTGCTCCTTTGACGCCTGATGAAATTTTGTCTGTCATTCAAAAAAAAAAAAAAAAAAAACCTTGATTTTTCCCCATAGATTCGGGTAAGAATTCGTTAAACACCAAACTTTGAAAAAAAAATCAAATTACCCCCACCCATTTAGTTACAAGCATTGATTTTGTTAATGTTTTTTTTTCTATTGGCATGTGCCACGCATGACTTTCGAGGTTTTTTTTTTTTGGTAAAATCATGACTTTCGAGGTTGCGAGGTGCATTTTCCTTGAAACTGGCTGATTATATCCTTTCTTCCAAGTTTATATAAATGATAGGACAAAAGACAATCATAATAAACAAAAATGAAAAATCAAGCTTAAAAACTGGGTTTGCCCGACATTTCAACTTAGTAGAAAGCTTCGGACTTAAAAAAACCAAAAAAAAAAAAAAAAAAAAAACCAAGTAGAAAGCCGGGGAAATTCGTAGAAAGACCCAAAAAGAAACTAAGTTTGCCCCAGTTCTCGCTTTGATTATCGAGCCACCATTAGATTAGAGTATGGATCAACTTCAACTGGGGAGTAAGGAAGGAAGAGAGAAGAGGGGGTGTTTTTTTTTTTTTTTTTTTTTTTGGGGGGGGAGGAGGGAGGAGGAGGGATGGGGTTGGGGGGGGAGAGAGAGAAGAATGACAATTAACGATTCAAGCTAGTGGTATCCTGTAAGAGAATGTGTTCTGTAGTTGCCTGGAGAGACTTTTGATTTATCAAACGACCATGCGTTTCCATATATACACCATATATACACTATCCCCTTTCTAGCACACGACGTTATCAAACATTTCGACTGCCCAAATCCCGGCGTATCACTAACTTATGCAAGTTTTGTTCCGCAGTATTGGCAGAGGGAAGCAGCAATATTAAGGCAACAACTGCAGCATCTCCAAGAAAACCACCGGTGCATCTTCTCTTCTCAAGCATTTTCTTCACATTTCTTATAGCAATGCTTCCATGGTGCCTGGATACGACAGATAGCTTTTCTGCTAACGAAAAACATTACAGTAACATAAGGTGAACATTAGTATCTGGACAAAGAATCATACATCGAAGTAATAAATAATGATGTCTCTGGCATGACATTACATAGAACACGATTTTTCAAAGCTATATTATTGTTTATTAGAAAACCCTTCACAACGGTTTTGATATGTAGCATGTCTTTCCCTCACTGCATTAGATATTACTCTTAAGCATCCAGGCTGTCATGCTTCTCTTGCAAATGCATCCTCATTGGATTTGCTAAAGGAAAGGACATATTAAGTTTTCTACCCCTTACGCATCTCCACGACCAAAAACAAGAAAGAACACTTGAAAACAACTCACCGCTTCTGCATTCCGCATTCCGATCTTACAAATCTCTGGGCATTTCAAAAGGCACGACTTTAGCACTAATAAATGCACGCAAGCCAAGGGGGTAATAGGAAACTCATTCATGCATTTGACGGAGGTCCAAATTTTTTTTATTTTTTCCTAAAGGTTCCATGGCCTAAACTCCTTTGCCATCCCAAGGTAGGTCTTCAGATCCTGGAATTCCAGCGCTAGGTGGAAGGATCCAGTTCAGTTAAAGGCCTCACAACTTCATTTAAATTGTGGAACATTTCTAAAAAGCACGCAACCGTGCCACACCCCCTCCCCCCAAAAAAAAAAAAAAAAAAACGAATTTGAATTGTGGCAGAGCTCAACATCATATGTTTCACAAGAAGGGAAGGACAGGCAGCACATAGGGTAATGGAACAGTTGCAGATGAGGCAGTCGTCATCCGCATCATGGGAAGAAAATGAGCCATGAGCCTGTTGCTTTATAAACTATGTTTCCATAAAGAATAGCAATTAGTGTAAACTGAACTTAAGGGTTGTAAAATCAAAAGCTTCGTTTTGCAGACCCTGAGAAACCTCTGAGTTACAGATTTGTATCTATGAGTCTTTGATTTCATTTCATATTCAACTCCACAAAAATCTAAGACATTGGTCAGATGATAGACTCACTAGGCTAACTATACTTACGCACGATGCTGACAGGCAAATGATGGGAGAAGAACTCTCAGGCTTGAGCATCAAAGAATTGCGGAATTTGGAGAACCAATTGGAAATGAGTCTCCGCGGTGTCCGCACAAAAAAGGTTCACTTCTTACATGCTTATTCATAGGATTGATCCAACTCGCTTCCAAGTATCTTGCAAGACAAACAGGCTTCATTACTTTTGCAGGACCAAGTTTTAATGGAAGAAGTACGGGAGCTGAACAGAAAGGTAGAGTATTTAACTCAGTCAGACTTGCTCACTTTGCTATCTGTTCCTCATTCAGGCTACTAAATTTCAACCACAAATCCCTGCAGGGAAACCTCCTTCACCAGGAAAACTTGGAACTGCATAAGAAAGAAAATCTATTTAAACAAGAGAACATGGAATTGTACAAGAAGGTATTAATCTTAACACTACAAAGTTCTGCCAAAGTTATTTACCTCAGATTCCATACTCTGTCTGACAAAAATGTTCCATATCCCAGGTCTATGGCACAAGAGATGCAAATAACATAAATGGAGCACACGCGAGTCTTCTACCAAATAAACCAAGCAATGATGAAGATGCTCAAGTACCTATCCATCTCCAACTAAGCCAGCCGCATCATCAGAACTGTGAGACGTCATCTAGAACTACAAACTTAGGGTATATAGCTTCTCTCGACATATACTTCAATTTTTGAAGGTCACATGCTTACAAACTTTTTGACCAAATTCTACTTTACCGATATTGAAACAGATTGCAGCTGCATTAGCAAACTGGGTGCAACAACTGCAGAAGTACATTATTGAGTCTCTATCAAGGGACCATGCAAACAAAGTAATGTTTCTTTGACTGAGATATTGTATAAGAGCCAAAGCTATTCAGCCAGACATGTTCATAGGGGTTGATTAGATTAGCTTTGAGCAACCATCTGTTAATGATATAAGCCGATGAGATCATATTAACTGTCACAAATAAAGACGAATTCAAAAGCCGAAATATCATTATGCAATGCTTAGTGAAACCAGGGAGGAAATATAGGCATATGTATCTGATCTATCATTCTCCTAGGAAATTAAGAATTACATGGAACAAAAAACCTAAGAAGATTCACACACTTGGAAAATGTCAACACACTGAGATTTCGTTCAGCTTTACATTTGTACAATCATATGATGCAGCAACTCCTAGAGATTAGTTTAGCCCAGAGATTATTTTATAGCTTCTGCCGTTTTCAACAAACATCAAAACAGCCCAAACTAAGTTGCAGCAGCAAACCGCCTTATGAGATAAAACAGATAAAAAATTGCTGAAGGTAATGAACACAACGAGCATTGAAACGTTCTATCCTAACGATGTAAGATTTGATCATTTTTGCTAGGTGAAGAACATGAACATGCGTGTTAACTGCGAACGGCAGACTCAAGTGTCTAATGAACTAGAAGAATCAATGAGAAAATTACAGATGCTGCTTTTCTCAACACAAAGAGAACCATGGAATGAATGAATTACAAAGTTTCTCTTAAAAAAGAAATCATCTAAGTCAGATCAGCAGCATTCTTCCTGCCATTTTATGATGTAAGGCACTAGAAAATCTCAAATTCTTCTGTCTAAAATTTTTTATTTCTTCTATACGACAGGACCAGCGTCATGAAATACGTGAAGTACCTTTAATGACATCTTCAGATCCCTCTTTCCATTAAAACTTAGCCACACAAGAACTATTAATTACAGCTTTTTAGGCCACCAAAGAGATAAATTGTTCTTGGGGAATGCAAAAGGCAACACACTCAGATTTTCCAAGCTAGGGGCAACAATAATGTTCACAGAATAATTTAATGATCAGAAGCTCATGAATACAAAGAATATACTCACATACTTCTGCTAAATCTCTGTTCCAACAGCAGACGGTCTTCCCCTTTCCTTACAAGAACATAAGTTACCTTGTATATTAGGATGTTAACATATGTTTTTCTTTATGCAGGGACAACCGGGAAGAGCTATGAAAGTACGATGCAACTGGAGATCAAGCACACACCTCAATAAAGAAGCTAATGACCCAACTGCAATTCAGATAGATAACTTTCAAGTTGATGGAATCTACTAGGTGTAGTGTTTCTGGGTTGAATATTAAACTTCGATCTCAGAAACAAAATGGAATCAACAATCTACACCGGTATTGAGCATATTCATGCTCGTGAAATTATCTGATTGAGAATAAGCCAAAACTTTTCACAGAATTCATAGACACTTTCTCGTGTGCATATTTTGGCTTCTTCAGCCCATAAAGACCCATTATGGTTACATATGAAAGTGTGTGACATACAAAGTGGACCACAACTCAAATGTCGAATATGATTGCACTTGCTAAACCATTTTATCAGTTCCCCTAAGAACGATAACAAGTTTTGCCAGAAACAGCAAAAGTAGAGAATATAAAGTGGCAGAGAAGTCTGGTATTGTGCAGATAGGAACCAAGAGCCACACCTGCCATTAAGATTTGCCACCTAGTAACATCATGTTTAGCATACAATAGAATCTGCTAAATAATGTTGAAGCTGATACGCTGCACCTTTTACCATAACCAAAAAGAATGAGCTGAAGCTTCATTTTACAATTTGAATCACAAGCAATTGGTAATTTGATGTCCTTCATGGCATTGTGTATCACTTGACCGTATGATTAATTTTTATATCTTTCATGAACATATGATGTAGTAAAGGATCAAGTGATTTCTTGAAAACATAACCAGGAAGTGAATACAATTCAACATCAGTATAAGGCATTTCAAGCATGCCAGCAAAGCAGTTGACAAGAGCCTTGTCAAAGTCACAAAATGTGGGAGACTTTGCTGAAATAGTTTGTCCAAGTACTAGACTCATGAGCACTGATGTGAAGCTATTTAATATTTTCTCAAGAAGCTACAGCAAAGAATAAGAATCTTCAATTAATCAATCCCTCCACGAGAAAGCATTCTCAACATATTCTCAGCTAATACCCAACTTGGCAGCATCCACTTGGTAACGTTTTCTGGTGGGGTGCCAAAAATAATATCCTACCTTGATACTACTAGCCCAAAAGGATCAAGATAGAAAACAAACCCATCCATCTTATAGCCCAAATAGATTTATTTGGCTTAAGCCAGGCCCCAAGATAAAAGACCTCGTAAGGAATTCTAGATGCTAGAACCCATCATAGTCTGATAATTAAATAGTCCTCCCATGTTTAAATTAGTCTTCATGGACCATTTAAGTGCCATGGCACAATGGGCATAAAGCATCCCCAAAACATTTTTAATCACGAGGTTCAACTTTTACAAATAAATAAATAATACTCAAGCATCTGAGTCTAAAGAAATCAAATCCATAGAATATGATGGCAAAGATACCCTGAGATATAGAAATTCAATACAGAGTGGGATCCAACAGAGAGAATACAGTGGACCAACTGGAGGTTTTTCAAGTTCATCCCGCATCATGCCCTCGCAAGGATCATTTAACTTCTCTAGTGGATGAATGGTGTGGAATCAAGATGGCTAATGTTGGGACCTTTACTAGGTAAAACTGCTAATAAGATAATAAAACTTGAATACCATTAAGAAGAGCTGGTTCTCTCATTTAAAACCTCGTCCATTCTGCATAACGCATACAGGCTGCACATTAAGATTTTTTCAGGGGACAAAAGACCTAAGTTGCAAAGAGCAAGAGCTCTGTTCCAATAAAACCTACATGTGGATGCAATATATATATATATATATAAATATATATATATAAAACCATGAGTCTCCAGATTAATCCATGTGAAAAGAATGTGTGTGTGTGTGTGTGTGTGTGTGTAACTCTACAACATAACAATGCAGGCATTACCTACTGCTACTTGTTCCATTCAATTGCATTTTGCCACTACGTTCAAAATAGTTAAATGTGTGGAGACACCAAAAATAAAACTCATCATGATAAAGATACATAGATGATAGAAATTACAATTAGAAACAAATATGCCGCAAAAGAAGTTAGTATTGCACCACGTAAGTGTAAGATCAGAAGTTCTGAATTTATATGGGGGCACTTAGCCACATCAAAATGGCAAATTTCGAATTCTCTAGCCATAAGATTTGACTCAAGAGAGACTCTAAACGGGGATTGAGACAAAAAGTATACATCATGAGGACCCTTTATCTTGGCATCTTTTGCATTATATTTCTTTACGTGGACTACATGGTGGGTACTTTCATAGAGGAATCTTCGTATGGGGATCAAGGATTTAAATGACGTACACATGATAGAAGTACGGTACAAAACGCCTTTTCCCATGATTGGTGAAAACAACTTAGTTGTACTACTGGTCTTCCCACTGAAGTAAATGGTAATCTAATGGGCCTTCTAGAGGCCATTTCTAGTTATATTGCTAGAGATCATCTCCTTAGGCTTTTGAAAAAACAAAGCACGAAAAGAACCATCTAGGAATAAAAAATCCCCTAAAGTGGTTGCGAAAGCCAAATGAAGACTGAAAAGTAGTATTAAGTGTTGAACCATTCGAAGCCATCTGCTACCTCCATTTTAATAACCTGGAAGGGTAACAAAACTATTGCCAAATCCACCAAATTCACAGTCCAATCTCTCTACAGTGCCAGTCCTTGACCCCTTTTTCTACTGAGGCCACATAGCCATGAATGACTTTGACCTCAACTGTGTATTTGAAATCTTTTTTCATTTGTGTGCTCTTCTTCACTCCACAAAAGGATTACCAGCCAAATGAAGAAGGGAAATAAGTAGCAAACACAAGCAAATTACACTACATAGTCCAAACATTACATCATAAAAAAATAAAAAAAGGTTACGAATTGATAGATTTAAAACATAATTCCCAGGTAAAAAGTTCATTCACGTGCTTCTCATCATGCACCGTTTATGATTTTCCCCTTTTTAACGAGGGGTTTCCACAGAGTACTACACAACTGACTATGGACTTTTCTTCCTCTGCTGAAACCTTCAGCTTTCACATCTCTATAGCTTGATCCTAAATTTTTTATAAATAAGATCCTCTTCATAACTTCTTGAGTTCGAATATTATATGCGTTCATTGTTTATAAGCTATCTGCATAAGACAGATTAATTTACGGTCAATAATTTTTTCCCTATTCAGGAGGATTTGTCTTTTCTAATTAAGAATTAATGTCTTCCGTTGTTACGAACCATTGGTCATATCTATACAGGAGGATCTTAGAACTCAAAAGAAATGACATCGATGGTACAAAGATGAGAGATAAATGCAGTGAAGAATTCCCGCATGTTACTGGCATTCGAGGAATTTGGGAAGAAATTATTGACCAAAGCATTTTTCATGAATTCTACGTGCAGTTGTTAATGGAACAATTCTTAGAATCCAAATAAAGTAGCCAACCAAAAATCAAAATGCCTAAGCTGCAAGAACTTCCAGTCAGTTGGCCCCCATCTTTGGCTAGAACCGAAAGAAATAATGTATTGAGATTAACATTCAAGTGCAAATTAAGTGATCCCACCAAATTCTAACTCACACCTCTGGTATTTCCTTTAGCAAAGGCTGCAAATTCAAGATCATTCTCTAACTTCCCACAGACAACACAGAATGGCGACACAAATGCCCTAGAGGAAGATGTAGACGGTGCCAAGCAACTCCAAAGTGTAACAGATATATACTCCAAGGCATATGATTCCTTGAGTTGACCAAATACTGCAAACAGATAATGAAGTCTTGGAAAGCAATTTAGACAATACTACTTACCACGAAAGGGATTTAGAGAAATCTTTTGGTGCTGGCTCATTCTTTATCTATCATACATTTCTAACCTAATTTAGCCTTGTGCACTCCCAAAAGAACAAAAAAAACAAAAAACAAAAAACAAAACAAACACACACAATTTGAGTGATTCTTATTCGAGCACTCCAGCTAATATTCTACTGCATATGTAGTTTCAAGACAAAGCCAATATAAAGAAGCAACATACACCTGCCACTAGTAGTAAATGACCCCGAACCGACCACTTCGAAACGTATGGCGATCTAAACTATAGAACAGATATTCCCTCTCAGTATTCAGTTCTTGTTGAACCGTAACTAGGATGATCCAGGTAGCTACGCACCGCACCAAAAGACCAGGAACGCCCGAGCACGACGTATCTCGCGTCGAGCGACATCATCAAGGCGCGAAAAACCCTAACCGAGCTAGACTTAAGAAGCCATCATCGAACAAGGCAAGGATTTCCTCTTCGACCAAAATTCCTCGCGGAAACATCGAACGGAATTCCGAACCGTAATCGCGAGCCACACCTCACACCGACCAAAAAAAGAGAAAAAACCGCGAACGGCATCGAACCGCGTCCGGAGTACACCTCCGCCGATCCAATCACGCGTCGCGTAAAGCCGTCGTACCTGCGCGAGCCCGAAGCCGCTCCGCCGCGCGGCTCGATTCCACCGCCGAGCCGCGGCGGCGCTCGAGAGAGAGAGAGAAAGGCCCGAGCTTCGTCTCCGCGCGGCCGCTTCCTCGAGGGAGACGCGGAGGACACCTGGCGTGGCCGAACGAAAGCGAGCGAGAAAGAGAGAAGAAGAAGAAGGAGAAGAAGGACCAAGGAGAGGCGGGAGAGAAGAGGAGGAAAGTGAATATTAAATATGCTAGTCGACAATAAACGAATCTGTTGATCTCGACGGGTCCTGGGGTTAAGCGTGGGATTAGGGTTTGAAGCAGCTTCGTACGATCTGTGCTAATCATGATTAGGGAACAGATCACCTGGACTTGCTGCTGCTCCCGCCGTAGCTGGCACCGATTATAATACAAAGTAAATGTTGAGAGTTTAATTTCATGAAATTAACATGTTAAACAATGTGCATAGATTCTGATTCTCAGTACCATAATACAGCTGGTTGAAAAAGCCTTGAGTCTACCTTTTCCATCCAAGAGGCCCCTAAATTCTCACCTAAACTTTCAAATTTTTCTTCCTAGATGAGTAGGAATACGAAAGTGACATTACTAGATCTCTTGTCCTCGAGCGAATCTCTCACCTATTTTTTTTCCTTGAGCCTTTTATGGGTCCAACGCAAGCCTTCAATGTGGCTTATTCAATTACATGCCCGTTGCAATTATTAGAGGTATATTGTGATGCATCGAAGTGTCATGCATGACACAAGATCTTCCCTTAATTTAGTTGTCGTTCCCTTAAAACACTTGGAACAATAGTGAAATAGTCACATTATTTGGTAATGAAAATTTAACAGGTTTAAATGATACGCCTATGCATCTTTCTTTTATGTCCATCTTCCAAGTATTAATATGAGTATTCGAAATAATATAGAAACCAACACATTAATCCTTGGGAGAAGGTTGGATCAACTAGCATCATTGCACCCATAATTAGCCAAAAGACTGTCTATTCGTTATTCAAATCATTGTCCGACCCAAGGGTTTATGACCTCGGGTATCATCATGACCAAGTGGACCATCGAATCCTTCAATGGTCCTAGGATCTCACATTAATGTCAAAGTACATCGTCATGACGAGGGATTAACTCTGGCAACCCTACTTCAACCCAAATAGTGGAAGTACATTTAATACACTAATATGAACTCCGGTACATGTACATTCTAATAATCACTTTCATAATACGTAGGTACTCCAAATCATAGCATGGAATGAGGATCCACATTACATATTTGTAAAATAAATGAGGAAGCCAAATCTTAGTAATAAAATCTTTAAATCTAAGGTAAGAAATCATATTACTCCTCGATTCAGTACCCAACAAGACAACATAATATCATGACGAGTATGAGAAATTGGTATATGCTAAATAAATGAAATAAATGCACTATCATTAAGTATTCATATACTTGGCATATACTAAGTGAATGAATAAATGCACTATCATAAAGTATTCATATACAAGCAAATGATATATTATTTCGTAATGTGCCTACCGCATATTCCCTAGCGTCACTAGCCAATACCCATATCGACTAACAAGACATCATCACTGACAACCATAGGCAACGAAATCATATACACCTCTTTGCCACCTATTTATCACATATATGATTCTTTAAAAACCTAGAACCTCTTTGCCCTCTTCCTTTCTACTTGATATGATTATTTAAAACTAGAAATATCATGATTAATCTTGATAGTATGCTTTACACTTGCCACCAATATGGAACCTATGCATCATGATTATGTTGCCTTTAAATTTTCTATGATATGAGTCAAAAAGTGAAAAATGAATTTGGTGGCTAACGAGTAGTCCCTATTCTAAGGCCAAGGAAAGGCTATGCGTGTGAGATATCATAACCGCCACAAGTTTTGTTTTTGTTTTCCCTAGCTTGTATTATAGGCAAATTTTCTAGTATTAAAGCCATACCATTTTTCAGTGCATTTCTAGTTTGAAGTTGAATATTTAGTGCAGAAAGGGGGAGAACTTCCTTGGCATGACTAAATCCTCCGAAATTTCCACACTTTCCACTATAAATGCTCATGTTTCTCGTAGTCCTTCTCTTGAACTCTACACTTCCAATTCCAATGTCTCCAAGATTGACTGTCTTTATGAGGTTTCTACCTCAATTAATATAGCAAAATCTCCGAGACTCATCTTCCACTTATAAATCCATATTTTGCTTTTGCTAAACCATCCTCTTTCCATATTATCCGTTCTATCTAGTAGCTTGTCAAACATATTCCTAAAAAAGTTAAAAGAGTACATCTAGTCCTCAAAATTCCACTAGCATCCTCTTCTAATTACTTAGCATGACCATTTTGTCATCCTTCAAATCCCTTCTGTTTTTCCAAGATAGTGGATATAGCAGGGCTATACACAATTTTATTTTAGTGCATTAGACTTGCTTTATCCTTTCACAAAAGGAAAAGGTTACCCGTGGTTGCTTGAATGGTACTCTTATGTTTGATGCAAATTGTGCAATCTCAAGATCTCCATAATCAGAATAAGAACATGCATAATTAATTAGAAAGATTAACGCACTTATTTTGGCATCCATCGTTCTTGAAGCGGAAAAGGAAAACTAATGTTTCACGCGCAAATCATTCTCTTCTATTACCCTCCGTATCACTAGCTCAATGAGGCAGACCCTTCACCCTTTAACATTAGGTGAACACTTCTTATATGAGGATACATGTGAGAATTAGGGTTAGAGGAAAGACTTAAGCACTATTTATAGAGTTTCCAGCTAGGCCCTTCATTATAGGTTAGGCTATACTAGCCAGTCTAGCCAGTCTTATATTAGACTAATTAAGAAACATTCTATCTCACCTTAGACCAACCCCGTTTATAATAACCGTAAAACGGTAAATTACAATATTAATTAATGTAGCCCACATCAAAAAAACTCTTACATCTTAGATACTCATTTTTTGGACTATCGGCATGCTTGCATTGGTACCATTCAAACCACCCTCAATGCAAAAATGGCGTTTGTTTCACTGTTTCCTAACTTTAATATGGTTGTCTCGAACCAATGACTTATTTCAGCACTTAAGGTCCAGGAGCTCCTCAAACTCCATATTCTATTATTACTACCTTACATTACCAAATGGTTTATTGGGTCTAGAATCATGTTATTGACCTCAACTTCCTTGGTTCTGAAGATGCTTTATTCATCTCAGTGGATAATGCAGATAATGCTCAAATCTTCTGTATGGATGTTCCTAGACAGATCTTTCGCGATCAATTAGTTAAGTTACTCCCAGACATTTGGGTAAGTAATTATGAAAAAATCCACCAAAACTCCAAACCAATTCAATCAATAGAGTCCTAATTCACTAAGAAGAAGAGGGCACGGTTGTCATAAAATTTAGCAAGGAAAAGGAAGAATCCACATCTTCTATTTTTCCTATTATCTTATGATGCAACCTTGTGCAACTTATGTTCCAACCGATGATAGCCATCCAGATCCAAAATTTATGATTGAGTCTTTTGATAAGGAGAAATGCCCCCTAGTCATTATTACAAAAATCCCCATATAGGACACTATTTCCGAGGTCTTGATGGTTAGTGCTCTCCTTGCACAAATCCCCCAAATGACGAAGAAAACGATAGACCGTCTAGAAAAAAAATGATGAAAAGATAAACTTTATTAAAGGTACCTTGACGAAGACCCCACTGTCGAACCTCTTGGTGAAGATGAAGGAAAATATCAATTTATGGCCTTGTATGGACCACCTCAATCACATTCTCCTCTGAAAATCCTTGAATCATGTGAACTTCCTCCACCTCCTCAGTCACTACCCAAAAAGAAACCTTCACCCCAAAAGCTAATTGTCTCACCATTTTATAAACCATTTCACAATTCACAATTGGGTTAAAAAGAATTCATTTCCTCTTAAAGTACCCAAAACACTTCAGTTCTCATGTTCCCCAAGACAAGAACTACCGCCTATCCTTCCATTTGTCCGTATGTTCTACTCCTCAAACTTTACACCTTTGGAAAGATCTAGTTCCAATGCCCCATTCTTTGCATTAGTAGAAAGTTACGGTTTTTGAATCTATCCTGAACTGGCAATCAGAAAATGCTTTAGCCCAAAATAATGTTGTCAAGACAATTGATACCAAGCTTCCAACTATCCAAGGTTGATCAAACAACTTTGGTCATAAATAAATTACTTAAGAGACATTCCAAAAGAAACTTCATCAGATGAAATTTGGTAGATATGTTTCTCATCTTTATTTTGAAGACCAAATGGCTAAAATGGAGAAATTGAGAAAACAAATCAAGCTCCTACAAGACATAAAATTTACCCCTTTTCTAGATACATTTTCTCAGCCTTGGCGAACAATTCAAATGGACGTGGGTCCTTCTAGAGGTACATCAATTGCTTCAATCATTGACGAATCTCCAAAATAGGATCATCTTTTGTTGACCATGCTTCTAATGGAATAACTTGATTTCGCCAACACAATATCTTATGTAATTCCCGATATTGTCGAGGATAAAGTGAGATTCTACAAGGAACGGAAAATTTGCCTATGATACAAGCCAAGTAAAACAAAAGCAGAATTTGTAACAAATATACCATCTCACAGCACAGCCCTTCCTTGGCCTTAGAATAGGAACCGTCTCTTAGCCAACAAATTCCTTTTTATTTTTTTATTCATATCATGGAAAATTTTAAAAAAAGTAGAATTTTGATCCACATGTTTCACATTTATGGTAAGTGCAAAGCATACTATCAGGATTGATCAAAACATTTATAGTTTTAAAGAATCATATCAAGTAGAAAGGAAGAGGGGAGAAAGGTTCTAGGAATTCATAACAAACCATACAATATTATTTATGGAGAGGATGCGTTCTGCTCCTTAATGCATACATATGCTGCCTTTTATAAACATAAAATAACAAGCTAGAATTTTCCAGACTTCGTTTGGCCAATAAAAGCCAATTATTTGCACTAGTCAAGCTTTCTACTGACAGACTGACTTCTTCACTCATTATCTCGATTTTTTCACTTTTGTTACAATCCCACGGTACCATGGATAGTACGCTACAATACAGTATATGAACAATGCTAAACAATACGTGAATGGTATGTTATAGTACTTTGAGTCAAATTTCTCGTTTCATTCACGTGATTCATCTGCTTCTTTTGTTTTATCTTGAATAGGATTCTAGGAGAATCTTCTTTTCCTTCACTCATTATGCCCATAGATAGGCTCTTTAGTGCTATTGTCCAAGTCATCCGAGTCTTCTCCATACTTTTGCCTTCAATATTCCTTGAGCATTCTTTCAATTTCTAGAGTTTCAAGATATTATCATCTAAAAGCCAGTATAAAGTATAAATTAGACCGAATGTCAGGACAATTAGGAGTGCTTTTTTCTTAATATTGTTGTTTGAGCACTTTGGAGCTTTTCTACCTCTTCAATAGCTGGAGCAACTTCTGCATCTAATTCAACCAACCTTTGTTTTTTGGATTATTGATGAGAACTTGTCGAAGTATCGGTAGAACTTGCTAGAATACCATATTAGGGTAGACACCCAAGCTGGAGGGATAGACTTTCTCTGTCAAGACCTACATTGAGCGCAAATTGTAATTCACTATAGTCAAAAAGATCTTGTGATAGTAGTTCTCCTCATGGATCTTGCAATGGATCTTGCAATGATGAAGCTAGATCCTATGAATTTGTTGGTGATTTAGAAATGTCTGATACATCCATTCCATAATATCTTTTTAGGTAAGCATTAGTCATCTTTGTAATCCCAAGAAATGGGATCATCTTTTGTTAGCCATGCTTATGGTGGAATAATTAGATTTCATTGGCATAATATCCTCTATAAATCCTAATACTGTCGAGGATAAGTTGAGATTCTACAAGGAATTGTTATAAAAATCTCATTTTGAATAGGTTGGGATTTATATGTAGATACTCCAATATTTACCGAAGTTTTACACGTCTCCACTAGGTCAAAGAAATACCCATGGTCTAAAAAATTAGGACAACGGTGTAAAGTTCTGGGTCAAGCCAACATGCTCAAAGTTGGGCTTGGAAAATATTTTTTCATGCGCCTAATGATTTGAGCCAACTAAGCATTTCCCCAAAATATTTATACTTGGCTTCTCCTTGAATAATACTAGTTATAATAAAAGGCATCTTGGCTGTTGAAAACTCAATGGCAATGGCATAAAGATTAAATAAATACGTTTTTTTGGAAATTCTTCTTCTGAGAAGAAAGTGAGAGGATGAAAAAATAGATATTTTGGGTGCAATCCATCTAACCTAAGGAGAAAACCACCATATTCATTAAAAATCTGAAAATGATACTGCCGTATAAGTCTTCTAAGATTTTAAATAAGAACATTGTCTTGGATAAGTCCAAGGAATAGGAAGGCTATTTGAGCTTGATTTCTCATGTCTTAAAATCGCCTCTTGAATTTCTTACAACACATATTTATGGACATGATAGCTATAAATTCTTTTAATCTGAACATAAAATCAACAAATACATTCTTTTTTCCCGCAATATGGTTGGTTTCAAATTAATACTTTGAATACCATTTTGCCCACCTAAGAAGTTGTGGATAAGAAATTTACTTGTATTTGAATTTCAACATTCGAGAGGATGAGGACATGTCCATCTCCACATGGAAACAATGTCCTATGAGATGAAATTTAAACTTCTTGATGCAATATTTTACTGTCAAGATTTCTTTGAATGTGAAGTGATTTATCCGTTTGCGTGAATTTTCCACTCTTATGTCCACAAACTCGTCGCTTTCCATCTATTTCTTCAAATAAAAAAGGCATCCTAGTATTTATCATTGGCATTTGTCTGCCATATCATTTTTTCCATAAAAGGGATTTGCCAAGGAGGAAGATAATGTAGCATTTCTTTAAGCCTGCATAGAGACTTAGGGCGCGCATGGTAACGTTTCTACTCCGAAAAATAGCCCCGTTCATCTTCGGTGCAAGAGCGCTCGATCAGTGAGCTTTTCTTTTCAGAAATAGTTCTTTTCTATTTTTACCGGAAATAATTTCTGAGCAAAATAACGTGTTTGGTAATTTATATTCTTGGAATAGAAAAAGAATAAAATATATTTGGTACGATTCATCAATTTTTATATCTATTTGTTTTTTCTTCTTACTCCCGGACCGCCAAATGACGACCGCCGACTGGCGCCGCACAATCACCGACCATTGACTGTCGCTACGGCCTGCTGCCGACAGTCGGTGGTCGTGTAGCGGCGGGAGGCAAGAGGTAGGTGACGGTAGCAATCGCCCGTTGGGTGGTGGTGAGTGGTGGGCTATGGGCAGCAGTCATGCGGTGGCAAGTCGTGGTTGATAGCGGTTGGCTAGTAGTGGCTGGCGATTAGCGAGCGGCCAACGATGGCCGCGACAAGGAATAAGCACAAAGGAAAAATACAAAACAAAATAGATTATTTCTAAAAATTGTTCCTGGAATAAGAAGCAATTTTTTTTTTTTTTTAATATTCCAAATCTATTCTCCAGCTACTTTTTTTATTTCAGGAAATAAAAAAATAAGCTGACTTTACCAAATAGATTTCTATTCTTTTTTTGTTCCGGAGAACAAAAAAAAAATATAAATTGGGAGAAACAGAAACGTTACCCCCGCAGACCTTCAATTTGTTGTGATTCCCATGAAGTAAGTTAAGGAATTGTTGACCCTACTTGGGAAGAGATTTTCATTAGGAAATTTTTGCAACTCCTCAACAATATGAGGACCATGATAGCAAGTTATATCTTTAAGATGCATCCCAACAAATTCAATTTATTTCTGGGTAATAATCATCTTCTTTTGAAATAGCATGATGCCATGCTTTCACATCAAGTTTGCAAATTGGATTAATAATTTACAATGAGAATTCGGCTGGATTGTAGAGGAGGATATCGTAAATGCAAATTTGAGCATTAGTCAAGATGGGTTGGATAATTCTCCACATAATTTTCTGGAACAGCGAATTAAATAATATTTATAGACTACTCAAGCCACATATCATATTATATATAAATCACAAAGACTTTATGTTTTCTTAACCTTCTAGAGACTTGTCCCGAACGGTAAAATATTTGACTAACTCTAGAATTTTATATACATACTCATACAATAGAGTTCACTCCCTTGCTCCCTTGCAAATAAACTATGACAAAGGTTTTCATCATGTGGCATAAATGACAAACAAATCATTATAATATAACAAGTATGTACATCGCAATAGGATACTAGCAATGTTTGCACATAATATCAACTAGCCAGGTTGAAAATGAAAATCCATTTTTCTATTTATCATGATTTTCAAACCTATTCATGAAGCAATCATCATTCAATAGTACCTTTGTAAATTCATAAATTATTGGGATAAATTATCATATAAATCCATTTTTCCAACATTTAAGTAATTATTACAATTTTTCAATTCTAAGAAATGTGAATATTTAATTTATACTCTTGTTGACACAAAAACTGACCATTTTGGATGGTCAATTGATCACTTAGTTAGAAAACCAATAATTATTTCCCAAATTGCGACTTTGGCCAACCTTCCTTTAGGTTCCCGATAAATTGAAAGAGTTCAAGGATGCAAAAAAAAAAAAAAAAAAAAAACAGCTTAATCGAACAAAATCTCTTCCTTTTAATAAACCTTGAACATGCAATTCTAGGTTCACTATTTTCTCGGTTCTTAGTAAAAGGAAATCAACAATTAGTCAATTTTATACTTAGTCTCAAAATTGACAACTTGGTCAAGTCTTACACTTAGTCTCCATATTAATGTCTTGGTCACTTTTTATACTGATCACATTTTTCCCATCCAAAATGCTACCAAACCTCATGGAAGTAAGATGTGTTTGATCTACCAAGTCCTTAGATTTCTCTTACTTTAAACACAGAATTAGACAACTCAAAACTTTGACTACCTTCAAAGCAAAATAAATAAGAACAAAAGTTAACAATCTCTCAATTTTTAAAGCAGCAAAACTAATTTGATAAAAAGGTAGTGAAGCCCATTAATCACCCCGTAAGCACTTGTAAAATGGAGTTAGACTCTATAGCGATAGAAGATAGAAGCATTAGGTCTCTTTTTTTACTCGAAAGATTGGAGAGTGAAAATTGAAGGGGAAAGTAACGTGTGATTTCTTTTCTTTCTTTTGACACTTGAAAATTGTGTGGTAGATTTATAAGATCAAGAACGGAAGTGTGCTAGGAAGACTACATAAGTGTTATAAAGGGACAAGAACAATTAACCAAGGTTAAAAACAATGATGACATTGGGGTTAAAATACTAGGTGGAAAATGGACAAATGGGTGTTCAATTTAAAAGGCATTTGATAAGTTACTAATGTATCTTGTAATTCAGTAAATAAACAAGGAAATTAGTGTCCAGTTTAAACACCAATAATTCTGGAAAATCATATTGAACTCACTAAAATTATCTACAAAAGCTATCCATCATAAAGAAAATCTCGACTCAATAAACATTGAATTTTGAAAATTATCTAATATATATTTCAAAGGATATTGCTCCCTATCAACAATTATTATGGTTGAAAGTTAATCACTGTTACTCTACACAATGTATATATCAATATCTATCAATCTAATCTACCTACCCAAAAAAAAAAAAATCTAATCTTAATGCTTCGCAATCTGCGAACACGAAAATCATCCTTCTAACTTTCTGCACATCACAAAATTAGTATTACACCTGAGATTTCATACGTGCCATCCAGAATTCTAAGTTAATTGATAATTAATTTTATATCCTAAAAATTATTAATGAACATAAAAATTTCACGTCACATATTTAAGGATTGTGTATACATGTCCATCATTGATATTACAATATCTTGTTACTTTAAAAAGAATCTTTTAAATGTAAAAAAATATTTTTATGTACTTTTTCATCATGAAATACATAAAAATTATATCCGCATATTCATATCTTCGTATACGAGGAAATTGCAAGTGCACTCAAGCGCACACATGAAGCACACATCTAATCTCGTGTCATTTTTTTCTCAATCGCTATTTGTCGTGATCTCTCTTTTCTATTTGAATGAGGAAAAGATGTAAGTTTAGGTGTACTACATAGGCAAGCCAACGACTCTTGATTAGGTGCATGCTTTTCCAAACCCATACTTCGCACAACTTTGATTTCATTTTTTACGTTCTTAACAACCAAAGCACTTTCTAAGATCACCACCAACCATTTGGGGTTAGCTAGAAACCAATTGAGATATAGGAGCATCATCTCAATTCCTACAAAACCAAAGAGTCTAGAACCAAAGAGTCTAAAGCAGGGGGGCTTAATTACGTTAACGTTACACTTAGTGCCATTTCAACATCTCTAACTTATAGGGTTGTGTAATATAAGCGGTCACGCATTCTTGATTACCAATTATGAACCTAAAGATTATAAGCTGCTAGGTAATCATGCAAATGTTTTTGTAGAGTTATTTTTATCAAAGTCTAAACTAGATCTAGCCTAACCTAGAAAAGCAATTAACACACAATTTATTGAAAAGCGGTGTGGTAAGAAACACTCAAGTAATTGAAACCAACTAGGTAATGGTACGGAAGGTAATAATCCGATACGAGTTGGGTAAAGAATATACATCGCCTTGTCATAAACCTCAAGACTTAATCCATCGGAAGCTTGGATCCCTAACTATGGTGAGCTTGAATCTAAACACATTATGATAGTAGACGGATCTAAGCCATCCTAATTATCTATTTAGAAAGTGATCTTAAGGGTCCGTTCATTTCACGAAAAATGACTTCCGAAAAAACATTTTTCACGTTTTTTGGTGTTCGTTTCACGGAAAATTAACTAGTCAAGGAAAATGTTTTCCATCATTGGAAAAAATAACCTTTAAAGTGAGGAAAATATTTTCCACTTTTGAAAGTGGAAAACGTTTTCATGACTTCTTCCCTCTTACTTCTTTTTATCAATACATTTTCATTTTTTTTTTTGCTTTTTTTTTTCTTTTTCTTTTTTTAAATGGAGTTTTTAATTTCTTTTCTTTTCTTTCTTTCCTTTTCATCTTATTCTTTAGCGGCCGATAACCGGCCATGGTGAAGTTCGGCGACCGGCCGCAAACCGAGGTTGACGACCTCACCGGCCGGGGCAAAGCTCGCGGCTCGCTAGATCCGATGAGCCGGGTGGGGCTCGGGCCTCGCCCGAGCTCGCCGCGAGTTTGCCGAATCTAGCGGCAAAGCTCGCGGCTCACCGATCCAACGAGCCGGGTGGGGCTCGGGTCTCGCCCGAGCTCGTTGGATCTAGCGGCGGAGCTCAAGCTACCGATCCATGTGAGCCCAAGCTACGCTACTAGATCCGGCGAGCTCGAGCGAGATCGGCTAAGCCTTGAGCTCGCCGAATCTGGCCACGAGGTCTTGGTCAGCCGTTGGGCAACCGGACATCGTCGGGCAAGAAAGAGGCGGTGGTGGCGAAGGAGGAGGAAGAAGGAAAAGAAAAGAAAATTAATAAAAAAATTGATATTTTTAAATATAAATAATTAAAAATTCATTTTTAAAAAATATACAAAAAATAAAATTAATTTTTTGGTCAATTAAAATATTAAAATTCAATTTTTGATATTTTTCCAAATAATTAAATGAGCTAACGAACGGTGAAAAATATTTTCCACTCAAATTTTAGGTTTTGACCGAACACCTGGAAAATGACTTCCAAAAAAATGTTTTTCGGAAACATGATATTTTCCACGAAACGAATGGACCCTAAGTCTAATTTGATTTTATCGAACGAAAACTAAACTAAACGTTTGAAAATAACCTAATTTCAATAACTAATTGGCCTAATTAAACTAACTAGCTTATTCGATCGAAAAACCAAAAAACTATCTAGCCTAAACTAGCTACGTTAAGCCAAGTGTCGCCTTGGGCCACCATGGACCGCCGCTATTGACGTTCAGTCTTTGAGGAGTTTGTAATTACCAACCTCATTGGTTTTAAACATTCGTCTCGTCTGACGGTCACATCATGCATACAATCAAAGCAGTCAATTAGCAAGTTCATCAATCAACTGCAAATGAAGTCCGTCTCGAGAATTTGATCCTAACCATGCCATACGATCAGCCCAGCGACTCCCTAATCAACTAGAGCCTACTTAATTATGGTTAATGATCATTAACCCCCATTTGCGTTTTCAAGATTATAGGCTAACATTAAGTTCCAACTACCTTCTTCCTCTACTCGCTAAAAGGCATGCATTGAAGTCCTAACATTAATTTAGGCATTCACATGCAAAGTCAACTTAAACATCCAATTTAGACATACGAAACATTAAACAATCAAATAAGCAAGGGCACTAATTAGACTAAAAAGACAAGAAGCAGCTTTTTCCTAACCAAAATTCTATTTTATATTTTTTATCTTCGACTTTTTTTAAATAAAAAATATTTTAATATCAAAGATGGACCTGGGCCGGGCCCTAAACCCAGACCAGGCCCAAAACCCAGGTCTATCCGGGCCGGGCTGTGACGTGGATTGGGCTCTCATTTAAGCCTGGACTAGACCTAAGCCCAAACTCACGTTTCGTCTAGCCCAATCCCTAGGTCCACCTCTAATTCGACCCAGACCAAGTTCAAACTTACTAAGGCCTAGACCAGCCCACAGTCGGCCACGAACCCACGCCCATGGCCGGCCTCCTCCTCCGCCGAGCAGGTCCAGCTTCGTCCCGTCGCTGCCAAACCCCTCAAGATTCAGGCGTCACTCCCCCCGCCCGGCGACCGATTCTGGGCGCAGTACGTTTACCCGAGAGCCGGTCACCGACCAGCAATTCAGACCGACGCCAAGCACTACTAAACATATCCAGGGCATTAAACACGAAGCTTTGAAATAGAGCAACCATAGCAATGAACTGCGACGAAAACATGCTTAAAGAACAACACGGGCCCGAAACCCAGAATCAGAGAGGTTCAAACATTTCATCAAACATGTCCGGGGCATCACTCGAGTGGGAACATAGATTCACTAAGGACTCGAGTCCGCATCCGGGCTTAAATATAACCAACCATCAACAGATCAGATGAACGAGGGACGACCCACTTGAACTCAGCAAGAGTAAGAACAGGTCATAGCGAGTATCGGCCTAATCCAGACAAAACAGGGCAAATCAGGGCATCCGGCCTTACCTTGTTCGAGAGAGGTAACTGGTTGAGGCCACTTGCAGAATCGGCACGTGAAGAGGTCCCTGGAACGTCTCGGTCGAGACCGGGCAGCGGTAGCGGGGTTGTCACTGGGAACCCGTCACTTGGTGACCTTCCGACGCGGAACAGAGCCGCCGGTAACAGAGCGTGCCGAGAAAGCGAGGTAGTGGCCGTAGCAATTGAGGGCCGGAGAGATGGAAGAACTAAACGATTTCTCGGGCCTCTCTCTGGAGAAGAAAAACTGATTCCCTCTCCCTCTCCCTCTCCCTCTCCCCTCTCTCGGTCCCTCTTTCTGGAACGACAGCAATTCCTCTCTCCACTCTCTGACGTTTTCGTTTTCTCTCTCGTACGCACTGAAGATCAAAACAGGTATCACGAGGAACCTTCGGCTGTGGTGGAATTGTGATGACGAGAGACGGTGAACAAAGATTATATAAAAACAAAAAAAAAAAAAAACTCCAGAAACCTCCCTTCCTTTTCATTTTCCTCCTTTTCACTTTTTTTTTTTTTAAAATTAATATTATAAAAAATTTAAATTAATATATTTATAAAAAATTATATTATTGTCTTTCATGTTAAATTTTACTATAAATTATTGAATTAAATAATAAGAGTTGATGAATGTCTTAGTTCGGAATTTTACGCTTTTATTTATCATGGATAAAATCTAATTTAATAAATAATTGACAAATTTATCATAATTGATAATAATTTTTTATTTTTTTTCTTTCCAAGAGCCGCCTCGTGTTGTCCACGTCGAGACAAAATCTTTCACCCTCCGCTCTACAGAAGTCACTGGGAGCGAAAATATCTCGCCAGCTCGGTACCTTCCAGAAGCTCTCGTGCGTGGGCCTGTCCCACGTGCGAGCGTTCGCTCGCTCGGCCGAAAGGAGAGCAGAAATGGAGAAAGGGAGCTGGGCTTCTCATTGTTTGTGGGCTGGTCAATGGCCTTTTTTTCCTTTTAACATTGGCTTGTGGGCTGATTAAGGGCCCATGTACGTAATGAAGCCCTGATGACCAGAGCAGCGGATTCATGGGCCTTATTTGCTGAAGGGCCTCGTTTTATGAATTGGGCTACATGCACTAGTCAACCAGGCCTCCAGGTTTTTTCCAGTAAATATACAAAATGGGTTTGGTAAAATATATATTATATATGTATGCTTTGGTGATAAAAAAAATTATCAAAAGAAAATAAATAAAAAATTGACCGAAAGGGCAAATGACCGAGAAGGGCAAGTGGCCATCGGACGCCCACGAAGACCACCCGGCGAGGGTCGCTAGACGTCGGGCGACCATTGAAGACCACCGCCAAGGGTCGCCGGACGTCGAGCGACCACCGAAGACCATCACGGAGGGTCGCCGGACGTTGGGCAACCACCGAAAACCATCGGCCGAGGGTCTCCAAACGTCGGGCAACCCCGCCGCAACCTAGATCGGGCGGCGAGATTTATTTATTTATTTAACCTTTTTATATATATTATAAAAAATGATGCTACACCACTTCGACCGCAACCATGGGAGTTGTCGCGGCCGCTCATTGACAAAATCAGATGTCAACACTATTAGCATCCCTCTTGACATCGATTCTCAACATTATTCGTCTGGCATAATGAAAATTCTATTGTTAACAGCTTTCAGCAAAACAATGCACCCATCATATGTATGCCTTATTTATTTATTCATTTCAATAACCATGTTATTCGTCTCATTTTATCATCATGTCAATAACCATGTTAGTTTATCATCATGTAGCCTCCACATGTTATCGTATTGTTGTAGATTATGCCATGTCTATAGTCACGTCAGCTTGTTATCATGTGGTCTACTTGCATTAAATTCAAATAGTTACATGTATGATTTATTTACGTATTTATTCCCCATATATATCTTATAAAAAATGGCTTACGGGATTGACAAAATCGGGTGTCAACAACACTTTAGCATCCCTCTCAACATCGATTCTCAATATTGTTCGTCTCATTTAATGGTAACATCAACAACCATGTCAATAACCATGTTAACTTATTATCGCGTAGCCTCCACATGTTCGTTTATTTTGATAGATTCAGCCATATCTATAATTGCATTGTCTTGTTATTGTGTGGCCTACCCATGTTGAACTCAAACAGTTATCTACCATGTCAGCAGGCGTGTTAGCAACCATGTTGACAATTTATTTTGTAGTCTTGCCAGACCAGTTATCTACCACCGGTCAATCAAACTCCTTATGCCTTTGCTAAGGCACATCCACTTAGGTGTTTCATTCTCTTTGGACACTTTCTACAAACTTTAATTGAATTCTTATGAGTACTTGAACATTTGAGAGGATGATTGAGATATATATTTAGAAGATCCTTCACATATCCCTTAATTCTCAATATATTTCAAGGTTGTACATACATTTCCCTTAATTATGCATATTCATAATTGGCATTACAATATTTTGTTATTTTAAATGGTCATATTGTAAAGCTCGTATAAATACATCACGAGCTCTTCATGCATAAATTATACATTTCTCTCTTCTACATATTCTTATTTACAATCATTTACATCATCAAATGTTATAGTGAATGCTTTGGTCTTTTCGAAAGCTCATCTTAAGGAGGAGGAAGACAACTATGGTACAACTGTATTTAAAGTAAAAGATGCTCTAATGGAATTGTTCTTATGGGTAAGCTAAAGCTGAATTTCCATCAATAATAACGTGGGTTGGCCGATCCCACTCCAAGCCACGACAACTGGGCAATCATTTCTCAGCACTAGAAAGCTAACAGCAAAACACAACTGGATAACAATGCAAGAATATAAACCCAATCACCTAATGCTCCATAACAAAGGGTTAATACCACACAAAATTTCAAATTATTCTCACTATAATGCTTAAATGCCCCAATTTTTCCAAATAATAGCTTGAAATATCCTCATTTAAAAAAAAAATAAAGGTATAAAGTAAACATCATTTTAAATAAAGACTTAAAGTGCTATTATTTTCTCAAATAAAGATCTGAAATAAACCTTTTTCAAATAAGAACTCGATGTGGCTATATCAATTTGAAAGAATGGCTTAAACTCACTATTTAGTGAATGGTGATTTTTTTTTAAAAAAAAATTTTAAATTTTTCTTCTTTTTATTTTAGTTTTTTCTTCCAAAAAAACTTTAAAAATAAAAGAAAAAAGAAGATGAACACACACAAGAAGGAGGCTCATTCCCGCCTATGGCTGCCACCCCATCGCTAATGGGGTGGCCACGACTCTCATTAAAGGCGAGGCCTTGTTGGCCCGTTGGCACGAGAGAAGGTGATGACTCTCAAAATCTAGGCGAGGGTCACCCTCCTCACCCCAATTTAGGCAAGGGTTGCCAAGTAGGCGTGAGGGTCCCTCGCCCTCACCTCAATGACCCTCACCAGCTAGAGGTGAGGGGCTACTGGCCCTCGCCAGAGACAAGAGGGACCCTCCCTCCCATGCATCTTCTTCTTTTAATCTAATTTAATTTAAATCTAAATTATTTTTGGATGAAAATATCCCTAATCGTCTGAATTTTTTGGCGGCCAATGAAGTTAGGTCCTTATTTGAAACAATCATAATTACTCAAGCCATTTTTGAGATTGATATGATCATTTTAGCCCATTATTTAAAATAATGTCAACTTTAGGTTTTTATTTGAGAAAATGAAAGTACTTTGGGCCTTTTATTTGGTTCCATTTTTTTTTTGTGTCATTACAAATCCAAATGACAAAAATATCACACTTTTTTTTTTATGTCAGTTTTTTTTTTTGAATTTATACTTGTGTAACAAATATATCTTGAATAAAAGTCTGAAATAGGTCACAAAAAAAAAAAACAAGTATATATAGCGAAATAGTATATATATTACACATGTATAAGTTTAGAGTTTTTGGTGACACAAAAAAAGTTAGAAGTATTTGAGTCATAGTTGGTACAGTTTAGGGTTTTGGGTGACATAAAATAAGTTTAAATTATTTGTGTCACAATTGACATAATTTAGGATTTTTGTGCCCGCATGATAAGAGAATAGTGAGCCACCAAATTCTGCCAAACTCAAACCATCTAAAGATGCACATGCCATTTAGGACAAAGAGCCAAGAATTGAGGAGAGTTGCATCTTGTAATTCAATTTCCTACGGCCTTCGAAGGAGAAAATATTAGGTACACAAGATGTACCAACTCAACAGATTACTAATTCACTCATCGAGTGACATGTATCTCTCATGGGCCCAATGTCATATCTTCTTCGTCTCTCTCCTCTCGCAGACTTGCCCATCCATTTCTCTTCTTCTTCTTCTTCTTCTTCATTTCTCCCGCTCTTTTTTCTCTTTCTTTCTATTTGGCAACCGGCCATAGGCAAGGTTGCCCTCACCGAATCCAACAAGGGGACTAGTTGGATTTGGCGAGGGGTTGACTCTCGCGGCCAAGGCAAGTGAATGACATTGTCTCATCCCATGCAAGTGAGGGAGAGGGCCGGAGGGAGGAGAGGGGGCTTATGGAGGAGAGAAGTCGTCCATGGCCTGCAAAAAGAACAAAGAAAGCAGTGGGAGAAGAAAGAGTGGGTAAGAAGGAGAGAGAAAAGTTTAACAAGTGAGCTCTTTATGGATACATGTCCCTCAATGGATGGGTTTTCAATTGTTGTGTCGGCATAACAAGTGCATCCAATATTTTCTCCATTCAAAGTGGCCATTGAGAACGAAAAAAACTAATTCAGCTACAGGATGTATGGAAAGAGTAATCTGATCAATCATGCAACAGCTCGTTATTAGCTTTCCAAACATAATAGATGCATCCACTCAAAGCAAGCTTGAGAAGAGTAGCACCTGAAACTTGCACCTGGAGTGGCCTGATTTGACCGTGCAAGTTCGTTTTCCCCCGCTGCCAGGAAGATCTGTCGATGCCACCAAGCAGCAATAATTTTCTCCAAGAAAAGTAGATGATCTCGATATTCATTTTGCTGCATAAATGGCAACCAAAAGGAGAATTTGGAGAGGATTTCCATCCAGTAATATTTTCTAAATTAGGCAGCTTACTCGAGATTTTTTGTTTTTTTGGGTTAGCCATCCTGGCTATTAGGGAAAATTTAGGGAAATTTGGATAAAACCAGGTAAGTCCATGCCGATTAACTTTTAACATTTCATCCCCCACAAGCTTCCACATATTAGAAGATGTCAACGTCACATTAATCGTGCAGTATGGAAACATAAGCATAACATGAACACAGCTACTCCAATCATGGTTGGATGTGTTTAATAATTGTGTTGAACCGTTTGGCCACGAACACGACATGCCTTATAAAAGGAGGTTACATGATAGAACTTGATTAACATGATCATCAAATGTATCATCATGTCAAGTGTCAGTATAATACGGTACATAAAAATATGTTAATCGGGTACACGATTAGTGAAAATTAATTAATGATAAATTTATCATAAATGTATCAATTTAAATTTTTTGTAAATTTATCGTGATATTAACCCTGTTAATATTTAGGGGTACAAGAGGTTGTTTATCAAAGAAAATCAGCTGTGCTTCTCGCCTACTGGGTTGGGCTCTGATTCACTTGGGCCGTGCACGAGCCTTACTCCGCCATGCCTAGTCCAATCCCACGCGAGTCCTCAACCTCGCCGCGAACCGCCAAATCCCCATCAGTCCCTTCGCAAAAGGAGACAGAGGTTGTTGGATAAGCGTTCAGCAGTCCGCCAGCTCTTCGCATACGCCGCTCGTGGTCGCGCTCTTTTCAAGTGGGTGAGCTCTTCTTCATCTCTAATCCTAACTTTTGCACCGAATTCTGAGTTCTCAGTCACCGCCTTGTTCACGGAGACACGCTTTGGTAGTCGTTCGCCACCCGCAGTTTGGTCCCTGACCTCCGAAGTGTGGAGGGTTTAGTGAAATATGCGCTTCTGCTGTTGAGAGTTTTATAGGGTAAGCATCAAGCTATGGACTTGGCAGTGCCTGCCAAGCATACCCATGATGGGTTTTGCTCTTTTCACCAGTTTCCTAGGGAAAGTAGGAGGGATAGTGGTTCCAAATGGAGTGTTAGGGCGAGTTCTGATTCGAACTTGGGCAGAGTGAAGGCATTTGGCGACGGCAGGGCGCGCTTGATTGTGTTGTCTGTTGATGGTGTTGGGAGCAGAGGTTTCGGGGTTTCTGAGGGATGTAGAAGACAGAGGCTGGATTGTGTTTTCGCCATTTCAAGGGTCGAAATGTTGGATTCTAATGGGAGATCCTCGATTCTGGCGAAAACCCCTCGTGGGTATATAAATGGGAGGAGCTCCTCGCTGGTCACTTCATCTTCTTCCCTCGAGGAATTCGAGAGCAACAATCATCTCCGCCGGCTGGTCCGGAACGGCGAACTGGAAGAAGGGTTCAAGTTTCTCGAGAACATGGTTTATCGTGGGGATATTCCTGATGTCATTGCTTGCACCAGCCTGATTCGGGGGTTTTGTAAGCTTGGTAAGACTAGGAAGGCGACTCGTGTGATGGAAATTCTAGAGGAATCGGGGGCTGTTCCAGATGTTATCACATACAATGTATTGATCAGTGGATATTGCAAGGCAGGGGAGATTGAAAATGCTTTGCAGGTTTTGGAACGGATGAGCGTTGATCCGGATGTCGTCACGTATAATACTATATTGAGGACCTTGTGTGACAGTGGGAAACTGAAACAAGCGATGCAAGTTCTAGACTTGCAACTGCAGAAGGGGTGTTATCCCGATGTAATTACGTACACCATATTGATTGAAGCTACTTGTAAGGAATGTGGGGTTGGGCAAGCAATGAAGCTCTTAGATGAAATGAGGATCAAAGGATGCAAGCCTGACGTTGTTACATATAATGTACTTATCAATGGGATATGCAAGGAGGGACGGTTGGATGAGGCAATCAAATTTTTGAATAACATGCCTTCCTACAATTGCCAACCTAATGTCATAACTCATAATATCATCTTGCGCAGCATGTGCAGCACTGGGAGGTGGATGGATGCGGAGAGGCTTTTGGCCGATATGCTTCGAAAAGGTTGTTCTCCTAGTGTTGTTACTTTCAATATTCTGATAAATTTCTTGTGCCGAAAGGGTTTGTTGGGTCGAGCAATTGACGTTTTGGAGAAGATGCCTAATCATGGTTGCACTCCAAATTCATTGAGTTATAATCCTTTGCTTCATGGGTTCTGTAAGGAGAAGAAGATGAAAAGGGCAATTGAATACTTGGATATAATGGTGTCCCGAGGCTGTTACCCTGATATTGTTACTTATAACACTCTGCTCACGGCATTATGTAAGGATGGGAAAGTTGATATCGCAGTTGAGATACTTAATCAGCTGAGCACTAAAGGTTGCTCGCCTGTTCTGATCACCTACAATACAGTCATTGATGGGTTGTCGAAGGTGGGTAAAACTAACCGTGCTATTGAGCTTTTGGATGAGATGCGTGAAAAGGGTCTTAGACCTGATATTATCACCTATTCCTCACTCATAGGAGGTCTTAGCAGAGAAGGGAAAGTTGATGAAGCAATCAGGTTCTTTCATGAATTGGAAACACTTGGTGTGAAACCTAATGCTATTACGTACAACTCTATCATGCTGGGACTTTGTAAGACTAGGCAAACTGACCGGGCAATCAACCTCTTGGATTATATGGTCTCCAGAAAGTGTAAACCAACTGAAGCTACCTACACCATTCTCATTGAGGGCATAGCTCATGAAGGGTTTGCCAAGGAGGCGCTTCAGTTACTCAATGAGCTTTGTACCAGGGGAGTCGTAAAAAGGAGTTCTGCTGAACGGGTAGCTGTCAAGATGTAGCCTAAAACGCACAATTATATGGTCATTAGAGAGTTCTGGTTCTCTGTTTCCTGATTTCTGGAATTTTTGGGGCACACTGTCTCTCGGGAGTCTGAATGTGTAGCCTTTTTTTCACTTATCACATGAGGGAGGTTGAAACCATATATTGCCTTCTAAAGCAGGATCCAGTATAACATTACAGGGCAGTATCAGTACACTGAGTGCACCTTTGTTCTTTGAGCCATCCATGGTAGAAGTAGCTCATGTCGTTCCTTTCATAGCAAGTTACAGATGATCACCTTATGAAACTGCTCCCATCTGTGTTGTAATGTTTGCCTTTGCTGTTGGTATTATAGTCCGGTAATACAACAGATAGTCTTATTGTCCAGCTCTGCTGATCAGTGATCGAGAAAGTTCTATTGCCTTTACACAGGTCAAACAATTTCATCTAGTTACCTAATGTAATGTCAAATTTTGGTTATTTCACTCTCCACTAAATTGGAAGAAACTGACTTAAGCGTGGTGGGTTGTCTGGCCTATGTGTTCTACGTGATATTTGTGCATTTTTGGAGGCGCGGATGCTTGTTTAGTTTGCTTAACTTGACACTCGATATGTTTTGATTGTTCTGTCTCCACGAGGCCTTCGTCTTCCATCATTTACCAACTGATTGGGTCATCTCCTGGCCAGAGAAGAATCATGCACACTGTTGTGCCCATAGGTTTAGCCTTCCGTAAATTTAACCAACGAGATATCTTTTTATTTTAACAGTAGAAGCACCTGGGTTGGTTCGTCTATATGTGATGTTTTGCCCTTGTTCTGGAATGGGCTTCTTTGGCCGAAAGCTCTAGCATGTATCTATTCATCACCGATTCGCACAACAGTATCGCTAGGCCTGCGGGGTTCTATAAATATCCCATATCGAGCTTCAAATTGAAGACTCTCTCGCCTTTTGATGGCACGAGGTGGACCCTTTTATTCAGCCTAATCCGAACGTTCCTCGTCTTTAGCGTCGTCGTTTTCTGCTGCCTGCTGGTCGACTGCACACGGCGTGCGCTCATGTCAATTCGAGTCGACATGGCCACGGTCTTCTATCTGTTGCACCCCACAAGTTACTGGGGTCATTCAACAGCGTTGCGGTGCGCTCTTGTGCCATGCTGATCCGACTTTTCCATGATTTGCGTCTCGACCAATCAGAACAAGAGCCCTCCCCAAGAATCCAGTGCTCGGCTGGGAGCGATACAGTGGGAAAGGGACCGATCCCTGCCAAAGTGGACTGATCCCTGCCAAAGTGGATGAGCTCGATAAGGGCCATTCTGAGTCACACGGCTAAAGGATTATCCTTCAATCTGGAACTTCCCTTTGCATATATATATTATTGAGAAAAAAAAAAAGGGCAGGAGCGGAAGGCAAAGATGTGGTGGCCATTCCCAACCCAATTGACCGAATGGTCCCGGATCTCATGCGTTATTCTTCATCCTTGCTTCCGAATGCTAATCATTGTCCGGGTTGCTAATCCAAGGAGGAAAACTGTGTGCTGCAAATGATGTCGATCGCCCTTTCGCTATTGAGTAGTTTAGTGACTTCTTAAGGCTAATGATGCTTTGTTAGGTGTTACTGTCCGGTAATTATAGTTGGTCCTCTGGCTGCTAGGTGTTGCATTCTTGGGATGGAAGTTTTGTCCAAAACCTCATCGATTGATTTTATTGGGTTCTACTTTCTCTCTCTAGGAAAAATACCCAAAGGTAGTTGTCGAACTTTAGAGCACTTGCTAAATAGTCGGACTCCTCGATGATAATGAAAGCTTAATAATTGAATGCGAGAATTTTCTTATTTTTTTACGCTATTTTTCTCTGATTTTGAAACAGCTCATGTCGGGCTTCAAAAAAGAAGAAGCAAAAGGAAAATAAAAAAAGAAAGAATCCATTGTCATCAGCCTCTACAGAGATCTTTTCCATTTTTCTGAGTACGTAGCTTTTATTTGTCCACGAGGTGATAGAAATCAAAACCGGTCTTAATCCAATGAGCAAAAGTTGTTAATATATTAATGAACCGAGAAAATATGCCCAACAAATCTTTGAAGTTGCGGGTGATTAATAGGCTGTGGACCGGAAGCTAAGCTGTTATACATTGTCTTTGATGGAGAACAAAGTCCAAGTGGAACAGAAACATGTTCAGTGAAATGTTTAGAGTATATTCTAATTCCGAATAATTATACTAAAAAATAAAAAAAGGGGGATCCCTCCTTCAGCTTGACTTATTTATGAGAAGAAACCCCGAAATTTTACAACTTGAAACCTATAGTTACTTTTTCAGAAAAAAAAAAAAACAAAGTAAAATTGATCATTTAAATGCCAATTTCTACAAATCATCATATATGGATTTTTGAAATATTTTTAATTTTTAATTTTTTTCTTTTCATTTTTCCTTTTTCGCTGGCTAGCCCTAAAAAAAAAAAGAAAAAGGAAAATAAAAACAAAAAATAAAAATTTTAAAAATAATAATGTGTTATTGGCACTTAAATGATTGATTTTTTTTTTATATAAAACTCAAATAAACGAAATAAAAGTTATGGCATTCAAGTGAGTGTTGTATGAAAGTTATGACACATTTGCTATTCTTATCCCAACATAAATTATTATTGACAGTGAAAATATATTTTATTGACTAATTATTTCAAATGATTTAAGTGACTATTTCATTTTTCAAAAAAACAAATGGAGCCAAAAATGGAAAATATGAACCAATAAAGAAAAGCTAATCCAACCCACCGGTAGGCAATGTGATGGTTCGGGGCTTTCTCCTCATTGCTGAGGTCGCAAGTTCAAATCTCAGGTGCTAGCGTCTTAAGTGGGGAGCTATGATGGTGGGGTCCCGTGCTAGTCTTCCCAAAGGTATAGAGACCCAGTCCTTCGGTGATGTTCGAGCACAGGGGCCCGTGGTGGAGTCCTTGGTTACCAAAAAAAAAAAAAAACCCATCCATTGACTTCGATTTAGACTTGTATGGCTTAGGTAAGTCACCATGTCAACCATGCGCTCGAGATACTCTTATAGAGAAAGCAACTAGTGACACCATAGTCTAGCCTTCGACAATGCAACGAGATCGCGATTCTAATACGATGTTAGCTCAGTGATAAGGATCCGGATATAGACCGGGATGGACACATTGTTTTTCCACCATTTTTCATTATTAGGGCTACTTTTTTTTTCTTTTTCTTTTGGGTTGTTTCCCTATTTACAAATTTTCTTTCTCTACCAAAAAAATAAAAATAAAAAGAGTGGAGGGGGGCCTCTCTTTGGCCACCACACACTTAAAAATCATTCCCATCTGAGAAGAAGAGGGAGAAACATCATTCTCTTTTCATCACGTCCCTAGCGAGCGAGCGAGCGAGAGCTCTTATTACAGGCTACAAGGCCGAAAGTTCGATGGAAACGGAAACCATTTCCAACAAGAGCCTCTTGTTCTCGTGCTGGGGTCGTCTCAAGCTGAAGCTCCCGTGGCCGAGGAGAGGCGGCGCCGACCGGAGGCGGCACAAGAGCTTGACAGCCAACCTCGACTGCAAGTCCATCGCCACCACCCTCTCCGTCCCCCAGCCCAAGCCCGTCGGCGGCTTCCGGTACGACCCCCTCAGCTACTCCCAGAACTTCGACGACGGTTGCTGGCGCGCCGACGGCGACGCCCCCTCCCGCGGCTTCTCCACCCGCTACGCCGCCCCTCCCCCTCCTCCTCCTCCTCCTTCACTGCACGCAGGCCGGCCCCGTGAGCTGAGATGAGACGGGGCGCCCGTCCGTTGCGCATCGCCGATGGAATCATTCTCGTGGATGCTCTCGAGCCGTCGCTTTCTGTCGTTGGAGGGTTGTGAAGGAGGAGAGAGGCGGGTGTAATGTGTCAGCCAATGTGTTGTCGGAAAAAAAGGGGCATTTTATACAATACAGCAACAGTTATTCAGCATCGGAATGTGGTAACCGATTCTCCACTCTTGAATTGAATTCAAATCTAACTTTCCAACCATAGTACATATATTTCTTGGAAAAAAATCATCTCTCTCTCTTTTTTTTTTTTTTTAATTTTCGCGAAATAGGCATGTCCTAAATATTTAGTGATTACATGTCGGTATAGGGAGATAAATGGCACTACTTGAATAACTTTGTTTTATTAGACATGCATATTTCAGTTTTCTCCATTTCATACTTCATTGTCTAACCGCAAAGAAAACTTATGAATCGAGTAGGATTGCCTAATAAAGATTTCTTGCTTGATTACTCAAATAGCATAATTTTGCTTAATCGAAGCGAAAAAACAGGAGAGAACATCACCAATTGAATTTCTAAGTAAAAAATAATTATTATAATTCAATGGGGGGTGCTAATTTGTTTTGGTTGGTGTTTTATCTTTGTCTTGAACATGGTACCCGTTTCACCATTATCTTTGTCAGATTAGTTTGCGTGGAATTAGGCAACATCACTTGAGCTTTTTGCCTCTGAAATTGTCTAAGCCAGTTCTTACTTCGAGAGCTATGAAAAAGTTGTTTTTGCAGGCTCAATGTCGGCATACTTGAACTTTTTTTTCCCTAATGGGGATCAATGCAGATACAAGATTTGACGTTTTGGCTGTTGCTCGATTGAGAGTGTACGATTTTGTTTTGATCACTGGAAGCTCCACGTCAAGGGGGAAAATAAAAAGCACAAATAAGATATCAACTAAGACATTAGTGGAATCTGTAGTGTTTTTAAAATTTTGTGGGACCACAATCAATTACTCTAAAATTTTAAACCTTATGAGTAAATGAGATGTTGGCCTAAAACTAACACTTGGAAAAATCCTTACCAACCCAATAACTCGATTTGTTCAAATTAATGTTGAAGATGTAAAACTCGCCCAGATTTGAGTGCCTCAAGCATTTTTACTTTGTGTTTATTGCCTCCTGATAATTTTGAAGGTGCTCTCAAACTATAACACATCAAATCATTCAATTAATTATATTAATTGTTTAAGGAATTAGGGGTGAGCATAGAAGACAATTCAAACCAGGAATCGCTAAGATCGAGATCGGTTGGTTCTAAGTAGTTCTAGGGGGCGCTAGTTCAATTTCTGGTTTCATAAAATTAGAACCAGTTATTTTCGGACTGGTTTCCAGTTTCAGTGGGACCTAGATCAATTATATATTTTTTTAAAATTTCTTAAAGAATAGCACTGTTAAACTAAACCCTAATCTCCCTCATGCGGCTCAAGCTCCTCACGCCTCGTTCTTCAGTCTTGCTTCTCTTTCCCTTTCGCCTCTTATGCCTTGCTCTTTCAGTCTTTCCCTCTCCTGCCTAAGTCAGAGAGTCGCGTCCCTCTCACTCGACTCTCGAATGGCGCTTTCGCTTGAGCTCGAGTGGACGCCTCCCTCTTGCGGTCTTGCCTCGACTCTCGCCTCCTCTTTTGCTCTGTTTTTTGGCATCTCATCAAGGTAATGCTCTGTTTTTTCGCCGTTTCGTGTGGCGTTCTTCAAATTTGGGTTGGGAGCTTCACGTGCATCCCCAGATTAGGTTCCCCATTTTATCGTTTTTGGCTTTGGAGACTCTCTTCCACGGCACGAGAGTTCGTTTCATCCAAACTACCCAACACTCGGCGATTGTGAATCGTGCATGCAGCAATTAACGGCATAGTCAACATCAATGGTATTGTCCGTTCTCTTTGTCCAGCGTCTTGCATCCTAATTGTATACTGAGTGAAAAATGAGGCATACCAACTGAGCCCTAGATCACTTGCTCGATTCTGACAATGGTAATGAGAGTAGCATATATCATGAAACTAACACTAAGTTTTCACACTACAAAAGTTCAAGCCGAGAGAAAAAAGAAATTCCACCAGTTCCATTGAACCGACTAAACTGGCTGAGAGTTGAATCAGACTAGTCAGTTTAGTTCCCGATTCTTAAGTAGGATCGGACCAAACTGAGAATCAATCACCTCAATAAGGAATAGATTGAATATTTATAAAAAATTTAATGACCATCTTGAAAAAACTAAAAGTTTAGAGTTAATATTATATATTAGGCTAAAATTCAATAACTATTTATGTAATTTTTCCTTAAAAAAAAAATACACTTTGTATCATGCGGCTAAAGAGAAGTGCAAGAATCAAGCCTTTTCCATGTGGCCCGTGGGCCAAGCCCTCGATACTAAAGACGGTGGCCTTATAAAATTGGCTTGTATCTATCAATCATTTCATAGGACCTTTTTGACCTTTTATGAGATTTGGGGGAGTTACATCCTCCACTCCACAAGCATTGACATCCTTCTTAGTATATACTTTCCTATTCGGCGTGTCAATTCGCCAGTCTATAAACGTGCTAGGAGTCAGCACATTTTCGAGCTTGTCTCGCTCTTGCTGTTACTACTCTCCCCCTCACTTTCTTCATCACTTCACATCCTCATCGAATTGGCTTGGCCTTAGCCCATAATCAAACCCTATATCTATTAAAGGGGGTCATGTGATAATACGCTATGTGACAAACCCGACCCGTTCTACATGAGTAAAGCCCCAAAAGAATAGGAGGCCAATGCCTCCTTGAAACTCTCCTTCAAGATTGAAAAGATTCCTAATACTATGCTTGAAAAAACTCAAATCATAAGCACTCTCCATCCACTGGAGCTAGCCACTAGCATAGTTTTGACTGTCCCTCTTGAAGTTGTCGGAATCCCTCATTCAACTATTCCCACATTGACCAATCGTCGAGATGAGTTGAATGGCATCGGATCAAGGTGGTTGATGTTGTAGACAACTTTGAGATGAGGCTGCGATGGCCATGGCGATCTTGTCGACTTAGCCTCGGGCAGCGTGGATGACCTCCAAGCGGTATAAGGCAAAGGGTATCGAATGTATTCCTTCATAGAGTTAAACAATTCAATTGATGCCAAGAGCAAGTGATGAAAATTGGAAAAGAAAAATTGCATAAATTGAGAAACATGGTGTAATCCAAATTTCCTTTTTGGCCTTCTAATGATACTAATGCACTAATCACGCGTGATAAGAGCCGGGTGTGGTTTATTTGTTTGGGACTATATGAAAATATAAAAGTACATTCTTTTACCATTTCATTAAAATTTTAAAATATGATATACAATTTTAAAAAAAATAACGGAAAATTTTCAAAATGACTTCGCACTTTGATATTTACTTATTGTAAAAGTTTCAAATATTTTGAGTTAGAAATGAAGATAGGAGAATTATCCAACTAGTTATAAAATTATTATATGAATATTAATTCAGTTTTTATTTTTCTTAATTTAGTTTCAAATTTGCGTGCAAAATTCTAGTCTAATTCCCCGACTAATTTTCGCCTGAAATTTCTAATATGGCCGACGTGAGGACTTCAAAAATATTGATCGAGGGGACTATTGAAATTTGGCCAAAAATTTAGTAAAAAATTGATAAAATCAAATGATTTAGAATTGAACTAACGAAAATAGTAAACACAAAACGCCAAAATTAGACAAATCTGCGCTTGCTGCGTCGGAAAGGGAGCTCGTCTGTCTCTCCCCTTGTCTGTCCGGGGGCCCCACCTCGTGTCAGAATCCCACACCAACTTCAAGTGGATTCTCCATTCTCTCAATTTAAAAAATAATAATAATAATTTATTATTTTTTTTTTTTTTTTTTATTCAGACAGTAACAAATCAACCTCGCCACCAACCCCGCCTCCGCCACCCCCAACCCCCTACTTCCCTTCCCGCGGCCCAACCAGATTCTCTCTCTGCAACTGCAACTGCAACTGCATATCCAGAGAAAGCGGAGAGAGAGAGGATGGCGGCAATGGCATCGCTTCTCCGGCGTCTCTCCTCGCCGGCGACCGGCTTCCCCTCCCTCCGGCCCCTCGCCCGCGGGCGGCGGCCTCCGTTGCGCGGTTCGTCCCCCCGGCGCCCGACCAGCTTTTTTTTTTTTTTTTTTTTTTTTTTTGGTGCCGCACCGTTTGGATTCGGTTTCTTTCGTTTGATTTTTTGTATCGCTCGTTGGCGATCGGGAACTCTGGATCTCTTCGCTGACGCATTTCCCGATCTCGAATTCGTGCTTCGCAGTCTTCGTTGCCGAGTGAAGCGGTTACGGACAAGGAGTCGGCTCGCGCCACCGTAAGCTCTTCTCTCCGTCGCGGTCCGTTTTTTCGGTTCGGCTTTTCTGTTTTCGACGAGTGCGTTTTGCCAGATCCGCGACGAGGGTCGAGGTGGCGGGAAAATAGTTCCGTCGATTCGGTTAAGGTTGATATTTTTGTTATAAATGCGGGATTTGAAAACTAGATGTTTTTTTATTGTTATTTTTTCAGTGGATTAAGCAGCTGAATGAACCGCTGGAGACCATTGATCCTGAGATCGCTGACATTATCGAGCTCGAGAAAGCGAGGCAATGGAAGGTGCGTCGCCTCTTCGAATGGGGTTGCCCTTTTATCTTCGTTGAGTTGAATGAGGATTGACTCCTGATGGATAGATGTGGCGATTTCTCTCCTTGGATAATCTGATGTGATAGTTGATACAAGTATGATTTCTTTAGAATTTGATTTGCAGGGCCTTGAGCTTATTCCCTCGGAGAATTTCACTTCGGTGTCGGTAATGCAAGCAGTCGGTTCAGTGATGACTAACAAATACAGTGAAGGGTATCCAGGTGCTCGATATTATGGAGGAAATGAGTATGTTTAGCCCCCTTGCTTCTGCATTATTGTGGATGTTGTTCGTTACGATTACCATTTTTTAGATATTCATGTAGGGCATCATCAATCAGCTAGAGTCAATATTCTTGCTGTTTCCATGCTAGGTATATAGACATGGCAGAAACCTTATGTCAGAAGCGTGCATTGGAGGCCTTTGGATTGGATCCTGCAAAATGGGGAGGTAATGCATTATAACTTCGCATAGTCATTGTCGCTTGTTGTGGCCCTGAGAACAGTTAGTTTGGACTCTAGACATTTTCCTTCTCTCCAGTGAAGGGGTATCTCCATAGTCTATAATATATGATGAAATAATATGTAGCTATTAATAATGTAAAATCCAACACTGTGGAGAAAATGGTGTTTAGAAATCAACGTGCAGTTTTTGGGTAGCACATGGAAGAACACTCTGTTTTTTATGCTCTTCTTTCTTTCTTTTTTCCCACTTTTACTTGATTCAAAGTTGGGCGAATATTATCTATAGTCTATAAGACTGTGCAGGAGTGTATTTAAGCATAAGACCTTAGTAAGTTAAGCCTACTTTGTCTCTCTCTGCAGTTAATGTTCAATCGCTATCGGGATCACCGGCCAATTTTCAAGCTTATACTGCATTGCTGAAACCTCATGAGAGAATCATGGCACTTGACCTTCCTCATGGCGGCCATCTTTCACATGGTTACCAGGTATATTCAATGTTTTCATTCTTCGGTAATATACTGCTCCTGTCGTACAAAGGACTTTCATGCTGTCTATGGTTCATTAGAAGTTATATGCTAGTTATTTTCTGTGTCTACTTATAAGCTTCAACTTTTTTCTCTTCAGAAGTAAACTTCCAGGGATGTTTAAATGGAGGCTTAAGCTGGGAGAAATTCTCAATACTGTACCCATGTTATTATGAAGCTTTGCTTGATGAATATATCTGGCATAATCTGTCTTTTTACTTGAATTTAGATAGACCACTATTTAACATAAAAAAAAAACCAGAAATACTGTACAGTTGCTCTTGAATCATAGTCCTAACAGAGCCTCAGCTTGGAAGAGTGATTAATTAAGAGAAATATAGACCCCCAAAGACAGTAGTAAGTTGTTCTCAAACAATAATGGATGGCCCTGGCTTGTGGACATGTGGCGTATTGTTAAGCTGTCTGAATTGTGTTTTATCTCTTTGGAACACAGTTAGTGTACCAGAGATAATTTCTCTTTTGTTATTTCTATTGAAGAAGGAAAATTCTCGTACTATTTATGGTGTTCAGTGTAGCTTCTGAATTTTGGTGATGAAAACAATTTAACCGAAAAAATAAAAAAACTGAATGGCTTACAACTTCAACAAATTATTGCTTTTGCACGCAGTAACAGTTTGGCCTTTACAGTGCCTGGTTCTGATAGTCACATTCTTATTTTGCAGACAGACACGAAGAAAATATCTGCAGTTTCCATATTTTTTGAGACAATGCCGTACAGACTGAATGAAACCACTGGCTATATTGATTATGACCAGGTACTTTTGAGTTGTTTCTCATCTGTTGCTCTAAATTAAGGGCAGGTGAAGAAAATCTTCATTTCAGCATGCCTTAGTTGTGCTTAGTTGTGTTATATCTACTTCTACCATTAATATTTTGTAATTTCTATTCTCTGGAAGTATATATCAATTTCAATGGGTGCTTAGTTTAAAACTATGTTATGTTCGCCATGCACGAGTTTTTATGCATGAATGAATTGGTGATGCATTCAGTAGATTAGGTACACTTTACATATAAGGAATCCAATGGTACCCTGTACTAAAATGTGAGTCATGGTTTAGTTGCTGTGGCTCTCTGTCCTGTTTTCTTATGTCACAATCTTTTCTTTTTGATATATACTAAATGTAAATATTTTTGCTAGAAAATATACCACGTGTAAATAAATACAAACATAACCAAATAATGGAACACAAAGGTCACAATGACACATTAGATCATTCTTTCCCTTTTTGTTTTGGCCGAGCATATATTAAACCATTCAACTGCAAGAATTTAACTACATTCTGACTTCTTTATGTATGTTAGGCAGGCTAGTTGATGTAGCAAGCGACATCTATTTTCTTTAAATTGCAGGAAGGCTAAACAGCGAATTAGCCACATTAGTGTTTCGCATTATTACTTTAGAAAAGTTTATTTTCTATTTCCCTTATAGCAATTGATCGAATTAGATTCAAGGCAATATCTGAGTATATTTGGTTTTCGAACTATGTCGATATTATGGAATACGCTTGACATCGACTTGAAATAAAGTTACCAAAACAATCTGAAGACTTTTATGCTTAAAAGTGCGATTGTGCTTTCCATTGAAAATAGTCAAATGGTCTGATTTTCTTTCAAAAAATTTCAGATTCAGCAATAACCTTGTGGAATTAGTAATTGGCTAAATTTAACTTTACTTGAACATTACAGTTGGAGAAAAGCGCGATCCTCTATCGGCCAAAGTTGATAGTAGCTGGTGCTAGTGCCTATGCACGACTCTATGATTATGAACGCATTAGAAAGGTAAATTACCTTGACGACTTGTATTAAGCAGCTTCATAATCCTTGCCGCAATTCTCTAACACCTTTTATACTTGCTATGCTGTTCCCTACTGGATTCCACAGGTTTGTGACAAACAAAAAGCTATACTGCTGGCAGATATGGCTCACATTAGTGGGTTGGTCGCTGCTGGAGTCATCCCATCTCCCTTTGAATATGCTGATGTTGTGACAACTACCACTCACAAATCACTTCGTGGGCCTCGTGGAGCAATGATTTTCTTCAGAAAGGGGGTGAAAGAGATTAACAAGAAAGGGCAAGAGGTGGGCTGCAAATCTTCCTTATTGTGCACGTTAAACATCCAAAATTTTGTAGCATAAATGGGTAAAAGTTAGGTTCATGAATACTCGTGGATTGATCATTTATAGAATTTTGTTCTTTAGGTTCTCTATGACTATGAAGACAAGATCAATCAGGCTGTTTTTCCTGGACTTCAAGGAGGCCCTCACAATCATACCATTACTGCCTTAGCTGTTGCACTCAAGCAGGTTTCACGAGTAGAAAGGATTTTTTGGATTGATTTTTATTTTTTTGTCTGTTTTGTACATTTCATACTGCAGCAAACCATTTTGAATCATGGGTTTCCATCTGATTGTAGGCCATGACTCCTGAGTACAAGGCCTATCAAGAGCAAGTTCTCAGCAATTGCTCAAGATTTGCTCAGGTGATTAAGGGCCATAACCCATTTTTCACAAGATTCCTGATGGTTGTTTACCTTCTGTTTCTATCAATATCACAGCATAACTCCATGTGTCATTTACTGTGGCATTAAATGTTCAGAGTCTGTTGGAGAAGGGCTATGAACTTGTATCAGGTGGAACTGAGAACCATTTGGTCTTGGTAAATTTGAGGAACCAGGTAAATAAATTTGTCAACTTGTTTTTCCTTTTTGTTTTTTGGTTTCATGTGCTGCTTCATCTGCGAATCACATACTTCAACACCGGGGATATTATTTCCAATGACTGATATACACTAGGTTTAACATCTTCAATGAAAACCTTTTTTATGCCGATTATGAAAGATAGTTTCTCTCTTACGCAACTCTCTCAGTAATGTTTCCTTTGGCCATGGAGCAAATCTTTTAAAGCTCGGTAGTGTGATTGCATTTTACTTGTTCACTTTGTTTCTCACATCTTAAAGTAGGACTTAAGACAATTGAGGAAAGTGTAATATATTGATGAGATAGACTGTTTGTGCCCTTTTCCTATTATTTGTGTTTGTTTATTGGATGTTAAGGTGCTTTGAAGGTATCTTATCATGGCAGTTCAGGTGACGTTTATCACAGCCTCTAGTTTTGCAGGAGATCCTGATTATTTTGATGATATTGATGCTTTAAGTGTTTGATTGATGGTACAATTTGAGGAAACAAAATATATTTATTTTAAAGTGGATCTCAATGACAAACCGGAACTATTACATTCCTTTCACAGGGTATTGATGGATCTAGAGTCGAGAAAGTTTTGGAGTCGGTTCATATAGCTGCAAACAAAAACACCGTCCCTGGGGATGTGTCTGCCATGGTTCCTGGTGGTATCCGCATGGGTGAGAGCCTTTTCCCTTTGATTATTTTGAAGCTATCTCTTCTAAGTACTTGATTTTTTTATCTCACCTTGTCTGGTGCTTCAGGGACTCCTGCACTCACATCCAGGGGCTTTGGAGAGGAGGATTTTGCAAGAGTAGCTGATTTCTTTGATGCTGCTGTCAAATTGGCCTTGAAGGTCAAGGCTAATTCTAAAGGTTCAAGGAATCTCGCCTTTTGTCCGCTGACATGAATGAATTTTCAGAGGCACCATGATCCATTGTTTGTGAGCTTATCTCAACTTTTCTGATTTTCTCCAATGCAGGAACTAAGTTGAAGGATTTTGTGGCAACCATGCAATCAGATGCCACTATTCAATCTGAAATTACAAAACTCCGTGAAGATGTGGAAGAATATGCCAAGCAATTTCCAACAATCGGCTTTGAGAAGGAAACAATGAGATACAAAAACTAAAGGAGTCATCCTAATGTTGCAACGTCAACAGTGGGTAATTTTCACTAATTAGTCAAACCACATTTATTAAGTCATTGCGTTTTTTAGAAATTGAAGTCAGAAAAGTTGGTAGAACAATATTCTGCACTCCACCATTTTGTCTGGCAATAAAAGAGAAATCCAGAAGTAGGATTTTACATAGGATGTTGCAAGTTCTCTTCTGGATCACTGGCATTGTTAGATTTCCAGATGATTAACAAATGAATGAGTTGTTGTAAGTGGAAGAATTGTTTGTCCAATATGCTCATAACATTGATAAACTGAAGCATATCCTGCTTTACAATGTGCTTTTACTGGTTGCAAATTTGGATGGACATAATTTTATGCATTGCGAGTTACCAGTATGCATTATCCTTGCTCCTAAATATTCCTTGCGGTGTTTTTGATACCTTAAGCTCTCCACAGATTTGCTGCCTGCACGCATAGGCCATCTCATGTCTATTCTTGTGAAAAAGGCTGGATCTTCGGACATGGCTGGTGGATCGGAGGACTCAATCCTTTTGCTTTCTACTGCAGCAGTTTTCAGGAGATTTATATACTCAGGCATGAATGTTACTGACGTCAGTGCCCAGCAATTGGTCTGATAGTGTCTGATTTGTGTCCCTCAATATTTGGTATGTTATGAAAATTGAAGTACGTTTATCAACCCAATAAATAAGAAAAATAAAGGGAATTTCCCTTCCAGCCATGGGGCATATCAGAGTGCAGCTGGTCTCTTAACTCAGAAGAGGTTAGACAAAGTTAAGACAGACTGAAAATTTTAAAATTTTTTAGCAGCAACGCGAACCTGTAACCCAGATCAAAGGTCGGTGCCTTCTATCCATTGTAATGCACATAAGAAACATGTCTTCTTGCAATAACGAAATGGTTTGAGAATAGCCATTGTTTACCCAATGATCAGAATGAAGACATTGTTAAATGCTCGAACGCACTGCAAAAAAAGAACTCCCCAGGAGTGGATGCACGATTAGTAGCTGGGCATGATGCACCAAATGCACGGGTTCATGGCTTGTTGGTTTGCGTCATGAGAAGTAAGCTCGCACCTGCATCGTGCCGAGTTATGGTATACTGCTGTTAGGGAAAGACCATAAGCCACCGTGACAAAAAAGAGCTGCATGAAGTGTTTCTGATATTCAAAGCTGACAGACTTATACAGGCTAATTCTCTAAGCATCTTATCGGCATTCCCCTTCTAAAGGCTTGTTTTCCACAAGAAGCTCGTAGCTTTGTATTGGAAGGAGAAAACAAGAGCATGTGATGATGGGTAAAACGAAAGGGAAGAATGCGCCAAAATGGCTGTCGAGTTAAGCAAAACCTTGAAGTGTTTGCGGACCAAAAGCATAACTTAATAGTACCGTAACATCATCTATCATCGGCAATCCTTCCCTTTTCGAAACTTCGCTTTTAGCAGCAGAAGTCCAATCATTATTTACAGTTTTCCTATGGAGGGAGCGTCAATCCTATTTATCTTCCCTCCTCGTCCCGCAAGTTAAAAAGATGAATGGTCCAGATTTCTCAGGTTGTCAAATCAGTGTGTCACGGAACTGGTGCCTAAACGGCAAGTGTAAGACAGTGATGCTTTCAAGCAGGAAACAATAATTAATCCATCAGCCATGTTGCCTATTGATTTTCTTACGTAATACACAAGCCTGGATTTGTGCTCCTCGGTTGCACAGTCATACAACCGTTTTACTCATTCAATCTCAGAGGATGAACTGTTTTCATACATAAGAAACAAAATGACGACAGTAGTGGTCGGAACTCGGAAGCCTTCCCGCAAGATATTGCAGGTTGTATACAATCCTAGGACTGCAGTGATACCGCTATTGCTAGCGCAAGTGCAGTTGAGGGCAGAAAACGGGGCAGTATTTCATAGTTAGACAGACTCTTTAGGTTCCTTCCGAAGGTGAGAACACTATGGAAATTCTGTCTGCCCCCACAAAATTGCAGCTGGTGATCCAATCCTAGGAAAAAAAGGAGAATACGACATCTCCCCGCGCTTCAGTCTCCCATTACAGTGTTCCATCGTGGCATCTATCGACCATGGGAATCAAGATCGATGCCGATGCACTAGTTACTAACACGACAAATTGTCTCTCCAATGAGCTGTTGGAGGAGATCACATATAACTTATGACATAATCGATGATACCCAACAAGAAGTGAAGTTTCTTGCGTGCATGCCGAAAACTCTTCACAGAACTACAACTGAATGCCAATAAAGCGCCCAAAGTGTGACTAGCACCATAACTCAGAAGAGATTTCTTGTTTTCTCAACCATATCCAAAGATCAAGTTCATTCTCCATCTCGCTCCCTGTTCATCCTAGGGAATCCATAAATATCAACCTCCTAGACAACAGCTGAAACAGGAGAGAAACAAATCCAGTTAGACATTGCACTTTCACCATAAAGAAGGGTTAAGACTCCTCGCCATCTTTGCCTTCTTAGTTGTAGCATTTCCTCGGAGAATCACAAAAAGAAAGAGCCATGGTAAGGAATTTGTGGCGCATGCATAGCACAATATTGCGTATTGCAAGATTAGTTTCGCAATTTTACATTCGTAGGACTAGCGAAATGATGATCTGAATTGGAGATACAGAGCCTACATATGGCCTACTGTGAGTAGGATAGAACCGTGAATTTGTTATCATCTAATAAAAAGAAAACTGATACAGGTAACGTAACTTCGTCCTGCAAAGTTTCGAAAAATGGCTTAACGGGTCTTACATTAGTTTTTCAGAGTTAATTTGCATTACCCGCCCTGCAGACATTAACAACTAATGAACCCGCATGACCTCTTGTAACTTCTACTCTCATGATTTTAATTCATCTATGCAGTGTTTTGCCTTTTGGGTCACTTTTAGTTTAATTTCATGAGGAATTCCGGAAAAGAAAATCAACCGCTTTAGCACATTAGGATGTGCCTACGTAACAGCAAGAGAATTTTCTTTCCCATTCTGAAACTCATGGTTGCTGCCGACCTCTATGCAGGTGATGGAGCAGAAGCAACAAAACCTGGAGTGGGCTGAAGCACAGCAGATAGTCACAAGCACAGACCTCGTGGCGGGTGCTAAGCAACAACTAAAGTTTCTAGCAGCAGTAGATAGGAATCGGCATCTCTACGGCGGCCCAGTGTTGGACCATGCCATTTGTCGGTGAGCAGTGAATCTCAGACCATTGAGTGAACCAGATACAGATATTTTAACAGTATCTGTTGCGCCTTGCTTGGTCACAAGATAAAACTTGTTATGGAGCTTTAGTGCATTCTTGACCAATTTTTCAGTTTTAATCAAAGCTAATGAAATTTCACTCTCCCATCTTGAGATAATTAACTTTGCCAGAGACTCGAAGATGGTATTTCTCTTTTTGCACACCTAACAATATCTTCTGGTTCTCAGATTTTTCAATTTTGTGCTAAATTCAGATACAAGCATTGCTGGCTTCCCCTGCTCGCCAAGCACTTAGATTCTCCGATTTCTGAAGGACCCCTGGTGGTGCCTTTTGACTGCGAATGGATATGGCACTGTCATAGGCTTAACCCGGTAGAATATAATGAGGCATATGTGTCTTGCTCTCTAGAACTCTATCATCCTCTTCTGCTTTCTCTTTACCCATTGAAGGGAAACTTTCCCAGGTATTCACGTTTTTTGGTCCCCAGGTGCAGTATAAGATCGACTGTCGGGAATTGTATGGGAGCATTTTGGACAACTGGAATGTTTTATCTTCTGTCCAAGGAACCTGCGCTAAACAAACTGAAGCAATCTGGAACAGAATGTATCCAAGTGAACCTTATGAACTCAACATTAATGGCAACCTGTCAAAGAGTGGAGCTGGAAATACCATGGGAGCTCCAAGAGACAGTGATTATGACTTAGTTGCAGCTGTCAAGAGGCAGAGTTCTTTCTTTTACCAGGTACAGGGATGAATTTATCACGGCATGACAGTAATTTATCACCTAAAGGCTATGATTCTTTCGGAAGGATCATTGTACATGATCTCTTAACTCCGAGTCCTATTTTCACTGATCATTCTACATCTCCCTAAATTTGAATTCATATATATCGCCCTTCCCAGTTAAAGTTGTTCACATCTAATGGACTCTAGCGCTGGGGATACTGGAGGTACAACAAGTAACTCAGAGAAACTAAAAATTGCATCTAACTAATTGAACTGAACCCTGAATTTTGGGGATGATATTGTTTTGTAGACACTTGAGGTTTACGAAGCGACCATATTATGGAATGTCAGAGGAAAGAAGGAACATAAAAATGGACTATTTAAAGATGTGTCTTTTACTCATGTTACTCATATCTGTTAAGTTTGGCTCTTGGCCAGTTTTGTATGGATCTTGCCACATAACTATAAGCTCAGGTCACTTCCTGGTGAAATCCATCGAAGCGCACCTTTGGCACATGGATTTTATCTAACCTCTCTTTGGCAGTGGACAATTACTCACAGGATTGCTTCTCTTGTCAGGTGTCCCGTCCCTATATGAACGACGATGTACTTCTTAAAGAAGCCGTGGCCAGATACAAGGCTTTTCTCTATCTGATCAAGAGAAACAGAGAAAAGGCAAACGAATGCTTTTGTGTCCCGACATACGACATTGACCTCATCTGGCACGCTCACCAGTTAAACCCCGCTTCATACTGTAGAGATACAGTGGCAATCATCGGGAAGGTGTTAGGACATGATGATACTGATTCTAATCGAACTGAGGGTGGGAAGCTCAATGCGGGGTTTTTGCAAACCACAAAGTTGTGGGAAGAGACATTTGGTATGAGCTATTGGAAGGCAGGAGCAATGCATAGAGGCAGCGCTCCATCTCCACCGACAATAACTCCTACTCAGCTGAATACAGTGGCCAAGAAGGCGGTTTCATCCGGCGGGATTCAGAATACCATTCTACTTCCCCAAAAAAAGCTAGTAGAGGTAATTAAACTCCCGAAGCAATCCATGTCTTTCCTATATTCCTTTACCGTATGGCACAAACCTCATGACGAGGACTATGAAACCGTGCTCAGCCCAAATACACATGCACTATTATCTGACCGTAGAAGCTGCACTTAACGTGTGGCTTCGTCCAAATACAGAAAAGCTGCCCCCACTCAATTCTTTAGTCGCGTGTTGGAAGAACTAAATGAACTTCAAATGCAACTGGGACGCCAACTGTTTCTGTTCTTTTATTTCAACATAAAGCCAAGTCTATTTATAGCATATAATTTGTTAATATATAGAGGGAGCTGCTCAAGTATTATGCAACTCTTTCCTTGTATGCTCGTTGGAATTTGGAACACTGAAGAATTGCATTACAATTAGCTTCATGCTAGAAATAGCTTCATAGACAATCGTATAAGTTATGAAAATGTGGGCGCACCACCAGGTAGAGGATGTGTGACTTTCACTGCCTTGTAATGCATAAATTGGATGAAATCTCATTCCTAATATTGTAATTGTTGTAAAGGTCATGGTGGAGATTGCAGCAATCAAAGACTTACCAGTTAGGCATCAAGGCAATCTCTTTGTAACCTTAAGAAAAGCTGAGCCAGATGTGCACTTCAACACTAAAACAAGACTAAGCATACAGTCTGAATCAGGGTACAAACAGGTCGCTAGCTTTCACTGTGAACTTGAAGGAGAGCTCGTTTTTGAACTCATGCGTTATACAACTTACACTAAATCAGAAACACTGCTGGGGAGAACTTCTGTCTCTTTGACCAAACTGTTGGAGCCTGGATCTCCCCTCTGGATGGACGATTGGTTTGAGCTCCTAACAGACTCGGAGAATTTGGATTCCAGCCCCATCAGCATCCGTATCGCCATGTCTTTCACTCCTCCGGTTCCAATGGAATACATGTTACAAATGATTCCTGCCTATCCATCAATGAAAAGTGCTCGCTTCCTGCCACTTCTCAGGAGGACTAATCTTGACAGAAGCTGGACAGTTATCCTACAAGAGGAAGGCAAGGAAATCATCAACATGCAGATGAGGTATATGCATTACTGAATAACTATGTCATTCAATAATTAATTTGCATTTTCTTTCTAGTATAACGAAGTCAAAGAATACAATTTACTGGAACGGAACTCACTGCTAGAATTTGCCAAGCCGCTAGAAATGACAACACCGTTTGATGCATGAATCTAAGTTACATTGAGCAACATATTTAAACTGACTACGGTTTTAGGATCCAGACCATCCTGATTATTGGTTCCCAAGGCTTGCATTCTCCTCCCTTGGAAATACAGATGGCCGCTGTCCATATAACCTTACATGTGCACGATTATGCAACTATTAATCAGTTTTCAGTATTGACTGTGATAGGGATTCCAAAGTAGTTGTGGCAGACAAAAATCGGCTTCCAAGAGAGCTGATTAGAACAGCAGGAGATGGGAAAGCATATCTACTTGCAGAATTACAAGGAACAGGATGGTCTCTGATGAACTCAAAATGGTTCTTTTGCCTAGAAAGAGATTCCTCAGGAGACAGCCATGTTTTTAAGCTCACGGGTGATAGACAAGTAGGCATCTTTTATCCTTCTAATCTTATTCACAGTCCATATTCTGTACGTGTAGAATTGCTCGCAAAGAAATGTCTCAGCCAGAGATTAAATGATGATACGACAAGTGCTTTTGCAATCTACCAAGTCCTTCCACAAGTTCCACTATGTATCATTTCACAATGAATTATACAGTTCACTCTGGAAGAGTCTAGGCTATCAATTAGCAACTCATCGCGCGTTCTGTACTCTTCAGGTCATTATATATCCTGGGAAAAAGCTAGAATATGAGGTTAGGAACTGTTGTGAGAAGGAAGATGAACAAGGATTCATGACAGCAGTGGAATATTCAGAAGCATATCCCTATGGGAAGTTGGTGGCATTGCTCAATTTGAAATGTGGCATAGTGAAGGTAAAAAACGACCATCTTTTACTCGTTAAGACCATTTCCAGAAAAAAAAAAAAAAAAAAAAAAAAAAGAATATGAAGAATTGCTAGGACACATCTTCTCCAATTGACAGGTGAAAGAAGATTGGATGGTACTGCCCGCAGTAATATCAGCATTCATACTGTCAAATATGCTGCAACACAATATGAAGAACAAAGATAATGGGGAATGGATGGATGATGCTCTGGATACAAGTGTTTGCAACAAGGAAGAAAACAGAAAAGAGGCGGAAGGCAAATATTCGAGCGACGTTTATGCAGATAATTACCAATTTTTGGCGACCCCCATCATGTTTTCAAATTGTGTCGATGCAGTTGATGTGCAGGAACGAATAGAAACACGAGTGAGTTTTAGTGGCAGCAATGAAGGTGGCCCTGGTGCAAATAACCACAATGGTTCCTCGGCAGAAATGGTGGCTGGTGGTGCATGCAGCAGTTGCGGTGGCGGTTGTAGCGGCGGTTGCAGTGGCTGCAGAGGGGGGAGCTGCAGGGGAGGTGGCTGTGGTGGAGGCGGCGGTTGCAGCAGCCGTTGCAGTGGAGGTCGCTAGAAGGGATATATGATTGATGTTGAAGTCTAAACTAATAGTATGTCATGTCAATTTCTGGTCCTGGCAGTGCATATTACTCAGCCTGAATTATATAGTTCGTTTCGAGTATTGAGACATTTTCAAACATGATAATAATGTTACTGGTGTTGCAGCACTGCTCGCAATTTCCTTTCTTAACATGTGCCGGGAAATTACAGAACTAAGCAATTCGAAAATCTTCTGGCTGAAGAAGACAAGCAGTTTGACATGTGATTAACTTGACTGATGTTACACTATATGGAACCCCACATTCACAATTCAATTCATGTAAAGCTTTATGGGTACAGAGTCTCCATGGGTGACTCAGGAATTAGGAATTTCTTCAAGCCACAAGGAATGCGGATTGAATGTGTGAAGAAGAAAAAGGAAAAAGAGTTGCAAGTTAATGCACTCCAATTTCACTGCTGGGCCAGAACATGATAGCAGAGAAGAGAACGCTCACCAACTAATTAAATAAGAGAAGATCAAGCTCGCGTTGGACAGAGACGATTAAATCAATATTCAAAGGTGCTCACATATATTCAATTCACCAATATAGACAGCAGTTTCTATCATATCGAAGAAGACTGAGGACCCCTTCCAACAACCTTGCCCTCCTGATTCGCCGGCCCAGCGCCGCCGCCCTGCCTCCCGTCACCTGCTGCTTGATACGGTGGCGCCATTGATCCTGGCATGGCTGTGTAGTAAACCTGACGGCCCGACCCATCATACATCACCTGAGGCACCTGAGGGAAACCCGGCTCAGCTACGTGGACCTTTGGCTGTGCCTGCATCACTTGTATTCCCTCTGTGCTATAAGCCATGAGCTTTGGCGGCTGCTGCTGCTGCTGCTGCTGCTGCTGCTGAATTGGTGCCTGTGGCACTGCATTGTACACCGGCTGCTCCCGGAAGATATCCGGCATCGCCCTCTGCATTCCGTAGAAAGGCCCCTGGCTGGGTTGTCCAGTCCCCGGACGCATCCCCTGCGGTGCCCCCATGTAGTTGCCTGCTGGAGCCTGTATATAATAAACTGGCTGCTCATTTCCGGCTCCCCCAATTGAATAAGTTCCGCTTGTCATGTGGCGCTCCGACGGGAAATTCGCCGGAATCTGCATCGGAACCGGAAAACCCACCGGCGCCGGAGCCGGCGATGCTACCTTCTCCGGCGGTCGGTGTCCGTAGTAGTCACCGGCGGGAGCTCTAGGGTTGACAATTGCGTCCTCCATTTTTCTATTCAACATATGAACTTGCTCGTGTCCGGCTATCTGCATCCTCCGCAGCTCCTGAATCTGGCGGTGAATCTCCGCTTGTGAAATCACCGGCTCTCCGATGACGTGCCGGTCCTCCGATCCGCAGTCCGATCCAGCCGTAACGTCCCTATCGAGAGCCGCCGCCGCCGCCGCCGCCGCCGCCGCCGGCGGATCCTGCAGCTTCCTCGCCGGGAATCCTTTCTCCAAGCCGAACAGGAAGTCCGGATTCAGCGCCCCCACGGCCGCCGCCGCCGCCGCCGATTCCGGGGGCGGCGAACCTTCGAGGCTCCGCATCTGAACCGAATTGAGGGCGTCCACGAACCACTGGCTCCCGGCCTTACCCTCGCCGTCCGCGAAGCTGGCGGGAGCGGAGCCGGTCTCCGGGAAGAGGAAGAGCCTGAGCCGCGCGGGCTTGGCGGAGGCGCGGCACAGCCGATCGTACTCCAGCATCATGTGCTCGAGGTCCTCGTCGTTGGTGACGGAGATGAGGGCGTCGAGGTCCTCGCCGGGGAGCTGGTACTTGAAGCAGGGCTCGGGGGCGGCGGCGCCGCAGAGGGAGGAGAGCTTGGACATGAAGGGGGCGAACTTGACGCCGCGGTCGACGGCGAGGATCTTGGTCTCGCCGCCGACGTAGGCGAGCTGGTTGTCGTGGGAGCGGGGCTGGATCTGGCCGCCGTAGCTGCACATGAAGCGGACGCGGTAGCTGTTGGGCACGGGGTCGTCCCAGGAGGCCGTCTCGAGGTCGACGTCGCGGGAGCGCGGCGAGGAGTTGCCCGAGTCCGGGTACGACGAGTGGGTGTACGCGTTGCTGTCCATGGCCGGAGCGCCGGCGATACTCTCTCTCTCTCTCTCTCTCCCTCCCTCTCTCTAGCTCTCTCTCTCTCTCCCTTTCTCTCTCTAGGGTTTCGAGGTCAGGAGCGAGTGGAGGAGGAGGAGGAGGAGGAGGAGGACGCCATGGGAGATGTGATGAAGCTTTGGAATGGTAGAGGGGGTTGTTGGGAGTGGACGACGAGACCGAACACGGACTAGAGAGAGAGAGAGAGAGAGAGAGAGAAGTCGATTCCTGTCATCTATCTGACGTGGCGGATTTATATTGGTCGGTGGGCCCCATAGCGGGAGATAATGTTTTAGATTAATTTTTTTCTAAATTAGGAAGGAAAATTCCGAGAGATTTTTAGATTTAGGTGTGTGAGTAGATTAGGGGCCAGCTGTTTCAGTTCACTCCCATCTGAGTAAAAAATATCAAACTGAACTTGAAATATGATAGTAATAATTTTCGTTTTTTTAAAAAAAATGCCGAGCTGAATTGAACTACGTAAGGGTTCCAAAACTCGGTTCGATTAGATATCGAGCGGAACTAAAATGATTATTTCTCTTAAAGATAAATATTACAAAAACCTCAAATTATACATATATGATAAATTTATCTTCAATTGATATTTTAACCAAAAAAAAAATTATCTCAAACCGATTAATTTATAACAAATTACCAAAAAAAAAAATTAATTATTAAAAAATCAATCTAGTATATTTACAACAAATTTAACCCACCGTTAATACTGAAATGATCATTTCTTAATGCTTTTAATTCTCATGACGTCCCGACTCTACCAAAACATGAATTGGCCAAGAAAGTCAAGTCTTTATTTAATGATGAAACTACGTGACATAATTGAATTGTGTCCACCACTTTACACGTTGGTCTCCATTTTGAAAAACATGATAACACGACTCGAGGATATGTAGTTGAGAATTGGTGGTTCGGTTCAGTTTGTCAAAAAATCAAATCGAACCATATTCTAATTTAGTTCAAGAAAGCATCTTTGCAAACGAAATTAAATTGACAATCATAATTCAGTTCAGTTTGATTAGGCAATTCGGACCAAACTGTGCACAACCCTCATGTAGAAGGAGTCCATATGCTGCACATCATGCATCTATCAATACCAACAGATCTAATAGTCTCCCCCCAATTAACACAAGATATGCTGATTTCAACCCGACAAAAAACTTCAGATAAAAAAAAAAAAACGAAGGCCCCTTGTGCAAATGTTTTCGAAACATCATCTGCCATATCCATTCTTACTTGTCCGAACCTTAAGGCTGATAGGCATTGAAAGCGAAGTTTGATGCACCCATCGGTTACCCATTTGTACAATGTCCTTATTTTGATTGTCATTGTCTTTTGATTGAGAGGATATTCAAGTAGGCCAAATAATTTAGGTCGCCGCATCACTCCACGTAACAACACATGCCATATTCTTTTCTTTTCTTTTTCATCAGTGAAATAAATCAGATGTAGTTCCTTATGGAAATAGAAGTCGATTTTTTTTTTTTTTTTTTATTCTCATCAGTTATGAACATGGTTGGAACTCTACAAATCCGAAATTGTCCTTATTATCTTTTTTACTCTCTCCAAATCGTTTGTCCTTAAACTCAATTGCAAAATCATGTTTATCGTGAAGGAAAAAGGGGATTACCTCGCCCTCCATCATGGTCAAATCGTCGAGAATAAGAGTGTTTAAAGAATCTAATCATTACGATTGCATTCAATTATTGCAGTGGCCACGTACACCGTCGGGTGGGGCTAGTGGGCCCAGTGGGCCCACCTGCTTCCCTTGGGCCGGGCCCACCTGGTTGAATCGATGAGGGGAGGCGGAGGGAGCGAGGATGCGTGCAAGTTATGCCTTGAGAGCGACCCTTTCTTTTTTTTGTTGCTCAATTACACGTTAACAATACCCCCAAAATAAGTACTCTTCTTTTTTTCCTTTATAATATTATAATTTCTTTCCTTCTTAATTTTTTATATATAATTTTTGGACCGTGACATCTTTTTATGGTATTAATTGGAGGAGAGGATAATGTAAAATATGGGATTTGAATTGATGAAGAAGCTCCAATATGCTGGAATATATTTTTTGCACACGTTCGAGAATATTCTCATCATTTCGCGCGGTCATTATCCCAGAGGAAAAAAATTAAGGTAACAGAACATCTCGTACATGTGTTGTTTCCTTATTTTGACTAGTGCTACGTCACAGCCTTAGTGAAATGTCAAAAAAAAAAAAAAAAAAAAAAAGCAAAAGAGAGTAGTCAAAATATGATCCCAAAATTTGCAACATCATCCTCGTGCTTTTTTTTTGGGGGAAGGGAGAGAGGGTGCTAAATTCATATGGATTGCTAACTTTCCTAACTAGTACTTGAGTTCACGTGAGTACCACGTGATCAACAATTATGATGAGCTTGGATATAGATAATTGTTTCTCGTCTTTCAGATATTTATATGATTAAGTGACAAGTGAGCATGAAATTTGCAAAATAGTGAATTTGAGAAAGAGGTAGGAAATCATGTTTTAACGTGATGTTCATCAAATTTAATTCACTCTAGATAGTGGGATCTAAAAAAAAGCTATAAGTTGAGATGGTTTTGCATGCGAAATCATAGAGTTTATATACCTCATGAGAATTTCTGTTTTTCTCAAGATTGGAAGTGCATCTATCGGTAAGAAAATTTTCAGACTAAACCTCAATTTCATTGAGAGACTTCGCTATCATGTTATTATATGTGCAATCGATCATTTGTAGTGATCGATTATAGCTTGAAGGCTAGAACTCGATATGTGTATCTAAAAGAATTGTTAAATTGTGTCACGGATAACATAAGAGAAAAGGGAAGGAAGATGTCGATGATCAAGCAGAAATTTGCAACATTTTGATAGTGAATCAAAATCAGGACTACACTACAAGGAATGGCAGGTGATGAAAAGAAGAAAAGAGCATGGGGCAATGGGCTTCAAGGACTTGATTGCATTCAACAGGGCAAGTGAGAACACAAGCTCTGACGATCTTCCAAAAGCCTTCCGGTTATGAAAGGTCTCTATTTTAGAAATAGCAATTTTAAGTGCACGAAAGGGCATCCAAAAAGTCTTGGATCTATTTTACGGCAATCAATTAAATTCTTAAATTTTTAATTGTGTCAATTTAGTTATAAATCTTTTAATAATTTATCAATTTAGTCCTAAATCTCTTATTGATTTGCCAATTTAGTTCTTTCAATCGATTTTGATTGTAATCGTTGACTTGATGGCCTAATCAGCTCTAGTCATCCTACATAGTATGGCCGATGGATGACCAACGTTGATGTGGACAATTTTTGCAATTTTTTAACTTAATGAATTTCTTCTTCTTTTTCCTTTCCTTTTCTTTTCTTTTTCCCTCCGCTAGCCATCGCCAAAAAGAAATGATTTTAGTAGCACTTGCATCAATCTTTTGCTCATTGCTATCAGCATATGTTCATTAGGAGGACTTGTATATAATATCTTTAATCCATTTTTGGTGCCGTTGAGTTACATCTTGTTATATTTTGCGAAAGTTTTTCAAAATCTTCATAAAACTTACTCACCCCTTTCAAATTGTATTATTAGCCTCAACAATTTCAAGTAATGAAAGCAATTTATTTATAACAAAAGAAAAGTACAAGATTTCTTAGTTCTAATACTATATTAAACGAGCAAACCATCACGTTGTTTAACAACAAGCTATTACAGAAGACATGTTTCACAACTTAAAAAGACTACTAGTACAATGGGCTTGAAGCTATTTGACATTAATTGTTTCTAATGTCTTAAGCTTTTATTAACTAGTACTCATATACCCATACTATTCAATTCTAAACTTTTCAAAACATTTTAATGATTTTTTGATATATTCCATTAGGCTAAAATTTATTGGAAATTGCTAATGTGAGCCCTAGTCAGCATCGACCGTTCTATGCAATATGACCAGCGATCTTGTGATAATTTTTATGATGTGGGTTACATTAATTAAAATTAAAATTTAGGGCTAATACCTTGAAAAACCCAAAACTGGTACACTTGTGACAAATTTACCCCAAACTATTTTTTTGACCACCAAAAACCCCAAACTAGTATACTTTTGACAAATTTACCCCAAACTAGTACACTTACGACAAATTTACCCTATGTTAGTTTTCGTTAAATTTTATTCTCAAATTATTAAGTTAAATGACACGTGACAGTTAACCGGTATACCAATTTAGGATTTTACGCTCCGTTTGTCACGATTTACAATTTTTGTGATTTTTCTGTGGTATTAATCCAATTTAGCATAAGGTATATTTGTCACAAATTTACCAGTTTAGGGTTTTTTACAGTCGAATAAATTAGTTTGGGGTAAATTTATCATAAATGTACGAGTTTAGGGTTTTTTATAGTCAATTGGGGTAAATTTGTCACAAGTTTACCAGTTTGGGGTTTTTCATGGTAAAAAAAAAATAGTTTTGGGTAAATTTGTCACAAGTGTACCAGTTTGGGGTTTTTCAAGGTATTAACCCTAAAATTTATTACTTTATGAGATTAGTTTAATAAGGTAAGATATAACAATTCTTAATTAGTTTCATATGGAGCTGGTTACTTGCAAAGAGATGGCTTGTGGGTGAAAACTCTATAAATAGTGCTCAAGTTTCTCCTTATATATAAATAATCTCATATAAGGAGCGGTTATTTATGTAATACGAGGGACAAGTGATATAGATGGCATTAGAGGAGATGTTGAGCTGTAATTGTCGATGTTGAGCTCTAATTGTCAATATTCCATATCAAGAACAATGGATTCCAAATAATGTGCACAAATCTCTCTTTCTCCATTACCATATTATAGATTCTAATTATGGAGATCTTAGGATGTCATTTTCGCTACTTCTATCATAATTGTTTGGAAGCGACAAAAGTGGACTCAACAGTCTCATATGCTACTGTCACGCCTCGAATCTTTGAGCACGCAAAAATCTCTCAACAGTCGATTAAATTGCGATGTGCAAGAATGCGTCTTTGACCCATTCTTTTTATCTTTCAATTAAACGCAAGCGAAATCATTTAATAAAAACACCCAATCAACCAATCTAAGAACATGAATAGTAAACACATCAACTATTTCTAAAATATTGCTTTTATTATTTATAAGCAAAAGCCTTTCTATAGCCATTTCCTACCAACCAACTCAAAAACCTTCAATGTCAAGATTGGCCTAACTTCTCTAACGTAGGAACTAACCAAAAGTGACGCCAGACATTGAATCTGCTTGACAGAAAAAATTTTGGGTTGTGTTCAGTGATTTTCTGCTTTTTCCATAGCATGAATTGGACTTGGCTTTCTCATGAAAAATGTCATTTAGGGTATTATCTATAACATATTTAAATTTTATTATTTTTCGAGCCCATTTGATAAGGTATTGACGCTGATTTCAAAAACTGCTCAAAATTGTTTTCACCACAGGATAAGAGGGCCACACGCCCAACTTGGAAGAGGAGGGGGCCGCCCGCCTAACTGAAGGAGCAAGGCTAATCTAGAGTCTTCTTAATTTAGGATGGGGATGCATTAAATACTTTTGGACTCTAGTCCTTCAATGCCAAGATTGAGGTGTCCCCAATGGCATAGAACTAATTATCCCCTAGGATGAGACTAGAAGACCAAGCCGCCTTATATTTAGTGCCCTCCTCCAATGATTCTTGACTTAGGAATTATTAGAGGCCAACAGTGGAGCTCTTAAAGAAGATCTTGGATAGCAATTATTGGGGGAGATAATGAGGATCACTTCATTTATTAAGAGCCATCAATATAGATTTAGATTGCCACTCGAAACTTAGAAGCCTTTGGAAGAACCTATAAATTTGCCACCTTACTTTTAGATTTTCCACTTAAGCTATTGACATTAAATGTATTATTAAGACCATTAATGAAGGGTGTTCTATAATTAGGGAGAAGGCTCATTCTCTCCCAAGCATGCACACACAAACAAATTTCTCTTCCTCTTTTCTTCTTCTTCCTTGGCCGCCCACACCGACCCCTCCATCTCTCTCTCCTCAACTCTCTCTTTAGGTGTCCTTGCAGCCGTTCGCTGCCACTTGAGGCCGCTAATCTAGAAAATTGTTAGTAGACTTACTAACGTTTGGTTAGGACGTTGTGTTGCGTCCATTCAAGCTTGTAACAAGTCCATGTTTGATTTGTTGTTTTGATTGAGGTTAGATTCATCTTTGCTTGAGTTGATTTTAGATTAATGATGGACCTTGGTTTAACCTTTGGCTTGTGAATTTAAAGTGCCCCAATTCTTGTGCTTGTTCGACTATGCCTCTGTTTTACTTTGATCTTAATAGTTTTGAAAGATGTTTCGAAGAAACTCGATATTGTTTTATAAACTATTTTAAATTACTTTTGAGTAAGGGTTTCGTCGGCTTTAGACAAACGCAAGGCCACAACGGATTGGTCCCTTTCAGGGCCTCGGTATGATATTGAGGCGTATCGTTCCTGAGCCAAGCTTGGTATTAAATTGTTGTAGTGAGCAAATCGAACCAAGCCACGAACCCTAATTCATGTTTGGCATGCTCAAGGACTTGGAACCGGTAAGACATTCCACACACTTATTATGCATGGCATGCCTTCAGACCTTGAACAAAAGACGAAGATAAAAACCGGATTATGATGCTTAATGCATGGACACACGATGGACTAAATTCTAGCTATCGACCAATGGATTTGGTGACGTTGCACGATTAAGTTTGGATGCTTGACAGACTCATTGGCGGAGAATAGTCGTCTCACTTGGATTATGGGACATTGCCCGATGAATTTCGGATGCTTAGTGGATTTTGGAAGACTCGATGGATTTTGACTATTAATAAATGAATCATATATGCATGAGTTTCTGACATTATGGAATGGATCCTTGGTGCATGCTTGCATTTAACTATTTGAGGGTCTATCATGATTTTACTGAAGGCATAATTTTCATCTTGCTATTAATCCGTCATCGACAAGTGTTTGGAATAAGTTATGTGCTTGTAGAAAGACGAGGCATCATCCTATTTGGATTTTAGTAAGTTTTACTTATGGAGTTATAATCACTTGTTATCTCTTTTCAAACTTTAGGATGGCCACACCGCCCGTGAAGTTCGGTGTCCCCCCGGAGATGACCGTGTTGGAGATGTTGCTTTACTTTGCTAGTATAGATAAATACTATCGAATGGTCACTACGACTGTTTGGGTGGATGAAAGGCTAAATAAACTCATTCCCCACAGGTATTGAGCTTGGTACAAGTGTATCAATGGGGATTTTATTGGTCCACTCCGTGGTTTCGATGGTCCGCCAGGGCCTGATGGAGATGCTCCATCTGACGGTGCTGTAGAAGACTACTAGTTATCTGGTCCCTATAGGGGGAACCGTTTTTGGTTAGAATCGCATTAGAGGAGATAGGGTTACCCAAAGTTGATGTACTTTTGGAAATGACCGTATGCTTTTGTAGTGCAAAGTTTAGCTCAAGTAGAAGGGCTTGTAATATTAAAAGGAAAGACATGTAATCATATGTAGTATGTCATGTATATGTAAATATATAGTTGCACTTGTGCTTTCCTATTACTTTTAATGTTGTGATACTATGGTGATTGGGTGTTGATTTATTGCTTCCGTGTATGGATAACTCAAAGACTTACAAAAAGAAAGAAATATAGGTTGGCGACACCTGACATGTCGTGAAAAATATAACCCTTACCGCTTATGACCCTAAAGATGAGGTCGAGGTCGTTACAAGATTACTAGAATGTTGTAAATAAAGTTCTTAGATACTTACAAGAAATAAAAATCATATGCTCACTTATAAAAGATTCAATTATTTTGAGGTGATTGGATATTCGAATTCAAATTTAGCCAGATGTATTAGTATGAGAAAATCAATGTTTGGTTATTTTTTTTTTTTTTTTTTGCCGGAGAGGCATATCATGAAAAAGTGTGAAGCAGTCGGTTATTGTTACATCCACTATAGAGGCTGAGTTTGTAGCATGCTTTGAAGCCACTATTCATGAATTATGGCTGCGGAACTTTATTTTAAGGCTTATAATTGTCGATAGTATTAGCTGGTTGTTAAAAATTTGTTATGATAATTCTACAGCAATTTTCTTCTTTAGAAACGACAAAAATGCTAAGTATGAAAATCAAATACTTGTCTATTAAAGAAAAAGTTCAAAAACACAGTGTTAATTGAGCACATTAGCACCAACCTTATGATAACAGATCTCTTAACAAAAGAATTGACCCTCGAAACATTTAATGAACTTATTGAAAGGATATACATTATTAATGATTGTATTATGATTGCATTAAGTTTGTGTATTTGACACTCTTAACTTAATTATGTGTTTCTGATATTTTCTATTTAATATACATTATGGAAATAGATGAATGTTAAATAGGACAGTATCTAACAGAGACATCATGGTTGGACCATTACTGTAATTTTTATTTATGGATCATGTTAAGTAGAGAGCTATGTTGTAATACATCGAAAGGACTATATCGATTAATGACATACAACCATTATGACTCGCATTAATTTTCTTTATTTAATTATGATTATTATGCGATAGCTAATTTAAGAAAAAATTTAGCATTATATTATTAAGCACATTTTGATCTTTATTAAATCATGAAAGGGATGTTATATGGGCTAAGTGGGAGATTGTAAGAATTAGTGTGTGATTCACGTGATATTATTAATTGATGGTTTAATAAAATATATAAATGCTAAGATGTATTTGACTATTAAAAGTTATGACTTTAATTAAAGGGTACAATATTTATTGAGAAGTTACCAATTCTTCCAAAGATATGTGACTCTCATAGAAGTTAAAAGACATTTTGATGAAAGGTACCTATTAATAGAATGTATAAATAAGAGTTTGGTCCTCCCTCCACTCATAACATGAGAAAAAGAACATTATATTCCACCCTTCATCGGACAAAATACGTTAAGGAAAAAGTGGGTTAAGGGAGAGAAATCAAATTTCGGCAATGAAACCTAGTCTACATACAATGTGTGACAATGACGTACAAAATGACAAACTAAAATGGTATGTAACATGCAATCTATTATGCAAACTATATGTCACATGTCATTGATAATTTAACATAATCTAATAATAGTAAAATATTAAACGTAACTATCATAATATGTCATGTACTCAAATGATCCAAATGTGCAATGACTAGATGACATGTAAGGGATGACCTAATTTTAGGTGACTCACGCATGCTATTTTTTATGTTTTCTTTTTTCTTTTCTTTTTATAAAATTCGAAATTAGAATTGCCTAGTAATTAAATGTGCAATTTAAATTAATGAAAAGAAAATCTAACATCCTAAATTAATGTTTTTGGTATTTTTTATTTCAAAAATTCGAAATAAATAAATTTTCTCAATCCAAAAATACAAGCTATCCTAAAACAGACAATATTTTAGCATAAATCTAATCCAACTCAAATATATATATATATATATATATATATATTTGTTTTCTTTTATAAAACAAAATCAATTCACGCAAAAGCATAAAAAATAACACGGCAGCAACTCGGGTAATATATCCGATTGACCAAACGCAGCCTAATGAGACATTTTCACCGGTCTCTAAAAAAGACTCACTTAGAATCATTATAGTTTTTGTGACTTATTATGACTTAGAGTTACACCAAATAGATGTCAAATCCACTTTTCTTAATGGAAATTTAGAAGAAGAAGTTTACATGGACTAATCGGATGACTTTTCAATTAAAGGAAATGAACATTTGGTGTGTAAATTAAAGAAAACGATGTATGACTTAAATAAGCTTCTTGACAATGATATCTTAAGTTTAATGATACCATAAAATTCATTTGATTTAAGGAAAACACTATTGATCGGTGTATATATGAATGTTAGTGGGAATAAGTTTATCTTTCTAGTTCTGTATGTTGATGACATTTTGCTTTCTACTAATGATATTGGTTTGTTACATGAAATCAAGAAGTTTCTTTCTAAAATTTTTGAAATAAAGGATATGGATGAGGTAACGTATGTGATAAAAATAGAAATATTTAGTGATAGATCACAATGATTGTTAGGGTTGTCTTAGAAAGCCTACATTAAAAGAATTTTAGGGAAATTCAATATGGATAAATGTTCATCAAGAATAGTTTCAATTGAGAAATATGACATATTTAGTCTTATGCAATTTCCGAAAAGTAAATTAGAACAAGAATAAATGAAAAATATTCCTTATGCATTTGTTGTCAAGAGCTTAATATATGCTTAAATTTGCACCAGACTAAACATTAGTTTTGTTGTCGGAATACTGGGTAGATATCAAAGTGATCTTGGATTGTCACTGGGAGATTGTAAAGAAAGTTATCAGTACTTATAAGAAACAAAGAATCACATGCTCACTTATAAAAAATTCGATTATCTTGAGATGATTGGATATTCAAATTCAGATTTAGTCAGATGTGTTGATATGAGAAAATCAACGTTTGGTTATTTGTTTCTTTTAGCTGGAGAGGCATATCATGAAAAAGTGTGAAGCAATAAGTTATTGTTACATCCACTATAGAAGCTGAGTTTGTAACATGCTTTGAAGACACTATTCATGAATTATGGTTGCGGAACTTTATTTCAAAGCTTATAATTGTTGATAGTCTTCTAAAGGTGCTAAGCATATGGAAATCAAACACTTGTTTATTAAAGAAAAAGTTCAAAAACATAGAGTGTTAATTGAGCACATTAGCACAAACCTTATAATAATAGATCCCTTAACAAAATGATTGCCGCCCAAAACATTTAATGAACATATTGAAAGGATATGCATTATTGGGCATTATTCATGATAGTATTATAATTGCATTAAGTTTGTGTATTTGACACTCTTAACTTAATTATGTGTTTATGATATTCATGTTTTCTATTTAATATACATTATGGAAATAGATTAATGTTAAATAGGATAGTCTCTAACAGAGACATTATGGTTGGAACATTACTATAATTTTCATTCATGGATCATGTTAAATAAAGAGCTATGTTGTAGTATATCGAAAGGATTATATCGATTAATGACATATAACCGCTTTGACTCACATTAATTTTCTTCACTTAATTATGATTATTATGCAATAGCTAATTTAAGAAAAAATTTAGCATTATGTTATTAAGCATATTTTGATCTTTATTAAATCATGAAAGGAATGTTATATGGGCCAAGTGGGAGATTGTAAGAATTACTGTGTGACTCACGTGATATTATTAATTGATGCTTTAATAAAATATATAAACGCTAAGATGTATTTGACTATGAAAAGTTACGACTTTAATAAAATGGTACAATCTTTATTGAGAAGTTACCAGTTCTTCTAAAGAGGTGCGACTTTCATAGAAGTTAAAAGACATTTTGATGGAAGGTACCTATTAATATAATGTATAAATAAGAGTCTAGTCCTCCCTTCACTCATAACACGAGAAAAAGAACATTATATTCTACCTTTCATCAGATAGAATATGTTAAGGAATAAGTTGATTAAGGGAGAGAAATCAAATTTCGTCAATGAAACCTAGTCTACATACAATGCGTGGCAATGACGTACAAAATGACAAACTAAAATGTAACATGCAATCTATTATGCAAACTATACGTCACACGTCATTGATAATTTAACATAATCTAATAACAGTAAAATATTGAACGCAACTATCATAATATGTCATGTACTCAAATGATCCGAATGTGCAATGACTAGATGACATGTAAGGGATGACCTAATTTTAGGTGACTCACGCATGCTATTTTTTTATGTTTTCTTTTTTCTTTTCTTTTTATAAAATTCGAAATTAAAATTGCCTAGTAATTAAATGTGCAATTTAAATTAATGAAAAGAAAATCTAACATCTTAAATTAATGTTTTTGGTATTTTTATTTAAAAATTCGGAATAAATAAATTTTCTCAATCCAAAAATACAAGCTATCCTAAAACAGACAATATTTTAGCATAAATCTAATCCAACTCAAAAAAAAAAAAAAAAATATATATATATATATATATATATTTTATGAAAACAAAATCAATTCACATAAAAGCATAAAAAATAACACGGTAGTATCTTAGGTAATATATCATTGATACCCATATAATTTTTTAAATAAATTGACAAATTGTATCTTGCGCATGAGATTTGATTAACCAATTTTTATCAAAATTACAAATCATATCTCGAACGTGAAATCGGATGATAATTTTCATACGATTATGAGTCATATTCTGAGAAGAAATCGGACTATCAATCATATGCACGTTATGAAATTAGAGAATAATCCATAATTTAAAAGGCTCTTTAGGAAACTTTAGACATACATGTCATCCAAATATTTGAATTTAATGACAAATTAAATTCGGATAAATATTTTTTACCTGTTTTTGAATTTGGACTCGTCGGACGGTGGCACTGGCCATGGCTCACGGTGGATGGCTGGCGTTGATGGTTCTCTCGCCAAGGCAGCGAAAGACGTTAATAAAACTTTCACCAATGAAAAACTTTACTAACTCCCAAATTCTTTGTACGAATTCCGCAGGTCTTATGACAAACCTCTTTGATTTCCATACTTTGACCGAGAGGTTTTGTGCTGTCGAATTCCACTTGCCGAACGGGAAGTTTCAGCTTTCGCCGGATCGGATTAGTTCGTTTTTTTATCGCGCCACCGAACCGAACCGGATCCGGTCGGTCCGTACTAATAAACTCCCCTCGCCGCTGCCCGTTTCTTTTCTTCTTCGTAACTGTAAACTCTTCTTCCGCCGCCTGTCGTCGCGAACGCGCCGCCCACCGGCCCTCAGTTCCGGCGCCGGCGAGATCCGACGGGAGGACGACGCCGGCCATCCTCCGACGCGTTCGAAGAGGCGGCGATCGATCGAAGGCGAAGCCGGCTCTGCTCGCGAGCTGGAAAGAAAAAGGAAGAATGGTGAAAGCCGTGGTCGGAGAAGAGGCCCAGCTGAAATCAACCGAGGACCGCCTGTCCAGCTCGTCGATTCCCGCTCAGGTACTACCCCGATTGATTTTCGCGACGGGCGGTTCACTTCGTTTCGATTGGATTTGTTTGGGAAAATGCCGGGCGCGTCGAATTGCAGGTCGGCCTTGTGATCGGCAAGCTTAGCTCGAGCCTGGACAGAGGCTTCGTTTTCAGCTTGATCCCCACGCCGCCGAACGACGAGGGGCGGCCTGCCTGTTCCCTCGTCGAGCCGGTCAAAGATGACAGGAGGAAGGGTGCGAAGCAATCCAAGTCGCAGGGATCTTCGGATTCTTCGTCGGTGGTGATAGACAAAGATTGGGTCGCCGAGCATGCACGTCAGGTAGTTTTATCTCCCATTTTGATGGTATTGTTGTGAATTGGTTGTTAGTCCTCCTTTTCTTTGGGAGTAATTGGGAAATTGTTAGACTTATTATTGCATGCATTTGTTGATGATGCTGTGGAGTGGATTGATTCGATGAAGAATATTTGTGAATACAAGGATTCAGGCCTTTGATGTGTATTCTGCTGTAATGTAGGTCCTGTCATAATTGATCGAGTCTGTCGGAATGGTTTCCGGGACAAATTCTCCATTGCAATATATTATTAGGCGAATTATGTTGTTTTATGGGCCAGTGGTAATTGACAGTTACTTTTCAATGGTATGCCAAAAGGACATGGACTAAGTCTTGTGAGTTTCAGGTGTCCAAAATGCTTGTGGGTGGCATTAGGGTGATTGGCATTTATGTATGGGCCAGTGAGAGTGCGTTCAAGAATTCAACCGTAGAACTGTGCCAGGTACTCAGTCATTTGCTTCTAGTTCTTCATTTAAAACTGGATTTTTAGTTGATCTGCATCTATGAGCGTGTTCTTGATAATCTTGTTAGTGAAAAGTGCAATTTAAGTTAGTCATACTCTTTTTTTTAAAGTTAGTCATACTTTAGCAACTGCAGGATAGGAACTGAAACGTTACTCCACTTGTGGCAAATCAGCATTTTATGTTGGCAAGTTTTCATAATTGATTTTACCCTAGGAGCTAGGCTGAGTTGTAAACTGATATCTGCCTGCCTTTTTTAATGAAGAGGTTATCTTTTCTAGAGCAAAGTTCATGTTCTTGGGTTCACTTGATGAAAAATGGCATTTGCAGACGATAAAAGGAGTTGCAGGGGCAGCACCACCCCTCTTAGGGACTGATACTGAGGAGAGACTGCTTATACATATTTCTTACAGTCCAAGGAGGTATAACTCGTTCCTATTCTTTCCAAGTCCACTTGATATGTTTGACCTTTGCAGTACTTGCTTTAACAGATTAAATTTGTAGGTGGACATGCCGAAATTATGTAATGGCATCAAATATCACGTCTAGCAGCCTTAAGCCTTGTGATTTCAAAATGGGAAAAGTCTTAAGTTCTCTTCAGAAATTTAGGTGTACTTACAACTTCAATCTGAGGTAATGTTACACTTCATGTTTATCTTCTGTTTCTGAACAATGGATGATTTAGTTAACTTTATTTTTTTCTTACCGTTTTTCACCAAAGGAGTTTCAGTTTTTCTGGAAGCCTTTGCAAGAGAACTTATTGGGCTGATCAAGAAGAGCACTCTTTTTCAGAAAGACTCAAAATAGTTGACTAGCCATTATTGTCAGAATTTTTTTTTTATTTGTTTCGTCCATTGTGGCCTTCAGCATTGTTTCACACAATGGTTAATGGGTAGGAATAATTCCACCTCTGTGGTAATGCTGAATCGCTTATGCCTTTGGAAAAAATGTTAATTTAGATTGCCCGTGAACTGTGAGAAGACATTTGATGCCCGGAAGCTTGGTGATGTACTTCGTAGTGGAATTTCAGTCATTGCTAAAGAGCTAAGAAGTGCAAGGGCCATAGTTGATGGAAACCTGGTGAGTCTATCATCTACTCTGTCAAAATCATTACCCCATAACATCTTTTTTACATGCATAAATTATTTGATTATCAGTTTTAGGATGGGAATTCCAGAATAGTAACCTTACTGTGCCTGCAAAAGCTATAGAAATTTCAGAGTTTTGCAAACTACACTTACTCTTTCAAGCAATAAACCCATACTCCATAGTCCCAAGAATTTGAAATCCACTCTAATTAGATGGCAAAAAGATCCTGTGAAAATGGCCTTTGCCTTTAGAGCATTTTGTCTTGAGAAGGAAGAATTGGGAAAGGGTATTAAAAACCCATTCATATAAAAGGTGAAGAGTATAGATATTTCTTAGTAAGAGTGATGTAATACACACCAAGGAAAATCAGATGCAATTAATTAGTCATTTACTGAGCCGAACTTTTGGGGCAAAACTATGAAATGAGTCAGCTGTAGTCAGCAGAACTATGATTGAACTTAGAACCACATCGTATATGTACTTGGTTGTAATTTGGGCATAGTGATTTCCCTGAGAATGACTCCCTCTCGTGAACCTTTGAACCTTGAAATCTTTAAACCTCTTTTCGACTACTTATGATTCGAACTTTTAATTCTAGACTTTTCATGTTTGGATAGAAACTTCATCTATGAATTGGATTTTGCAACATGAAAATTCTGGCAATAGGATGTCATTCCTTAAGTAATTCAATTTTAACGGTAAATCAAACAAGGCCCAAGGGTGGATTTTTTTCACTTTGTTCTTTTTTATTTGGCGGGATAGGCCGGTTAGGGTGTTGGATGGGATTTATGTTGAGTCCTCAATATGGACTGGTTTAACTCGTGTTTGCACTGAGTCACTGATGATTTGACTCATGTTTTGCAGTGGTACATGGGTCTCATTCTGTGATCTTTTCTGGGACAATGGTTAAGTAGGTGTACTGATGCATTTGTTTTTATGAGGAATTTGTTTTTGCAATCTGAAATGCTTGTTAAGGCATAGCACGATGCTGCATGATACCCCAATGTTTGACCAACTTCAAGAATGCTCAATTATGAAAATACTGCCTCAAGGTTTTGTTAATCTTAATTCCAGATGCGTGTCTTGTGTCATATATCAACTAATGTGAATTTTTTAAAATCTTGGTGAAGCTTGATGCTTTTTCAATTTACTGCTACTTTTATCGTAATTAATTATTTTGGCCTCGAGTAAACAATGTAGCAGTTTTCTTTGACAGATTGGCATATTGAGCTTCATTTGTTAATCTCTCTCTCTCTCTCTCTCTCCCCCCACCCTTCAATGTCAGGTCACTGATGATGAACCATGCACGTCAGAGGGTTTTCATGATGTTGAATTACTTCTGCCTTTTATGAATGATACATGTTTAGAAGGTGAGTGGGACTTGAATCTGGATTTAATTGTCCCAAAAGCTGCCCCAGATGTCAATCTAATTTTCTTCTTTTCCACTGTCTCAATGCTTGTAAAGCAAGCAGCTTAGAAAATGTTGTTGGCATACTTCTCTTCAGTGGCTCAGTGTGTTCCTTTGCTTTCCTGAGTTCAAAAGAGTCAATTTTGCAAGCTATTGCTGATATCAAGGTAATATCCATTGTCTCACTGCATTCTGACCCATTAATTGTTTTTTTTTTCTGTAGCATGAAGCTAATAATGCATTTCTGGTTTGCCCTCAAACGATTTTATTGCATGTGTGTGAGCACGTATGCATATGGGTGTAAGTGCAGACACGTGCATGCATAGGTTCATTGGGTTTGGCATTCACTTTAACAATTGGCATTCAAACCCCAAGTTTACAAAGGACAACAATACACCATTTATTTGTATTTAGTAGTGCAATCCATTTGTTTTCTGATGAATTACAAAATTTCATTGGTAACTGCTAAACTGTCTTTGCGCTTTGAAAGATAGTTTTTTTTTTTTTCTCTAGAATAATATTTTTTAAATTGATGTAAACTGGGAAGCCCAACCTACTGAAACATAGCTTTGTATATTCCTTGAACAAGCCTCCTCTGCAACTCGAGTATGTACCTCTAGATTTTATTCCCTTTGTCAGGCATTCAAGGAGCTTTCTCCTTTATGAAAAATGTTCAAGAAAAACATCTCATCCTTTTTTCAGTCATTGTTTTTCTCGTTTCGCAATCATGGATTTTTCATGTACTTCTAGGCAGATATTATCACAAGTCTGCAAAGTAGACTAGACATAATCCTTGATGAGGCAGATGCAGATCTAAGTCAGTCAGACAACAGTTGCAAGGAATCTAGCCCAGATATACAAACGGAAAATCTTATTTCACAAGTTGACCTCCAGTCATTGAGGTGTGTCTAACAACCACCTTATATTCTTTCTATAGCTTTGCTAGTGTAACTTTGGGTGTTATTATAGTTGTTTAGCACTTATTATTTTCCAGTGTCTTGTTTTGGGCTGTTCTTTTGTTTTCTCTACCATTTTTTAACTGTCATATCATCTGTGGAATCATTTCTTTCATAACAAGATCAGTGAATTTCCTCAATAATTATTTGGCAAAAGAAGCAAGGACTGGGAGCTGGTCTTGAAGATGTACAAGGGGAGGAAATGTGAACGAACTTGGATCATTGAAATTACAAAACCAAGGTTGAATGAACTCTGGTTTGTTATGGAAGTTGAAAAGGAAAACTGGGTCAATAGAGGATCCAGTATAACAACTGGTTGAAATAATCTCATGTCCACGTGTAAATTGTTTGTTGACCAGAGTTTGACTGTTTGGTCTGACAAATTTTAATTGACAATAATTTATGCTGTTCTATTTACATGCATGTATTTCTGAGGTCTTACAGCAAAACCCGTATTATCTCAAGGTAAGATTTAGAGCTGTGTCATGATATTGAGAAACTGGAGGAACTAATGATGGCGCTGGCAGTCTTCTGTGTCATTAGCATGACTTTAGTTGTTTCATGTGAATTGACGTGTGGATTGCAAGATTTCCAAATATCTTTCTTTCCACAATCATCCTAGTCAATGTTCAATAATGGAGAGAGAAACATGGATCCATGTCCATGAAGAGTTCCCTTTGATTAGTTTACGAGTAATTCAAGTACATTTAGGTCCATGCCCCGCCAAAAATTTAGTATTTCATGACACTGGCTTATATGTAGCAGGATTCATGTCTGTTTCAATTGGTATCCTTGACCACTATACTTGCTTCTGTTTGTGTTTGGAATGATGATATGGTTTTAAGAATGCTGCTCTGTTATTCCTTGCTGTCTACTTCAGAAGCTTTCTTGGGGAAAGTTTTTAGTCTGGCAGCAGAAGGCAATTAATTAACATGAAGTCTATAACCTTTCTTCAAGCTTATGTTGTCACATTCTACCTTTCCTTTTCAATTTGATTTAATTGCTTTTTTCAACTTCATTCTCACATTTTTTGTGCTTAATTCCTTAACCTTGCTTATATGAACCATGAAACTAGTACTTTGAAATTACATCTTTATTTTGGTCTCTTTTGTCCTGGTGGTCACATATTGTTGGCTCCCACTTGATATTCATGATCAAAGCAGGAAACCAAGCGGTCTTTCATTTCCCCGAAGAGTATTTGCTCCTTGGTTGGCTGGAACATTAATCTGTGACTATCTACAACCATCAGAGACGCTTGAGGTTTGTGCATGTGACTTGATATACGAGTGGTTCAACTGTGTTCTTAAGCAGTCGAACCACCAAAAGTTTGTCTCCACATTCAGAGTAGCATGGTTAAAATGGTTTTTTTTTTTTTCTGTTCTTGCAATGTTGTAGGTTCTTAAGGATCACTGTGCTGAGTTGATGTCTATGGAAGTTCTCATAGATTCTTCCAACATACTAGAACCGGAAGGAGAAGCCCCTGCAGTCGTCGCCAAGGGTTTTTGGGATGTAGCAGCACCATTGCATTCGGATTCTAAATCTCTCTCAGAAAAGCCTGGTGCTGACGCAAAGAGTGAGGGAAGTAGCCAGAAATCTAACAAGCAATCCAGTTTTAACGCTGTGGCAGCTATTCTTGTGCTTCTCCTCTCTGTTCTACTGGGGTTTTTGTTCCTTTCGGCCAGATCTTGAAATTTTTTTAGCAAGAGTATCTTCAAATACATGTTCACTGGAAGTTTCGCAGGTCTTCTAGTTTCTCTCACATTGAGATTATCTTTGCTTTATATGTAGTTTTTTAGGATCTGTGACCGAGTCATTGCAAACGAGAGTGACGTGCTACTGGGTATTATACGCTTATCCAAAATAATGGCTGGGAGAGGAGCAGTCAATCAAGGTTCAAGTTCTACACGAACTTGATTTATAGTGGGTCGACAACATAACGCTGCATCACTTCACTTGGCTACAGGTTGATCAGTTAAAGCTTCTTGGAAAAGCACTATTGTTATATTCCTTTGTTGTCCTTATATAACGAAATACGGTTTCTTTTCTGGTCAACTCTCTGGAAATTCGGAACCTTCTACTTCGGCAGAAACAAGTGAAGCCTGCAAGAACATGAAGCTGCTGTGCAATGTCCATGTAATTCATGAATTTCATGCCAACCCAATAAGTTTTCTTGGTAGAAATTCCTGAGGAAAGGACGGGAAAAAGAGAAAATGACCGAGAAAACTGGAGAATTTATAGGACTCCATCTCCACTTTTGTTAATGCGGTCATTCATGAGTTGAGGATTATCGCCATTCTGAAGGGTATGTCCCTTTACTCGACGCTCGGACCATGTTCTATGGGCAAATGTTTGATTACATTTAGCGTTCTATCTTCTATGCTTGATTACGCTGTATAGCAGTTATGAAGGCGTTTTTTTGTGTATATTGCGGTTTGTAGTGGCGTTTCTGGAAACAATTCATCAGCAACCATTTTCCTCCATTTCGGGATAATTGATTCACGTAAGTTAAACAACTATTGTATTGAGATTCTATCGCGGTCCCTGTGTAAAATACTTCGGTCGTCGATCCAACCATTTTGTGTAGGTAGGGTTGTCCCGTCCAGGAAGTTCCGATGCAAATGATTTCGTTTCACTTATGACCACCATAAGACTTGGCCATCCTCAGATATGATACTAGTCCAATACGCTCGCATGTGCATCAGATAAAAGTATGTCATATAAAGATTATGTATCGTGTAGTACGCGTATGCGACCACATTTAACCCATCGAGTGTGCATTTTCAAGATGCGCGCAATAACCAGAATGGCTTATGTACCAGGAGAAAGGATCACGCATTGGAACGAAGAAAAAAGCAAGAGAAATTACGGTGTCATGGATTGTAATTGATCGCGTTTCTTCCTAGAAGCACGCATAATCGACAACCGAAAGATTTTAGCTAATATCTACAAATGACTAACTTCACTACGCAAATACTTGCATATTCGTTTGATTCTACAAGAATGGCTTACCTTTTTCCACCTCCATAATAAGATGTTCTGCCCTTTTTTAAGTTACTTGACTTTGCTAACTTCTATGGTAATTTACCCATGAGGAAAGCCCAAAAAGAGGATTTTAAGCCAATTGGTCGACGTCCCCGCAATTTTTGGTCAATACCCGAACTACATGAGTCAGAGATATCATGTTTAGTGCAAATAATTATTCACATAATCCCCAGCTATTCAGGAAGAATTTCTAATAACCCCTCGGACAGCTAATCACGACATCCTAATGGAGGAAATTAGCCTTACAATTGAGACCAGAATTAACATGGACATGTAAATCCCTTTTGTCCATAACTTCAATTTCCCCAAAGAATTGAGAAGCCAATGGAAATAATCAATGCGTGGAAATAATCACACGCATTGATCTTGTGGCGTGACTAATCTCATTATGGTCCCATCATTAATTTGACTAGGATTACTGCCTAAAAATTCGAAAGAAAATCCTCCGTATTTGGAAGAAAGAATCGAGTGACGAAGACGACAACGCCTTGTAGACTTGAATGGGCTTCTTTAGAAACTAAAATAGACCGATTAGCATGGCTAATGAGAATTTTTCATATTAGAACTATGGGAACAAATGGTCAATTATTTGCGATCTTCAATACAGCTGCACCTATGATTGCGTTTTAGTCAATAAAGCCAGCACAACTAGTACCAAGATCACATTAAAAAACAAAAATACTCATATAATATGAATGCATACGATGCCCAACCACTGATTTCTTACACGAATTCATCGACCTCTTTTGAGTATATTAAGGTTTAAAGTGCCTTTCAGAACATCAATTGCGGCTCAATATCTTTTGGAAGGACAAACCCTAGATAATTAGGTATACATGAAGTTTGACTGCCCAACAAGTGCTCAAAACTCGGAAAGTCAACACATACCCGAGCGGCGGATTGGCCAGCTAGAACACACCGAGCCAAAAACCTTCCTACAAATTTGGTGAATTTTCCTCCTCTCTCCCTTTCGGAAATTCTATGTTCGGAAATTTATCCACCGTTGTCTTGTAAGACTCGTTTATCTTCATGAATGAATGCAACATCTACCTTCGACCCAAAAAAAAAAAAAAAAAACACATACCCATGAAAGAAGATCCTCCCAAGAAGATTGTGTTGTACTATTGAATTGTAACGAATCAAGGTGGCGTTTGGCTTTGGGAGAACGAGACCGTTCTTTTCAATCGTGATCAGAGACAAAGGAAATGATTTACCTAAAAGAGCTCTACATAATTTTCAAAATAGGCAGAGACTCTTGAGGACAACCTAGCGCGTAAATTAAGGGGAGAGCACACTCTGTTTTGTCCCGACTAGGAAGGAGGACGGGAGAGAGATTCAAGAAGCTTCTCTGTTGCTGTATAAGCAAAGATGAGATCATAATGCAACTTGACGAGGTTGATTGAAATGAAGAGTTCCTCTTTTTTCAGCTTTTGTACTATGCCTGATTGATTGGTATATGTTGAGTGCAAGTCTAGCTCTTGGAAAATATAAGCACGAAAGTAACATCAACGCTTTAAGAACCGGCTTTAATTCGTTAATTTCAATTATCGACGTTGATATATTGGTTTGAGGAACAAGTGCACCTCGTATCAATGGTATTCAATTATCACCGTGCTTCGTGCAAGAACTTAGGGACTGATTGTTTGGACTTAAATAAAAGTAAAAAGCATTTTGTTATTTTTCCTTTAAAGTTTCTTATGTTTTTCAAAGTTTCAAGAGTTTGGCAAGGCGTTTGAAGGTGGAAGAGTGCCCGGCACGGAGGACCAGATTGTTAGGAGGCGGCCAGGCAAAAGGGCAGGCTCCCGTGTGAAGGGCCTATTTTGATGAGCATTTTTGGAGAGGGAGGGAGAGAGAGAGTACACATCAAAGATTCTTGAGGGTATTTCTAGAATTTCTCTTTGAAACTTTTGTGAGGAATACACTCGAGAGATTGAGTGAAATACCGCGTGAGATTGATTGGGAATCCAGGAACTTGAATGTAAGAGAGCTTCGATCTAAGCTTATTTCTCCGTTGTCAATAGTAGATTCATCTTATTCACTCTCCACTGAAAATAGTTTTCGATACCCGAATCGAATTATATAAATTTCGATGCATTTTTTTTTTTTTTGCTTAGTTTTTCCAAATCCCCCGTTCAAATAGGATCAATTCATTAAGTTCGCCATTCTGCAGGCTTCTTGCAATCCAACCCAAGCTTTTGATCGCCAACCCCACTCGAGTCTATCGACCAAGACAATCCTTGACCTTCTTTTAAATCCAATTGAAGGGAAATGCGCATTTTCACATTGACTTGCAGATTTAACAAAGTTAATTTTCAAAACACGTCACCCATCCAATAATGAATATGCCACTATCTCTTCTTACACACTAATTTGGACTTGGTAAAAGCCTCGAAGTCGATATTAGGTTTCAATCTTGGTTCTTTTTGAATTCTTAACTTAACGACGATGTACTCTATAATTGCCTTTTCGCCCGACTGGGCATGTACAATCATAGGCAGACTTGTCAACCAACAACTGAATTATAACACACAAACAAAAGTGGGACATGCCATTACACTCGAGTATCCAATATGAACCCCCGATTCTTGACATATCAAACCTCCATTTTTCAAAGAGGGGCCTAACCCTGACTTCCCCCGAATACTTTTTTTCAACTTTTAGGTGTCAGGAGTCGTAGCTTTCGCTCGAACAAAGTGGAAACTCAATTTTACTCCTGATGCAATGCTAAATCGGATCCTCGATTGACACCTTCCCGATGTCCTTTGCCCTGTTTTTCTGCCTCGTGTTTTAGACCCGATTCGATTCCGTGCGTTGCATCCTTCGACACTTGGCTTTCGCCTGCGGTAAGGAGACCCGCGCAAGCGTACAAATCTCGACTTTGGACTCCGGTTACGAACCACACGCGACAAACGAGCGAATCAATCGGGGTTGACAATATTGTAATCGGGGATCCTGATCGACGATGGATTGTGTCATTAAGCAAGCTGACAAAGCGCGATTAGAAAGATGGTGGGTCGGTTCTGAAGCACCTTGCTATTATTGCTCAAGATTAGATGTTGGGCCATGTTTGAGTGCTAATTGGCCAACTAAACACTAGATGGTGGGCGATGTTGAGTGCCGATTGGCCAACTAAACACTACCGGAACAAGTAGAAGTGAGAAAATTGTTAAAAAAAAATCCTAAATTTATTGCAGTTTTGTTAAAATTGAGTTCTAAATATTTTTAAATTTTTTATTAACTTTTCTCTCTTTTTTTTCTTTCTTTATTAGTATTATTTTTTAATATTATTGTTAAGGGTCGGTAGGGGCCGCCGGCCATAGGTTAAGGCTTGGCGATCCCCACAAGCCATTGGGCAAGAATTGGGGCTCTCACTCACAGCTTGGAGAAGGCTTGCTACCCTTGCCCTCAGCCATCGAGTGCTCGCGGCCATCACTAAAATTTGAGTGAAGGCTCATTGGTTGTGTGCAAGGGCAGTGAGACCTTGCCAGAGACCTTGCCAACCACTGCAGGAGGGTTGTGGCTGGCGGGATCATTGGATCTCGACCAGCGACCACTATTAATAAATAAATAAAAAAGTAAAGAAAGAAAAAGAACAAAATATAAATATAAATATAAATATGTAAAATATTAAAATATTATTAAAAATTGTCCGCGTAAGTGTTAGCCGTCCTATATGACACTACTAGTATGCATGTTAGCGATTTCCCTTGAAAATTAGTCAGATTGATTAATTAAAAAATGTTTAGAACTAAATTGATAAAAGTGCAATATGTTTAAGGCTTTTTTGACAATTTTCCCATTATAAGTTCTCAAGACGAATTGTACAAATCCCATTATTTACTGGACTTGCATCGTGTATTCTAGTTATATATCTCTGGGCAAAAATGCATATTTCCAGTTCGATTACTAATTTATGACATTTTTAAACGATGCACAAACCCAATCCGTGCATAATTGATTCTTATAATAGATTAGTGCATGTTCGTTAACGTCTAACAATGAATATTTACGTCTAATTTTTGCTTCAACAAAGGCTTGTTCAAGATTAAATCTGCGGAAGGAAGTATGTGTGCATTTTTATATAATTCTATACTCCCCAAAGGTGAGAGACACAGGTAGTAATTGAGGCCTATTAAGAAACTTAGAGAGTCTGACGGAATTATATATAACTAAACATATCATATCCCTACGTACAATCAAGTATATATAACTAAGCATATCCTATCCCCACGTACAATCAGTCATAATTCATCCAATCCCACTGTGAATCTCACAATCACAATTCACAATCAATCAAGGCAAGGTCTCAAAATATCTCTAGAATGTTACCAAACCCTCGGTGACGTGGAAAGCGATTAGCTGGAATTTAGTTAGAAGATCTAAAAAAGTCTTAGGGGACGTGCCTTTGTGAAGATGTGTCCACTGATGGATGGAATGAAAACAAGATAAGTTGCTATGTGGAGTGTATGATGTTGCATAAAGTGACTGTCAATGTCAATTGGTTTAGTGTACTAATGAAAAACATCATTTCCTGGCATTTGAATAACACTTTGATTGTTGTAAGAGATGGCTGTCGCGTCACTGTGAGGAACCACCTGTCTTGTGGTTATAATCGTAACCAGAGTAATTTGAAAGCCCTATTAACAAGAGTCGAGCTACGAAGATTTGCTTCTTACTATACCGAGATATAAGAGAATTATTAAGGGTGCAAATGATTTTGATCAAAAATTGATTTTTAAAAGAAAAATAAATTTGTCTATTTTTATTCTTAGATTAGTTTCTAGACAAAAATACATGTTTGATAATGATACAAAATTTCTTTCTCCCGAGCAATGGCAAATGGCGATAAGCGAACGACGATGGGCGGCGGACGGTGAGTGGCGACGGATGGCGAGCGGCGGTTGAAGAACAGCAACTAGTGAATGATGAGAAAATTTTTTATTTCTTATTCTATTCTGGAAATAGAAAAGTAAAAATTTACTACTGATTTTTTGTTCCAAACCTATTTCAAAAGTAAAAATCTATTTCAGAAATAGAAAAATGAAATAATTTTACCAAACGGATTTCTATTCTAAAAATAAGTCAGGAACGGAAAGATAATTTTGGAACAAAAATAAAATAACTATCATGCGCTCCTTAAGAAGGTGACAAATAGAAGGATTAGCTATCCAATCTACAAAAGCAGATTAAGCGACGAAGGGAGAAGCATGAAATTAGGTACCCTTTTACATGGCAAACAATGAGCAGTGTTTGGTGCCGTGCAGTGATGAAAAGCTTGACAACCTGGACAGCAAATGTTGCGTCAACATGAGTAGAGATAATGCGCGCGCGCGTGTATATATATAATATAATATAAGGCTATCGACCAGTCGGTGGCAAAGAGCAGGATTCTCAAGAAGAGACCCATCCATAACATCCATTTACTAGGATATTCTCTTTGGTTCTTAAATGCACCCCCCTAAATAGTGACCTTTTTGTAGTAATGTCACGTCACTTAAAAAACAATCTCATACGTTGTCTTAATCAAAGTATTGCTCTTTTCTCGAGGACATTAGACTTAACCAACCCTATCGATGAGGGGGGTAGATTCCCGACGAGTTCACATGCTCGCTAATCCCTCCCAGCCATCGAAGCGTATGGACCCCAAACCAGGCAGTAACAAACAAGAATTCATCCTGAAAATGGACGTTGGAATGCATCATCATGCATCGATTTTGTCTCGGAGATGAACCGTATCTCGGGTGTGGACAGATCTGTTCGCATCAACTTTCTTCCAACGAACGGCTCGTGACGTGGGAGTTTTCTGCAATGTCACTTCCCACTAAATTTCTCGCCACCACCACATCTGACTCGTCAAGCTAATCACTGTTCACATGCCAGCAGCCACATACCTGTCGTGGAAAAAGGGTTACTACACCTTTGCAAAAGGCATTTAAATATACATTTTGCGTGTTTCAACTGAGGATTTCTAGCATAGTAAAGAGCATCGTGTCACGGGCCATATCCCCTCTTTATTTGCCTCTCTAATGATCCATTTCGTTGCTCGTCCACACATGAGCGGCGGAGTTGTTTTTGTATCTATGTATCAAATTTTAATTTTTCATCTAACCGTTTAACTTTTTAGATTGGAACTTCTCAAATGATGTATGGAGAATCTTAAGCAATGTCATTTTAGGATTGATAATTTCGTAATAATGGAACTTTTTGCATGAATCTTGGGAGAAGGGAAGAAGAGAAAAAGAGCTTAGTCAAGAGTGAGTTCCCCCTTTTCACTACACTATTAACAGATTTTGGCGATGAAAAATACCTAACGCGAGTGTTGACCAACTCTGAGAACTGCGTTGGGTTATAAGCTACACTAAAGGGAGGGAAGACTTCAATACGCGACAAGAATCCCACATTAGGATAGAGCTCCTGCACAGTAGGAGCCTTGTGTTAACCTACTAATGACAATAGGAGTCAAAACATCTAACGCGAGTGTTGACTAATTTCAAGATTGCGCTGCGTTACATGCTACATTAAGGGAAAAAGACTTATATGGAATGAGAGTCCCACATTCAATGGTCGTATATGAAAGCTACAATTGATATTTGAAATGTGCACATTAATTACAGAAGATCATTATATAGCATGTCATATATATTTGAGACAATCAACTTATTTCCAAAAAAAATAAAAAATCCATAGTCAATCATAGTCACTTCAAGCACTAGGGTAATATTTATTATCAATGGCATCTAGGGTGAACACAAATAGTTAGGTCATTAATGTTAGGTCTACTCTCCCTTAATCGAACTATCTTTCTGCATCAATATATCTCACAATTTGAATCTCCATCAAGGTGCAACATCATCCCGAAGCGTGTCATTAGGCCTGCATTGCTACACCACAACATCCACAACCTAGAATGCATTGGTCACCAGATTTATTCATTAAGATATTCACCAAACACCAATACATATTAGAAGTGAGTCACCAATAAACTATTGGCTTCGATACTGTCAAAAGCGCCAATGGTCTTTGTCCAAGTTCTATAGATATCGACTCACAACTTTCACTACCTATGCAATGTCTAGTCTCGTGCTAATGGATATGGGATTCACCATCTCATCTTTCAAAACCTAAGTACTCAAACAAGTTTGAAGTGACTTGATAGAAGGGTTGCAACTTATTTTGTCTTATCTATGTTGAATCTCTTTAACACTTTGTTCTCATGGTTTTCCTATGAAAGCCATAATTTTTTTATTTTTTCTATCCGTAATGATTTTCATGCCTAAAATATCTAGAATTCGAATGCAAATCCTAACAATTAGGGGAATTTGAGCTCGGAAACCGGAGGTTTTCTATTCAAATCTCCCAAACTACATAACCACATTGGATTGGGACTATCTATACAATTCAAAAGTCCAAATACAACCGGTTCGTGAGATTTTTGGGGGTATTCTATGGATCTGAAAATAGCAAAACTTTTGAACTCATCCCCCCGAAGTATAATAACTAAAAGATATACGGATAGATAGATGAAAATCAAAACTTACAGAGATCATCATCAATTGAGTTGAAGAGAATCAAGAGTTTCACTCAAAACATCCCCATCGATTCTTTCTACTTCCAAGTATTAATAACAAGAGATGTTGAGGTTTTCCGACAATGGTCGGGACACGAAAAGCTATGCATAGCAGCCCTTGGAGGGCTAGTGAGCAGTGACGCAAGGGTACAAACAAAAACCAGAAGAAAACGGACAAATTCTTGGGGTGGAGAGAGAAAGAGAAAAGAGTGGTAGAAGACTCCCTCGATTAGATTCCTGTGGGCTGCTGTCCAAGCTGAACACCATGCTTTCTATGGAGAGAGAGAGAGAGAGAGAGAGGGTTTTCGGTGAAACCACTGATGTCGGGTGTTGGTGGCGAATCAAGATGGCCGCGGTTTTCGTGACAACGACAATACATTCCTGTGCGTTGGTGTGTGGCTGCGTCACGGCCCTCATCCTCCCCCCGCCCTTGCGCTCTCTCTCTCTCTCTCTATAATGCGGACCGGCTCGGATCGATCGATCCCTACATTGTTACTGGACCCGGGTCTATGGCCGTGGCGACCCCACTAAATCCATAGGCACCGTGAATGGGCCAATTGATGCAAAACGCTGAGAATCATGAACATACCATTACTGTGGTACGAAGAAATGCGGTGGAAGTGATTTTTGTCCAGTTTTAATGAACGAGCATGTTTAGGATGTATTACCATTAGTTCAGGCATCATAGGAAATCATCCATGGACAAACCTCCCCCATCCTCTTCGACCGAGGTACCAGTCACGAACAACGATCTGCCAATAATTCGAGGCAGCTTGCTTAGCTCTTGTTTGGAGGGCAAATTTGAGATTAAAAAAAAAAGGAAAAGAGTGGAATTGAATGTCAAACTCTAATGAAGAAACAAAAAAGAAAAAAAGGGTATTATGATGGTTTTGGTAGCAGAATTGGATTATTTGGCTTTTTCAAATGGTGATGAGAGCATCTAAAGTTGGGAGAAAGAGAAGTTGCATTTGCCAACACTTTCACCATTCACTGTTCCATCATTCTCCAACATTTGATTTCCATCAATTGTGCAGCACTTATCAACTCTTGACAAAGTTAATACAATCTCTATGGTATGGGTTGCGGTGTCAGAAAACTAATTTAATCTCGCATAATTCTTTTTACAAATTTAAATAAATCGGTTAATTTTTGTTATGACAAGAATTTAAAGATACATTTCGATAAGTCTAAGCATTAGCGGGCATTTATTTTTTGACAAAGATTATTCCTAGAAGACGAATATCAAACTTTATTATAATTTATATCTGCAATCTATCTCATCTATCTCATCATTACGCTATGACTTGATTTTATTGGGAAGTTTGTATGATCATGGTATGGAGGTTGCTCTCACATTCTAAAGTTGGTCGATTAACATTTTTTAATAAGCATCATGAGACAAGATGAGATTGAGACTTCTCATAAAATTAAGAATGTCATTGAAACAGAAAATGTGCATGAATGTAGTAGCTATTAAGACGTGAAAGTCACAAGAACTGACAAAATCCTTAGGATAGTCGGCATGGGAAAAGAACAAAGCAGATGCAAAAGGGCAAAAAACCAAAACCCTAAACCAAGAACCAAAACCAAGTTAGAACATTGTAATTGCCTGCAAAGTACTGCTTAAATCAGCCATTTAGATTCTGCGTGCTTGCTTCGCTTTCCTGACCTCTCTTGCAAGTCGCTGACATCTTTTGGCTGCATTATTGTTATTTATCTATCTATTTATTTGGAATTTTTTGCTAAATGGCTATTTGTTTTCTTGCACTCAGAGGACACACAATGGAAGTACTTGTCTGTTTCCGTGAAGGCTTGTTTGAGAGATTTTCTTTTTAATATCTAAAAGGCAACGTAAATAATTTGGATTTTAAAATATCAATACGAAGTCGTATGCGTCAAGAATTATAATTTGTTGAGTTATTCCTTTTATTCTTTTGCGTCAAGTAAAAATCCAAACGCCAAAGCTGGCAGGTTTAAGAAAATATAGAGTAAAATGTAACTTTGAACCGATGTTGATTTGCCTTCTGGGTTTCCAAAAACTTCTCGTTATAATCCAATCCCACCACTACCACCATTATTATTATTATTATTATTATTATTATTATTATTACTACAATGTGCTTCATGTTTACAATTCTTGAGGAGATTCCATGCATGTGACACGGAGGTGAATAATTAGATGCCCACTAGTCAAAGTAATATAAAAAAAATATTCTTATCGATTTACTTATTCCTTTTTCATTCCGACACTTGCAAGTCAAACGAGATATTCACAACATTGTCGTCTTGGGTCCGGGTTTCGTGAACTTCCCTCGGGGAAATTCGTGTTGTTATTGTTGCCCTTTCTCGAAATCTGTCATACTATTTTATACTATTCTATTTCACAAGTCGTTTTTTATTTTATAATAATCAATTTCATTTTATACTTTTTAAGGTTTTTTCATGCATGTTCGAGGCAATGAACGGCGTCATCATTATATTCTAAAAGGCGACTCAGAAGTTATTATTAGCAGATGAATATGATGATCGAACAAGAATAATGCCATCATAATCCTACACGCTTAATCATTTTGCAGAAGCTAAGTGCAGCTGGCTGTTGTGGAAAATGTTGGGGTCGGCTGATTGCAAACGTGATCGATGACATAAGTTTTAAATTTTTTTGCGCTAATTGAACGACTGCAATTTTTCGCTTGAAAAATTCTTTTTATGCTACTTGAAATAATGGTATCATGTTCATATAATTTGCTGCCGATCTCAACTAGTTCATCAAGTGTTTATATGGAATTAATCTGAAAACTTCTCTTATTTAGAACGAATATTTGGTTGTTTTGTCGGAAAACCATTTTTCTCCAAAAGCTGCCAATCTCAACTGTAGTTCCTCTGGTGTGTTTATGGGCTTCGAGAACCAAGTTAACTGGCAAATGCGGGCATGTATAAAGCTTTTCACTTTAACCCTCTAGGGCTGGGCGCTGTTTTCCGAGACATCGGGAAAATTTTCAGCTCATGAATTGGAAATCGCGTGTTCAAACGGAACGAATTGTGCATGAACTACTCTGGATTAGGGTTACCTATATGAGCCAAGGACTTATATTTAATCGATTCATGAAATTTACAGGATATTCCATACTTCTCCAAAAAGTTGGAGCTGAAAGACACAGGAAAAGATAAGGAGCGGAGTGATGTAGACGAGGTAATTCGTGGAGTCAACCCCACAAGTCTGGAATTCTCACACCAATGCTAATAATTATTAACCCAGAACAAAATTTGCTTTTTCATGGTAGCATGTGGCTCTCAGATTCGTTCCACTTAGGGGGCTTTGCCTCGGATTAAATTCTAAAGTTTCACCATTTTTCATGATTAAACTGAGTTTTTGTACACTCTGGCTAATGACATCTCCATGGCTTGGTATATTTGAAAAAAAAAACCACTAGAAAGGACCCTCAGATGCTTTCTTACAGCGAATCGTATTCCGTTCTACAATAGCAACAAGCATATAGAAACACGCTACTTCGCTAGACAAAATAATAACTACACTTAGTACGGTATTTATAATAATCACCACACGACAAAGAAGTTAATCAAGTTACTGTGCCTAGCCATAGCATAATCAGATCAACGATCCTCAACGGAAGAAGTCAGATAAAAGCACCTAGAGCTTCCATGGAAGGGCTCCTTGGATGTAGCTTTGTTCTTAGATAGTCAATATAGATAGATAGATATACATGTTAATTCCATTTTAGTAATCAAGATGAACATAAAGAAATTGATGATTATTGTCCAACTTGTATATTTCAGCTTGTCTACCCACTTAAACTTTTAGATGGATTGATAGCGACTCTGCAAAACCATACATGAGACAAGTTAGGAGAGACCTTATACCCAAATATCAGCATATCCCTCAATAATAGTCGGGAGCTTGCTAATTTGATAGTAGTAGCCTAGTAGGGATCATGAATAAGTGATTTTTTTTTTCTTTTTGGCATGTGTTCATATATCGCAATGTGAATAGTATCAGTGCAGTTCTGACTAAAAAAAAAAAAAAGTATCGGTGCAGCAATCATGCTCGAAGGGAACTCATTAACAGGACCTCGTGTCGAACTCCCGCACCTAGAATGTTCCATTTGGGTGAAGATCCTCTCCTTTGCACAATGCTTCTCGTGGTGTTGCAATAAATCTCTACCATTAAGATTTATTGAGGCGCTCTGGTGGGGTACCACGTAGAGTAAAGAATCCACACCCTAAGCACTTAATTGCATGTGATATGCGTATGCTCAGTATCATATCTGGTCATTCATTAAAAGAATATGAGAAATTTGAGGGATTTTATACGACGTCTCCTAATCATACACGGTTTAGACATCTAGATAACCAAATGCAGTGCAAGTGCCATGTAGCCTCTAACTTTGGTTCGATGCAACCTCCAAATTGAGTTAGAATGGATGAAAGACAGGATCTTTGTTTGTGGCCTAGGTGAGAACAATGTCCAGATTCAAATCCACACATCTAGTGACACAACAATCATTAGTCAAGAGTGGGACTCACATGACCGACGATTATGGTTAATCCGGTCCACTAAATTAGGGTCCGGGCAAATAATTCTCATGGAGTACAAGCAGTAAGTACACATAACACAGGTCTTGATACACAATGTAAACTTTACTCTTTTTTTAACAAGTCTTAATAATTGAGAACATCGCATGTTTGGAGTTCACTTAGTTGTTAGGGCCTATCAAATGGCTGGGTCATATGCACGAAATCCTACAATACATAGGAAAATAAACTTAATCTCAGTATCCCATGCAAAAATGTGGCCTTCATGCATGCAGCCAAAGTTGGTCGACCGCATGAGCCAAAACAGGAGATTAGAAATATACCATTTGATCATATTTATATAAGTGTAGAGCCAATCCAGCCTTACGAGAATAAATAAATAAATAAAGTATAGGCGAAGTATTATAATTGTTGATTGAAGACCTATACATGTACGGAATATATATTATTGTCTATTTGCTACATTAAGGAGGCAATGGAGAATATGCCCCTCATATCTAAATCCTATAAACTAGAAGACAACTTGAGATTAGATAAACCCATGATGAAATAATTGAATGGCAGAATTTTCTTTTCAATCGATTTTGTGAACTTCGATTATAGGTTAAATAAAATAAAGGAGAATGTAGGAGGCCGACCATTTCAGTTGAAATGAGTAATCGTTGCATAGGTCAACCTAATGTGGAAAGGGGAATTGAAATGGAAAGCATTTTTCATAGGTCACAAATTGAATTTTTTCAAAAAGAAAATACACAAGTTATAAGAGTTATGCACAGTACCTGGAACACCAATGTTACATGTGGTCACGATTAAACTTTATGCACAAATTTTACATCAAATAAAATGTTGTGCCTCGTCATCATGGCCCACAAAAATTACAACGATGGTAATTTTTAACTAAAAGTGCACCTAAAAATTAATATATTAGCTAAAGAACAATTTGCCATGATGATTTTCGAGCATCCTGCCTTTGAAAATCTGGATAGCAAAATGCTAGGGTCGGTCACCAAAAGATAAAGTGCTCATGATGATAACTTTCTAAGTAGTGTTTGGCAATTTCTCCCAGAAAAAAAGAAAAGAAAAGAGGGTTGATTATGTGACATTTGATGCTACTAATCTGTGTTATTGTGTTGGTAATTTTGGGTCATACCAAGTGAAATAAAGTTAAACTTCTTTTACGGATGGGGATCATATTCGGATCATAACATGCTCCTACCTTCAGAAACATTTATCATGAAGCTCCTCTCTACCACGGCGAAATCACGAGGCGGACGATGAGTCGTAGGGCTCGAACGGATCTAGATGGCAATCGGCAAAAGACGCAACAACAAAAGACTCAATGGCACAAGTCGATGGAAGAGAAGGGTAGAGTGGAAAGGACGCGAAAGGCAAGTGAAAAAAAAGAAGAAAAGGAGAAGAAAAAGCAAAGAGAACAAACTCTATGCCGTTCAAAATGCACTTTTGTTGATGTGCTAAACCTCCGTGTAGTGGCATTAGAGGGACATGTGAGAATTCCTTCACTGTATTGCGTGGCCGCATCTAATCAAACCGAGAGCCACCACCAGCATTAGGGCAACCTCGTTCCATTAATGGGACCCAAGCTGAGCATTATTTCTCTGAAAGAGACGGAGAGAGGGAGGCTCTTTCATCCCTATTTCCGCAGAGAAAGAGAGAAAGAGAGAGAGAGGGAGCTTCTGGCCTGGCTCATACAAAGAACCTGACAGGGCCTGCGATGGTATTTCCCCCTTCCCCCATCTCTCCTCCGCTTCAGAGGCACACATGTGGGTCAAAGCTTTACAGAGAGGAACGCTGAATTATTGTATTATTCACCTTGGTTTGATTGCATATTTCGGTGAAAAGGACATCAAATCACACAAACTCGCACACACGAGGAAAGAGAGAGAGAGAGAGAGAGAGAGATGGACAGAAAAGCAGATTCCATTTCAATCTTAGACTGAGGAGGCTAATAAATGGAAGGTAACACAAACCATAATGCATTTCTAATAATTAGGCGAGTACGCCTATATATACATCCACTTTGTGCCGAGCTCTTCATATCAAGGCATTTCTTTCCATTAGCTCTCTCTTGACAGACAAAAGCAAAGCAGCACACACACTCTTCCAGGGTCTCCCACAGAGAGAGAGAGAGAGAGAGAGAGAGAGAGAGAGATGGAGAGAGAGATGGAGCATTATGAGCAGCATGGTCTGTTGGAGGAGCTCCTGGGGCCTCAAAGGAGCCAAGACCACCTATTTGGGACCATCCCCACAGAGATGAACGAGCTCTCTTCCAATGCCTGGGCTTTTGACCATCGCTGCTTTGGCGAAAGCTCATCTCTTTTCTCTCCTTCTCAACCCTTCCCTGTTTCTCCTTCTCAACCCTTCCCCGTCTCCCTTGACCAAGATGACCTCAACAGTTTGTGTTTCTCATTTGGCAATGAGTACCCTTTCTTGCAACAACCCCACATGATGAGCGACTCATCCTACAGCCCGGTCACGGGTCCACAGTTCACTGACTCGTCCTATAGCCCGCACGAGATCGATGCCGGGGTTCAAGAAGATCAGTGCCCCCTTAATCCTTTGATGCAGGAAGACGAGCCGGGTCCTGTTCCGCTTCTGACAGTGACGGACAATTTCCAGAGCCTAAATTTACAACAAGCGACTTGCAAGATTGAGCCTCTACATCAAGAATCTCCAGCACCTCCTCCTGTAGTGTTCAACATGGGCGGTTCTTGTCTGGAAGGGAAGAGCAGGGCCAGGAAGCTGGAGGGCCAACCTTCCAAAAATCTGATGGCCGAGAGGAGGAGGAGAAAGCGGTTGAACGATCGCCTCTCGATGCTCCGATCCATTGTTCCCAAGATAAGCAAGGTGTGTGATTCAGATTTTGGTAATGGATTTTTAATTAGTTACACAGTGAATGAGTGCAAAAAAAAATAATTTCACAAGCTGATAAAAGAGGTATACATATATTTATTTGGAAAAACGCTGGATGATGTGCCGAAGCCAGTTCACAAAATCGATTTGCAGAGCAATAAGGCGGAGTTTTGTTGAAGCTGAACATGACCCAATTGTTTGAATGCCACCAACTTGCAGTTTATGCATCAATTCTGTCAAAAGTTCAACACCTGTTCGTGTTGAGCTTTTGCACCTGTACATGAGCGGCAATGGACTAATTGAGTTTTGATGTTGTGATGTGTTATCTTTTGTTTGCTCTGCAGATGGACAGGACATCGATTCTTGGAGACACCATCGACTACGTGAAAGAACTTCTTGACAAGATCAGCAGTTTGCAACAAGAGAGCGAACTGGATTTGAAGCAGCTGAATGTGTTAGCGCCTCTCAAGGAGATGAAGCCAAATGAAATGTCGGTCAGAAACTCCCCACAGGCATGCCCCGTTTCTTGTGCTTCTTCTGTAACATCAGTATTATGACAATTTCTCGACTTTCAGTTCGAAGTTAGCCCTAATGAAAGTTTCAAGAAACCATGGGGAAAAAAATAAATATATGTTTTTTCTTTTTTGTCATTGCAGTTCCAAGTGGAGAAAAGAAATGAGGACACAAAGATTGAGATTTGCTGTGCGGGGAAGCCAGGATTGTTGCTATCAACCATATCCACCATGGAAGCATTAGGGCTTGAGATTGAGCACTGCGTTATCAGCTGTTTCAATGACTTTGCAATCCAAGCTTCCTGTTCAGAGGTACAGATAAACAATTCAAGATCCTCCAAGTTTTACGATCTTTTTTTTTTTTCTTTTTCTTTTTTTTGAATTAGCATCGAGCAAGTGAATCGGTTTTTTAGTGGGTCCAATAAATCTTGTCCAATAAATCTTTTCTTTCTTCTTATATCTGTGGTTTTCCCTTTTGTGGGAACAGGGATTGGAGCAGAGAAATCTGGTCAGCTCTGAAGATATGAAGCAAGCTTTGTTCAGGAATGCAGGATACGGAGGGAGGTGCTTGTGATGGTGAAGGATGCTTCTGCTTTTAGTACTTGAAAATGAGTTTTGGGAACGTGAGGATGTAGTGAGACTGAGGCTAGAACAATTTTTTTTTATGGTTTTTTTTTTTTTTTTTTTTATTGACTAACAGAGCAGTATAATGTCTGTTACATGTGAAGATGGTGATCCAGGAGATTAATAACTTCTCATTTCCTGTTACTGAATATGGTCATGGAGATGGAAATTTTCAATATTGAAGTGCTATAAATGACAAAATTGTTGTTTGCATTTATCTGGGGCACGGTTCTTTTAATAGATGTTCTCATCTCAATAGTTAATATTAACCCATAAATTTAATGAAAGAAAGTACATTTTCCCCCCTATATTCCATTCCTCCTCCTTTAGCAAGGCGAAATGGCCAGAATTTCGAAATCGGCTTACATTTTCCCCAAAAATACGCACTTAATCAATTGAAAAGTGAGTGAATTTTGATGTAAGGAGAGGGGAGGAGATTCGTCGAGGTTGTTAGTGACAAAACCCATGTGGAATTTTCGATTTTCTGTGCCATAAAACAGAAGGGATAGAAAAAGATGAAAGCGTGAAAGAGTGAGTCCAGAATAGGTACGCAATACATCGAAAGCAATAGATGACTAACAAGAGTGCAAGTCCAAAGTCCTAAAAGGAATTTCAACCTCCTTATAATGACATATTTGGAAGCATCAACCCCATATTAGTACAGGCCAAGATGCATTTAACTTTACAAACAAATAGAGACTCGAATGATTCAATTGGCAGGCCCCCTTCATTTTTTATATATTGATTACTCTGTCTTATCTCCCATTGCTTTTTGTATTTTCCTTCTCCTTTTCCAATTGGTTCAATTTCTTCTCCTCGTGGGTGGGTCTGATTGGTGACTATACTAATGGCCAACCAGCTCTTAGAAGTCTTAGAGTTTGTGAGAATCTATTTGATTGATAAGATCCAAGATGTGGCCTCACTTTCAAAAGAAGATATTTAAATATTCATGTTACTTAAAAGCAACCAACATGAGGAAGAAGCTGGGAATTTTCCCCCTCAGCAGTTGAGGAAGCTGCTGAGATAACTTTTATTTGAAGAGCCATTGCTTTTTGCATCCTGAGCTTATCTAACACAAACTTTCACACTTTGTAGAAGATTTGAGGAAAAGGCACGACTACCCTATTACAAATTTTTAAAAATGGAAGACCCTTCCGTGTTGATAAAAACATCAAGCATTAGTAATTGTCAAGATTCATTGTTGATAGAATTTTGGTTGTAACTTGCTTTAATAGGTAACACGTTGGTAAGTTACCAACAATTGATAATTACTGAACGCTTCAAAATATCAATTATTTCTATGATTTATCAATATTTTACTCGTGTGCTTTACTAATATATTAAAAAATCACTAACTTTTATAGAAAATTGCCAACTTTTATTTGAGCACACGCTACCAACTTTTATGTGATTGTTTCGAAATTACCTATTATTCTAATAATTTATCAGCATTTTTTTTTTTTTTTTTAAAGTTACCAATCCGTTAAAGTTGTTAACTCTCATAGAAAACTACCAGATTTGATTTGGGTGATTTACCAACTTCTCAAAGGTTAATTCCCAGCTAGTTTTAGCTTTACTAACTTTTATTTGAGGGAGTTATTGATATCGATTTGATTGTTTCAAAATTATCAATGGTTACAATAATTTACCGATATGTATGTGTAGAGCTTAAATCGCCAACTTTTTATAGGAAATTACCAAATCTTAATTTAAGTTCTTTTTAGCAATGTTTAATTGATAGTTTGAAGTTAGTGACAGTGTTCTGGTAGTTTAACAACAACTAATTATTAAAGTTACCAGGATGTTGAGTTTACTAGCTCTCATAGGTAAAGCATCGGCATTTATTTGAGTCACTACTGAGGATTATTTGATTGTTTTGAAATTGCCAATCGTTTCACTAATTTACCACCAATATTTGCTCAGCTTATCAAGTTTCTTAGGTTACTAACTCATCTAAGAAATTTCAAATCTTATTTGAGTCTATTTACCAACTTAACTTAGACTCCTCCTTTACCAACATTAATTTGTTGAAATTACCAACGTGTTAAAGTTATTAACCCTCATAGGAAATTATCTACTATTTACAAAACTTCCAACTTCTCCAATAATTTACCTACATCTATTTGCACAGGTTAATCTACCAACTTTAAATGAATCTACTAGTCTGATATTTTAATTAGTCACCAACATCTATCGATTATTTCAAAACCGCCAACAAGTCTAATAAACAAGCAACTTACTAACTAGAAAAATGTTAATAAATTAGGGTTCATTTGTTTCTAAGGAAATGGATGATTTGGAAAATGTTTTTCCTAAAAACAATCATTTTAATTGCTTACAAAAATGAATGAACCAAAAATATTTTCATCGTCCATGAAAATGACTAAACATAAATTAAACAAATAATGAAAATATTTGTCATCGACCAATTATCTCAAGTCATATAAAGTGGTCATTTTTGAGAAAATATTTTCCAAATCATTAGTTTTTCACGAAATAAATGAAGCCTTATATCCAAAATTATCAAATTTTATTGGATATTTTCAAGTATAATAATAATTAACCTACATTAATTTGGAGAACGTCTCAAAACATTAAACTTACTACTCTTATGCGAGATTGCCAACTTTTTTCAAAATTATTGATGTATCCCAATAATTTACCAACATCTATTCCTAGACTTTAAGGCCTTGTTTGGCAAATTTTGTTTCCGTTCCCCGGAACAACTATTTTTATTCTTTTGTTCCGAGGAACGAAAGAAGAATAAAAACCTATTTGATAAAATTTTTGTTCCCGAGAACAAAATATCTATTTTTTTGTTCTTAGGAATAGATTTTGAATGGAAACAAGAAGTAGAAAAAAGTAGCTTCTTGTTCTTGGGAACAATTTCTAGAATCTTTTTTTTTTTTTTTCTCTCTTCTTCTCTTTTTTTCTTCTTCTTCTTCTTCTTCCTTTTGGCCAGTCGCTGACCTTAGCCATGACCGATGCCAGCAACTGGCCAGACAAGGGCTGGCAACCTCGTTGGAGTGTTGCTAGTCCCTAGAGACGCGGAGCCTCTCCGTGGCCACATGAGGCTCAGCCTCGCCTTAGCTAGGCAAGGTTGATGTTGCCTAGATCCGGCGAGGCCAAGCTCGCTCAGCCACCAGTGAGGCTCGGCCTCGCCGGGCCACCACTAGGCAACATCGCCCAACTAAGGCAAGGTTAAGCCTTACGCGACCACGGCATGACTCAGCCTCCCCAGCCGGCACGAGGCCGACCTTGCCCCGCTTGGGCAAGGCTGAGGCTTGCCGTGGCCAAGTTGGCCTCTGGCGAGCTCGTCGAACCTTGCCCAACCAGTCGCCCACCATGGCAATAGTCGACAACCGGCCAAAGAAAAAGGAAAATATAATAAAATATAATAAAAGAAATTTAAAAAAAAAATCTAAGAATCCTACCAAACGTATTTCTATCCTGGGAATAGAAATTTTGAGAACTTACGAACGCGTTTTTGCTCAGAAATTATTCTCATAACAGAATAAAAAAAAATCATTTCTGATCAAAAGTTGTTTTCCGGAACAGAATCATTACCAAACGCGGCCTAAGTTACCAACTCTTACAATGAAATACCAACTCTATTTGAGTCACTTACCAACTTTTATGTAATTTTTTCAAAATTACCAACTGTTTTACTAAGTTACTCACATTTGTTTGAGGAGCTTATGAATGCGTGTTGCAGTCAAATAAATATTGATATGAAGACTAAAATAAGAGTTTGGTAATTTTTTTTTTTTTTTTTATAAGAGCTAGTAACTTTAACATGCCGATAACATTCGCAAGAAAACGTCGACAAATTATCAGAATAGATGACTTCGTAATAATTAAATAAACATCGGTAATTCAAATCAAATAATAGTTAGGATTTTAATCTGCGTTGAGTTAGTAAATCACTTAAATTATATCGGTGGTTTACTTTAAGACTTAGTAACATTAGTATGACAGTAACCTCAGTAAATTTATATTTGTACGTTCTTGGAACAATTGGTAATTTTGGAAAATTGAATAGAAGTTGATCAATCGACTCAAATAAGAGTTGGTAATGTTCTTTGAAATTAATGACTTTAATACGTTGGTCAGCTACGCAAATAAATGATGGTTACTTATAGGAATAGCTGCTAATTTATAACAATCAAATAACTGTCGGCACTTCTATAAAACAGTTCGTAACTTGCTAATAGGCTGCGGGCTAAATAATTATGGGCACTTCCTTAGAATCGTCGGTAACTTACTAGCACGTTACAAGCTAAACGATTAGCCGGTCAAAATTTAGTTACCGACCGGGTTTGAAATTCACCGACGCTGTTAAAGAATTACCAGGACAGGACCGCGTCCATTATTTTCACGCATGGAACCCTAAGAATCCACGAGGAAACGATGTCTAAAAGTTCAGTGACTGCAGATCTCTTGGCGGTCCCCGAATCTCCCGCTAATTGTATAATCGGGTCTCTTGATGGTCAATGGAATCTTTGAACGATGTCCTTTGCCGTGCTCGTGGTTCTTCAAGATTAAAATATGTAATGTCAAAAATGCCGGGCGACCGTCCCGTCCTTCTCCTTCCGTTTCATGGTATGGAGATCGTATATTCCCTCAAATGCATTTCGATCTTCTCTCGATCACCGTATTTTACTAGCCTAGAAATGATGACAAAGTTCATTTGATCGTTTTGAAAATATGGGTCGATGTGGAGAGGATTCAAAAGCTTTGCAGATCATGTAGACCTTGTTTGGAAGGGCATGGTGAAGAGGATAGAAGATCCAAGCTATTTCCAATTGACATATTGCTAGGCCATATGGGCTATTTGTCTATGGAATAGCCATGAACCAAAGCCCAATTTTAGACTGAGGCCCGGTTCTTAAATGCAAATTCATCTTGATGAACCAAAAGAGGGGAAAGAATAAAAGAAAAGAGAGAGGTCCTTTGGATCAGCATTTCTATTCTATTTCTTTTATTTTCACCATTTCTCTCCAAATTAAATATCCAAAATTGCTTGAACCATCAAACCAAATCCCCATAATGTGCACTAGCGATCCACTAAACTTTGGAAAAATGACACCTCAAGTTCTATAACTTTTGTATGACGCTTAGCACCGTAACTTCTCTTTTTTATCAATCACCTGAGTACCCTAACTTGTGTATAGCATTACTTAGGTGTCTTGAATTCCTTTTATGATCACTCTTGTGTCATATAATATTTTTATCGATAACTTGAGTATCATAACATTTAAAAAATTTACAACAAGTACTATGTCACTCCGAATTTTCAGCACTTTAGTGAGCATTTTTTTAAATAGTAGTTGTGGCACACGAGTGATCAATTAAAAGCTATGGGATTTTTTATCCCTCTAAACTTTACATTTGTCCGTATGACCATAGGAAAGCTCATTAAGGAAGGTAAATGCAAGTCCATGAAATATATAACACTCCTCGAAGAAAAAAATAAGACATGAACTTTGATGTATTGAGGAATCGAACCCGTGTTGTGTAAATTAGTTCAAGGCTAGGGAATAGACAATAAATTTTCCATTGAAATCGAGTGTATTGATTTTTTTTTACCGATACTCCTTTTAGGTCCGCCAATGTGGTAACACAACCAATTTGTTCCCCATTGGCTAGTTAATAGAGATGGTGAAACGCGATGAGCTGAGCAGTGAGCAGTAATTTCATATTCCTACCTCGGAGGTCTTAATACCGCGCATCTCACCTGCATCTTTCGTGCCAAAAAAAAAAAAAAAATGCGATGGGATGGGATGGGCTAGATAGAAATTTCATATTCCTATCCTAGAGGCCCAATTTGAACATAATTGAACCCTAATTGTCGTAGCGCCCATCTATAAATAGAATTCTAAGCCCCTTGATTGGGGAAAGCTTCTCCAGAAAGAATTGGACCCACCTGCGGGGGGGCAACATCCCGTAATATCTGCTCGCGAGGGTCCATAGACAAGATTCTCTCTCAATAGAAAGATCATTTTGGCCACGTCCTTCAATCTTCCAATCATCGTCCATCGTAATCACTACAAAAGAAAGTCGATTGATAACACGTAAGTGTAACTTCATTTGAAAATTATAGATGCTTGAATAAGCAAATTAATGGATAGACATAAAGCTTCACTTAGCTACAAATGATTTGCAAAGTATCATTACTATTATTTTTTTAATTTCTAATACACATCGTGAAATCCCATCGTGTAGCAAGACTTATTTTCAATAGAACTAAGATGATGAGTCTCGTGTTTAAATCTGTTTAATGTTGAAATCTATAATTCCTCAATAAGAAGCATAAAACTAAGTAGCATCGAAATTCGAATTTCATGACATGGTGCATAAATTGTCTTCTTATTTTTATTGTTATTATGGGATTCCAACTTAAGTGTATTTGAATTCTAACTCGTTAAATGCTCTATCAATCACATGGATCAAATAGCACATTAATTATCTATACTCAGTGGATGACCCAAACATGAAATTATTTATACATGACATCATGCGAAATCAAATATGCATTATACCATTAGCTTGCACACGAATTTGCCAATTCTCTCTATTACACAATTAAAAGAGCATCTCCTAATTTTGTAGGGATGCTACCTGCTTAAGTTGCCTCTGTTACGGCCCAATCTTAAAATGTATAGATGAAAGGTAAATTTGATAACTTCACCAAAAAAAAAAAAAAAAAGTCACTAAATTTTAGGAACACGTAAAATTATTAGTCCACATACATCAGTTGAAAAAATCGACAATATGCACTTGAAAATCTCTAATAACCACTGTCATTCATTTCAAATATTTGCATTTTCAAGAGGAAAAAAATTTGTCTAGACATAGAAAAATATAAATAGCACTACCAACTCACTATTACCATTTCATCTTTTGGGTGCACCATTTCCCATAACCATTTTAAGAGCAAAATATCAACTATAAAAGGGAGGAGCATAAATAACTAGTATGGCAAAATGTCAGTTATTCTTGTTCATGGATGATTAGTATTGTTACACCTATTAAGAATTAGTCAAGTTCTCAAAAAGTCTCAGACATCCTGTTGATATAAAAGATTTGACAAACAATGTTAATGTAAAGGAAATAGTACAAGGATGAGTAAGGAAAGTAAATATACAATAAAAGAAAGGCAATTCACAATGACCGTGGAATAAGGTTGGAAATTACTTTGATTGTTTCTTAATAAAATTAATGATTTTTGGGGTCATATTAAAAGTTCGGTGAAGTTTCGTGTCTAAATTGGAAATCATGAGATGAGAATAGAAAAAAAAAAATCGACTGATATGAGGACCATTCATGTCTTCTAAACCACAATATGAAAAAAGGAAAAATTGGAATACAAGCTTAGGCATAGAAATGAAAAGTCAGAATGTATTGATTTTGGTGCAATTTTTCACATGTTCAATTAGGGAAAATGATATAAATGGTCCCTAAAATTTGGACCGATGCGTAATATAGTTTATGAACTTTTAATTTATTTTATGTGGCCTTTGAACTTTAGTCTAATATCCAAATGTGGTTTCTAAACTCTTAATTTATTCATTTTAATCCATAAACTTTGAATACATGTTTAATCTAATTCCAGATTACATGAAGATGTTTAATGTAGTTCCTGAAGTTAAATTCATGGAATAATAACAATGGACGTCTTCATATAATTCAAGGAGTAATCTAAACATATACAAAAAGTCTAAGGATTATATTGATAAAATAAAAGTTCATGAACAATATTGCACATCGGGTTACAATTTAAAGACTATATTAAACAAATTAAAAGTTTATAGACCACATTACACATCAAGTCAAAGTTCAATAATTATTTGTATCATTATTCTGTTAAATTAATAGGGGGAAATTATAATAATAATAAAAAGTCCTAAGCAATTGCAATTATGGTAATTCAATTCTAATTTTTTTAGCAAATGAGTCATAAATCTTTTGCATTTATATCAATTGAATCCGACCAATACTAATATGGAGGTTGGCTGTCCTATGCGGCATTATCAATGCTAATGTAGACAGTTTTTAATAATTTTTAAAATAATTTTTAAAATATTTTTAATAATTTTTTTTCTTTAAATTCCCTCTTCTTTTTTCTTTTCCATTCCCTTCCTTCTTCCTCCATCAGGCAAGGTTGTTGCCTCATGGCTTTTGGCGAGGCTTAAGCCTTTATTAGGGCTAGGCAAGGCTCGTCTAAGGTCAACAAGGTCGAATTCATCACCTTTACTCTAACTGGTCACAAGTCTAGTTAGAGGAGGGAGGGAGGCTCACTTAAGGCCCACGAGGTCGATCTCACCAGCCTTGCCTCTAATTGGTCACTAGTCTAGTTAGAGAGAGAGAGAGAGAGAACTAAAAAAAAAATTAAAAATTATGTATGTCAACGTCAATAATCACATAGAACGATTAGCGTTTAGTAGCGCTGACCAATCAAAATTAACTGGATGGACTAAATTAACACAACTACAAAATATTTAGAATTTATTAGGCAAAAAATATTTAAAATTAAATTGAAATAAATATAATAAGTTTTTATGAATTTTTTCGATTAATTGGAGGAGGAGGAGAAAGGCAATGATGATGGCATGCTAAACACGCTGCTCGCCGGCGGAGTGTGATGCGTATGGATGGAGGATGGATGATGGATGACGATGATGATGTCGCCTGAGTCGTCATCATCACCATCATCATCATCATCATGTTGCATGGCAATCACGCCACATGCCTATGTCTATGTACTCATGGTGCATCTTCCCCGGATCCAAGCGTGCGGGCTATTGGTGGCAGTAGTCACTGATAAAAATAAGCCGGAAAAAAAGAAAAATATCCGGAAGGAATCATTTCGATTTGCTGGCAAGTGGCGACTGGCCTTCACGAACCACCTGACGCGCGTGGTCCACTTTACCACCCCCCCCCTTCCGTCTCTCCCCGCCACTAAAGTCCAAGCACCATAATTGCTCTTCTTATGCCTGGGTCCCACTCAAACCAATAATAGTAATAATAATAATAATAATAATAATAATAATAATAATAGTAACAATATATTAATAAGAAAAAGAAATACGGGGCAGCTCCTAGTTGATGAAAAAACAAAGAACTCATATGGTTGTGTTATGTATATGACCGAATTCATTCGATCTTGAGGACGTGCTTGTGTAGTTGGCAATGAATAATTTGAAAATTATTCATGTTATTAATGATCATTTGTATCACTACGAAAATGTTTAAATATGAGTTATCATCGAAAGTGAAATTTTTTTTTATCGATTAATTTACTTTCAAATGATGTAATCCTTAACTTTTGAGGAATCCTTCATCACGGTTTGTGAATGAATAGTTTCTTCTTCTTTTTTGTCATCTCTTTTCTCAAATTTGTAAGATCAAGTCTGAAAAGATTAAGAAATAAAATCATCCAATTTGATCCGTTCTAATCATTTTAGGGCGATTCTTTAGTCGATAGATGCTTTTATTACACTCGTAACTTCCGAAGCATGAGCAATGAGGTTGCTGTCGTTACGTATGCTGAGAGTACGGGATTTGCTCTCGCATGACGCCTCAAGATTGATATTTTTTCGGAAGGTTCGAACTAAGGACTTTACCATGCTCGATATATGAAAGATTAGTTTACAAAATTGACTTGCGGAATGATGCGTAGCTAACATCACTTACCAAATCGATTTCGACAGGCCGATTTTAGTAAAATCCGCATGGAAATCGAGCGTCGAACCAACAGATTTCTACTTTAGTATTTTACTTTACGAGCGCGTGGCGGGGAAATTGCGAAGGGGGAAGGTGGCCGGGGGGGAAGGTTAGCCGTCGCCGTCGTGGCCCGGCAAAGCCAAAGGAAAAAGCCGCTTTCTTGTCTCCCCCGACGCATGATTTGAGCCCCCTGTTTTTCCTTGTCCCCTTCTCCTTATCGCCCTCTTTGATGCCTCCTCCTTCCTCTTTCTCCCTTTTTCCTCTTTTCTCTCCCCAATATTTTAGGAGAAAAAAAATGGAGATCTTAAGGGATATATATATATTTTTCTTTTTGTGCTTACATAAGACACACCACGTAAAAGTGACGCACATCACCTTAAAGAGAGCTAATTCCATTAAAAAAAAAAAAAACATGAACTTTAGGTGTTGTCCCAAATTTGGCCCGAACTTTAGGTGTTATCACCACCGCCTGCGGTGGCCGCGCGGTTAAGGCTTGGTACCCTCCACGCCAAGGGGAAGAGTTCGAGACTTCGTGGACGCAGTGCTTCAATGCTCAACGTGCGTCTTACCTGTGGATGGGCCAGCGGTGGGGGCCTACCCATCCTGGGTTTACTCTCCGCTACGAAGCGACGCACCGGAGGTTCCAGGTCACAAAAAAAAAAAAAAAAAAAAAAAAAAAAAAAAAATTAGGTGTTATCCTAAATTTGACCCGAACTTTATTTTATCTAAAAAAAAAAAAGCACGAACTTTAAGTATTGTCCCAAATCTGGCCTGAAATTTTTGTCTAAAAAAATGCACAAATTTTCACTTGTGTCCCAAATTTGGCCATCCGTTAACCCTCATTCTACAGTTATCCGACATGGCATTTCCACGTCAGCAATAATATCCAACAAAGCAAAACGATGCTGCATTCGAGTGTTTGGAGGAAGTGTTAAATTTAAGTTTGCCTTCCAATGAGGTGAACTTTATAGATGATTTTCATGAGAAAAATAATTCAACAGCTTCAGTTCCAGGAGACAAGGCACATAGCTAGGGCCATTAGATCAATTAACAATTGGCAAACTATTTGCAATGCCAGAAGCTGGGTTGAAAGCAGAATATTACATTGCCTTAAAGCGAGGTATTAAAAGTGTGTGCATCTTATAGTTAAATAGAGATGTGAAGCCTATTTATAATAGAATTAATTTATTTTGTCTCAAATAAAGTTTGGGCCAAATTTGGGACAACATCTGAAGTTTGTGCTTTTTTTTTTGACAAAATAAAGTTCGGGCCAGATTTTGGACAACTCCTGAAGTTCGTGCTTTTTTTTTAGACAAAATAAAGTTTGGACCAGATTTAGGATAACACCTAAAGTTCGTGTTTTTTTTTATGGAATTGACCCCCTTAAAGATCGAACTATAGTAGCGATCGATCGATATAACTGATGCAATTGGGTTTGATCAGGTATTCAATTATATACATTGATTAGTGTAGCCCCATTCAATCACATAGTGCGGTGAGGCTTTGAGATCCTCGATGAGGCATGGAATCAAATTAATGGCGAGTAAAATATTTTAATAGGCAAATGCGAGATGAGTTAGATGTATATTACACAGGAAATGTGATTAATTGTTTGTATTAGCCATTCACCGTAGAGCGAGAATGAGTTCACGGGCAAGGCTTTTCTTTTATACAAAATCAATTTAAGCTATAGTTTCTAAAGCCTTATGTGAACTGTAACAAAAAATGGCTTGGGATTGAAATAATTCAAGTATGTTCGAGCCAAAGGCCTCAAAATCACATAACTACATGACTAAGACTTGACGATTGGATGTGACCACATGACCAGGGTCCATTGGGTGAGATCGAGAATGCAAAACTCCATATATACCTCGATCTGATTAGGCATGACTTTTACATTCAAAGAGGAGCTAGACCTCAAAAGGTAATGATATTGCTAAACTTTCAAAGACCAGTATGAACAATGAACTTGGCAATTCTCGAACAGGGTACATTTGAAGATTAAACGTGATTGTGACGCACGAACAAACTTTCTTTTCACCTCCCACTAAAAGGAAATGTGCACCTTCACAAGAGCTTCGTGGTGTTTTCGTGTTCTACGGAAATTTTAGATGAGAAATTGAAGTGTGACAATTTATTAAAAAATAATATTCAGAGTAGATAATATCTCAAATGAGATCCCAAAATAGTTAATTTAGTCTCCCAAAGCTCACATGTAGCTAATGTGAATATATATTTAAAATAATATCCACTTTAGAGCGTATTTTGAGAAAATGACCCAACTTCAGATCCTTACTTGAAATTTCTCGCATTTTTATGTGGGAAAATCATGTCAAAGTATGCTTCTAATTTGGCTCCTTTTTTAAGCGTGCATATACTTCAATGGTCTCCTTCTTTTTATTTTTTTGGATGTAAAAACTGTTAAAGCTGATTAACCAAATACAAACATTAGATTTGTAAATCTGCTATCCCTATTCTATCATCTAATAAGACATAAAGTAACTCTTTAGAAGGCAATGAAAGAAATTTGATGTGCAAATGCTTAGTCGGCAGATCAATTTCATTTTCTAAAGTTATATGATAAATTGAGCTCAAAGTGGGAGCTCAATAGTCTTCTGGCATCTTTAAACACAGCAGGAGGATTTGCGTTATTGATTTAGTTGGCCTCCACACAGCATGTGATTGCAGTTTTGGTGGGGATGTATTTCAATTCGTACATGTTAGTGTAAGCGAGTGGGAAGAGTATTTCGTCTTCCTCCCCCCCTTTTTTCTTGTGAAATAAGAAATAATTAATTTTGAAGTAACATGGGCATATGAAAATAAGAGAATCTTCCTGTTCAAGATGGGAGAGGAATGAGTGGAGTGGTTGAATTTGATATCTATGGCCAGACAAGGCCGGTGCCCCTTTTCTTTTTTCCCTCGGTTCCTCATTATCTTCAGGGTATTCTCTTCTTTTTGATGGCTTTTTGTAAGGGAAGAGGATAATCCAGTCTAGTCTAATCTAGTCCAATAATTTCTCCCCAACATCATATACGACAATTGGGCTATCTTCAAAAAATAGAAAGATAGAGAATTTGGAGGTACAACTTGGATCCTTGATGTTTGGTTACAAATAACCTCATCAAGCTACAGAAAGCTTGACCTTTTGAGTTGGGGTTGCCACGCCTACCAAGCAACTCTAGTGAGTTAATGAGGTTACGTTCCTTATTTTAAGTGTCAGTACCCACATACCTAATCTCTCTAATTCCCCTCAATATATTTGTCTTTCCCAAGAAAAAAAGGAATATTCTATAGATGCTTAATGTCCAAGGTACCTCGAGGTCCAAATTGAACTCCGGATGTAATAGTTTAAAGACTTATAGAGGTCCATGTCTTACGAAGAGGTCTCTGGCCACTATATTTATTGAGGCATGAGAGTTGCATCTATCCATTGAGTTTAATGTTGGGGGACGCCTCAAATAGAGGCGACAGTAATCACCTGACTTATACCCACCATAAGTATAAGTCACATCATTTTGCGACAAGGGCATAAGGGGTCACCCTTCCATGGAGGGTTCTTCCGTCCGTTTTCTTGTAGGCCTTCGAACAACTTGCGTAGGTCCAATCTAATCAATCTAATCTAATAATTTCTCCCCAACATCATATACACCAATTGGACTATTTTCAAGAAGTAGAAAGAGATGGAGAGTTTGTGATGTCTGAATTTCGATTCCCAAGTAATTTCTCGGGATAAAAATGTAAGATGGTTAATGAGTGTTTTTCATATTTCTCAGATCGGACATAATTTAGATACGAAAGTTGGCTCGAGATGCTGACATCGGTGTATTCTTTTTAATTTATTTGTTGGGAGGGTAAGATGGTCATTGTAGGGGATTCTATATCCAATTATCCATAATGGAGTTAGGAATATCTGCCCAAAGAGGGGATAACATTTTTTTTTTTTTTGTTGACTCTTATCAACTTATCCTTACTCTGTTGGGGAAGATTGCATATAATTGACTCGGACCTCTCGTGTTTATCCGCCTTGAATCATGAAGGAAGAGAATTTTGGCACTTTCGGGAATTAAAGAGGGGCGTCTCTTGCGCGTTAGCTCCCCACATGCATAGGAAACCACGTCGGGTATTTTCTCTTACTTATAGAAAATGCCCCCACATGATTTCTCCGTCCGATTGAAATTACGTCATCAGTCATGCCTAAAAGCTAGTAATCCCCTTGCTACAAAAAAGCCCATGATGAAAACCAGGAAAATTTTCATAATTTATAGAGAGTTTATCAAGAACACTAATTTTAACCCAATATCGAATGCATGAATTTAGGAAATTTGAGTAAGACTTTGTAATGATTTCGCAAAACATGGACATGAAAGAACACCATCAGAACGAAAACGATAGTAAAAAAAAGGACAAACAATGATAGTTTTGGGGAGAGGAAAGAAAAAACCTGAAGGGCATTTTGGTCATTTGATCGGGGGAGAGGAAGAGGGAGGAGACAAGGGAGGGTGTGTTTTTTTGGGGCACATTTTCCTCAAAGCGTGTGCATATTTTATGATGGTGGGGAGGGGTTCACGTCGGACAGCCAAAACCAGCTCCTGCTGCTTTGTGCCAAATGGAGGGTCCTTAGCTTTCTCTCTCCTCTTTCTCTCTCTCTCTCTCTCTCTCTCTCTCTCTAAGCTCGGAGCACACTCCTCCTCCTCCTCCTCTGCTGCACTAACCCGACGCACCTCTCAATCAGCCCTTTCTCCTCCTTCCCAAGATTCTTCCCCCAGAACCTCGTCAGGTAATGTCTCTCTCTCTCATTCCCATCCATCCCAGCTTGCCAAAGTCTCCAGCTTTCTTGAACAGGACCTCGTTTTCCCCCTCAAGATTCTTTCTTTCCAGTTTTTGTTCATGTGGGTATTTTTTTTTGGGAGCTGTTTTGAGCTAAATTCCGCTTTTGCTTGGGCTCTGTTACTTGATTGGAGGGTGAACAGCGGAGGATACAGTTCCGATAGCTCTGTGTAGAGGTTACGTGCTTGTGTATGTCTAGCTAGTGTCTGAAACTTTTAGAAACCCAAGATCCATTAATTTAGCCTTAAGGGATTTTCTCTCCGTGAGGAGATTCTCTCTTGAACTGCCTTAACGAAATATGGTTGTCTTCCTTCTTCTTCTTCTTCTTCTTTTTTGAATTTCTTCTTCACTTACATATTTTATTGATAATCTGCAGTGGCTGAGTTGCTAACTACCCCAGACTCAGTTTCTATCTGCCCCTACTTTTGAATTTTAGTTTGACTGTGGAGAGGTTTTAGTAAGTTGATGTTTTTCTGGGTTTTGACTTTTATGCCTCTGTGTTTTGGCATCCACTTTCTTTGTTCTTCGCATATCCTGGGTGGATCGAGGAGTTTTTGCTGTGCAAGGATTGTCTAGTATGATCCTGTTGAAGATGATCTGTGTCGTCGCTTAATATGTCAGCAAGCATGAGTGATCCACTTAATTTTGGTCTGTGACCGTTGAGTGTAATTGCCTTCAGCAAGCTTTAGTCGATGGCATGAATGCTGGAGCAGTTTGCTATTCTCGTGATGTATCAATTAATTTAGGGACTTATTGTATTGACTTTGCTTTTTAGTTTGCAAGACAAGCGTCGGCAGCTATTTCTGAATGTTTCTGATTTTTGGTTCATTTAATTTTGTGGGTATTATGGACTAGTCCATATTTTTCCGATAACCTGACATAACGATGTTTTGGTTTCCTAGGTTTCTTTGGCGCTCCAGCTAGTGAGACGATAAATAGAAATCAAAAACTTTGATGTCCCCACCTCTTCTTAGTGTTGGGGAGGAGGAGTGTGAGAGCAATGTCACTTTGCTGGCTTCTCCGTCCTCCTTGGGAAGTGTATGCCAGAACGCTGAGTTGAAAGAGCGTAACTACATGGGCATGGGCGATCATCCTTCAGCGGACGGTTCCGTCATCCCCAATGCCTTTGATGGTTGCAAGATCACCCTTAACCTGAGGGCTACTGAGTTGAGGCTCGGACTTCCTGGATCCCAGTCTCCAGAAAGAGATGCAGACTTTTGCACCATAAGCTCAGCGAAGCTCGATGAAAAGCCGTTCTTTCCTTTACACCCTTCAAATGATGGTCACTACTCTTCGCAGAAAATTGTTGTCTCAGGCAATAAGAGAGGCTTTGCTGATGCTATGGGTGGTGATTCAGAGGTGAAGTAACTGCTTTAGTGGATCTGAAATTTTAGGGTTGTGGTCAGTTTGGAAGAACCTTTTATTTCTGTTATTCTTTTTGAAATTTTCCACAAAACTTTTGCACTTTAGCGGCCCTGTGCATTGTCAAATTGTTTTTGACTTATTTTGTTTTCTTCCATTAAATGTTGTTGTGATTGAAAATCAAGTGACTGTGATAGCTTCTTCATGAAATTCACATTCCTTTTCATTTCAATTTGGAAAAATGAGAAACTGCTATTGTAGTTCTGCGACCTTCTGAAATTTGTTTCTAGTTTTCAAGAATTTAACAAAAGGTGGGCCACCAAGCTTGTTTCCTGTCGGTTTTGGTTTCCTGGAAAATCAAAACCAAAGCTGGAAAAGCTCTTGCTGAATGAATGCATCTTGATTCTTTTTCTCCTGTTCCTCATGATGAGAAGCTGTATATGCAGGCAAAGTTCATGGCAAATCCAGAGGTGAATGTCGTGCTGTCGCCCAGGCCATCTCCCAATTTAGGACTGAAAAATGGTTCTGGCCTTGAAAGCTTTGGATCTAGACCTGCCAAAGTCAAAGAGATACCAACCGCACAGGTTGCACCAGAAAAGCCCTATTCTACCAAGGAAACCCAACCTAACAATGGTTCCAGAAGTAATAATGCCGGCTCACCTGCTCCTAAGTAAGCATAAAGCTATCAGAATTATGGTTGTGATTGACTTAATTATGGTCACTAATTGCATTTTCATGGCAGGGCACAAGTTGTAGGGTGGCCACCTATAAGATCATTCAGGAAGAATTCCCTAGCTACCACTTCGAAGAATGCTGAAGAAGTCGATGGAAAACTAGGATCTGGTGCTTTGTTCATCAAAGTCAGCATGGATGGTGCTCCATATCTGAGGAAAGTTGACTTGAAACATTACAGTGCATACCAGGAGCTGTCTTCTGCCCTTGAAAAGATGTTCAGTTGTTTCACCATAGGTGAGATATGTCCACATATTGATCTGATGGCAAAGATTGAAGTTGAAGAGAGAAATAGTGACGAATTATTCATGTGTCTCGCCACATATGGTTATAGTTTTTGCAGTTAGTGCTATCTTTTTCCATGGTGTCAGGTGCTCTGGGCCGGGAGATGCTAAGTGAGAGCAAGCTGAAAGATCTTTTAGATGGAGCAGAGTATGTTCTGACTTATGAGGATAAAGATGGTGACTGGATGCTTGTGGGTGATGTTCCTTGGGAGTAAGTTTTCATCCTCCTACACCTTGCTTCTCTGCTACCAAATCTAGATTTGTGTCTATCATCTGGTCTTTGTATGCTCAAAGGCCTTGTATACTTTTTCCTTGTCCTGTGCAAATCACAAACAATGCATAGTTATATATGACACTGAGTACAGAAAGCATTGGTACAAAGGGACAGGGACTACAATAGCTGCATGATTTACATTATCCCTTTTTTGAGTTATAAGTACATCATTTCGAGTTCTTTCTTTTTTGCTTGTATAGGTTTGTTTTTGTATTGCAATAAAAAATTCCTCAATTTGTTTCGGCATGAACTGACTTGCCTTGTTTACGACTGCATAAGTGACATCAACTTTTTTTTTTTGGTTGAAAATGGGCCAACTTAATTTACAGGCTTTTTTATTTATTTATCAGAAACGAGTGATGAACACTGCCTCACTCCTAAGTCCTAAGCATGGACACAATAAATTAGTTATAAGGGTTATTGCTACTTTGATGCATCAAAAAATCTACTCAGTGCTATATTCTGTGGTGGCAGCTATTTTTTTTTAGATAGATGAGAAGTGGATATTTCTGTTTCTTCTCAAGGTGCTTTGCTATTAGTGTGTAGGAGTTGGTCCAATGTCTATGTCACTCAAATCACTCAATCTTATTCCTATATCAAGCCTTTGACCGCAAGAATGTAACGTCAACCTTTGCAAAGCATTTACTTCCTTCCTTTGGGTTGGTTTTTGTGATTGCCTGTCTGGTACAAAATGCTTGACTATATTTTCTTGGTATATGCCACTAAGTTCCATTTAGCCTCATATTTTTTTGTTTTATGATTGGATATGCTAAATCTTTGCCATGTTTATACAGTTAGCTTCTCCTATCTGGCTCACCCTTGAGGTTTGTGGCAGGATGTTTTTGGACACATGCAAGAGACTTCGGATCATGAAGAGTTGCGATGCCATTGGACTAGGTAGGCCTATTTGTTTTCAATTATCTTGAAACAATGTAGTGTATAAGTCATAGAATTTCACAGATCTGATCATGTTGACATTCTTGAAGATGAAGAGCAAGTGCTGCATATGTCATATGGAAGGGCTGAATAGAATCACATCCCCCTTTTCTTCCACCTATATGCAGATGAAATGAGAACCATATACCGATTGAAAAAGGGTGTTCCACTGCACAAGGCTCTCTGCACGTGAGGGTTTGGGGGAGGGTTTGACGTACACAGCCTTACCCTGATTTCCAGAGAGGCTGTCTTTGTGATTTGACCCCTTAAATTCATCCCACAATGGATTAACCTTTTACTGCTACACCAAGGCTTGCCCTCTGAAAATCTTATACTGATACCTGGACTTTTAGATTGAAATTCCATAGAGAAGGTTTTGATAATTTTGAAAGATTTACCACCAAAACTATGCAATTAAGCCAGGGCCTTACAGTTTAAGAAAGTATCAGTGCCCATCCCTTTTTTTATTACTTAGTATGCTGCTTACTATCTAGAATGTCAAGTATCATCTCTTATCTACGATTTCACTTGCTGGGAGCACTATCCTGGGCTATCCTCTTTCTTACTTTCTGTTCAGACTGAAATAGAAGAATACTGGGTGGGTCCTTTGTTAGCTTGATCTTGGAAGCATCTAAAGCCTGGTTTTCTTCCAATCCAAGGACCCCAACTCTCTTCTTTCATCTGATCATACTATGTGCAGATGACTGATCCTTTCTTTAAACTCCATCAATCATTTGTATTCTTTTTTCCTTTATATTCTTCCCTGCTTTATTATGGAAAACTGTTTGGAGCCTAAATATCAATTTTCGTGATAACTTGTTTTTCATAATTTCTTCTACTTATGGTTTGAAATAGGTGGGAAGATCTTCCCTGAAAATAGTTGTAAAACAATTTTGAACATTTGGAACTTGCTGGTTTTCTAAAAAACCATTTTCTGCTCTTTGAGAATTCGAAAATATTGGAGGATGTCAATTTTTTTTCCTAATCAATTCTGTTTTTAATGAAATTGAATACTTAGGGACGTTTTTGGTTTGTAAGATGTTTTCAAGATTTTAATCCCTTTCCTATTTGAGAATGAGAACCATGGAAGGAAAAATGTGTTTGTTGACACTAACGAAACAATTTAAAAAATACTGAGGAAGGATGTTCAATTTTGATTCTTGGAAAATGAAGGTACTATTTCCAATCCAAGCATGGTTCTTAGACAATCAAGGAGCAACTTCAACTGCAGAATGTTCTTGTTTAACTGGCTTTCACACAAATAAAAACAACACATTTCTCAGAGAAGTCTCCATTGAAACAAGTTCGGCTCTACTTCAATTAATAAAAAATGTGGTTTCCTTTTCTTGTATGTATGCTTTTCATTTTTATGCTTCTACTCTGGGTTCTTGTCGATGTTATCTAAGAAACTTGGAGTCTTGAAGTTTTTGACTTTTCATACTTAAGCTTTGATCGAAATGTGAAGCTTCTTTTGAGACTTTATTAAGATTCCATGAAGCTTCCCATACAATGGTAAGGGAAAAATAGACATTTTGTTGATGTATGCTGTGGATATTCTCATAGCATTTGCCTGTGAGTTTAAAACGTCCAACTTGTGAAATCAGAAACCAGCTTATTGCAACAAACACGAGAAACAATCTTTTATGTTTTTAATCTTCTATTGTCAAAAATCATATCAGGTTCATGCAAGTACCTGGTTCCAGCATTAGATTTGTTCTTGATGATAGGTTGGTTCTAATAATTTATTTTAGATTTGATTTTTTTTGTTTTGTTTTAATTATATTAGATTTGATTAACGGGTGGATGTGTCACTATCTTGGCATATTTTGTACAAGTTTTTCAGAAGAAGTAGAAGATGTTGGGCTTTTTTTTTTTCAAAAATCACGTGGACAGTGGGGGGCTAAATTTGGGAACCATTAGAAACCAAATGCAGAGTAAAGTTGTGAGATCTCTCCAGAGGCAAATGTACTTCGGGGTCTGAATTTCAAGTAAAGATAGAGAAAATGACTCCATAAGTCATGGTTGAGAGCATGTGGTTCCTCTTGAAAACAATGACACAGATTTCTGATTTTATTATTCTCCAACTTTGCATTATAAATGGTGCCAGACAAACATTTTTTATTTTATTTTTTAAATAAAAATAAATTTTACAATTTTATTTATTTATAGTATACTGGTCTGAGGTCTAGAAGAATTATCAGGGATGCAAATGAAAGCGGAAGACCAATATAGTTTACAAATTATTGTTTGACTGTCAGTAACGAGAAAGCTTACCTTGATTTAGGCCACCCTCATAGATTTCTCTATGGCGTAATATCTTGCTAAATCTTTGAATTTATCTGACTTCTCACTTGTTTATGATGCCTGGTTACGTAAAGCTTTCACTTTTTCTCGCCACATTGAAGCTGCCGGCATCTGGGTATGCTTAAATACAATACCTGGTGCTTGTGTATGATGATGTTTTCTGCTTACCAGCCTAACATCATCATGCTTGAACGTGGTGGTATCCTGCATGAGTTTTTTCAACTGGAGTGAAGATAAATTTGTTTCTTTTCCATCTCTTCATCTCCAAAATATGTTGAATGAACACTAAATAAATCTAGGATATCTTATGTGAATCTGATCTCTTCCATGTTGTACATTGAAACACGCACTCAGAATAAGGGGAAAGTCGGCATCCACCAAATTTTCTGCATGGCACAAAACCATATTAGAATTTTGCACTTCCAGATTTAAATCAGATCGGCAGAATTTGGTGATGATTTATCATCCACCTGTGTATTTTGTTTTTGTCCTTAGATTTCATCAAGAAAATAAATATTTCTCTCACTGAGAATCTCTCTCTCTCTCTCTCTCTCTCTCTCTCTCTCTCTCTACAGCACCCAGGGCAGTGGAGAAGTCCAAGAACAAGAACTAGCTAACATCACTCGCGATGAAAGATATCAGGTGGCCCGTGGGGTGGAAGTCAGCTCAGGATGAAAAGTCACTTGAACCAGAAAAAGAGTGGAAGTTGACAAGACAGACGACATCAGATCAGCTAAGGACCGTGTATGGCTAATCTACTCTGTTGCTATGTAATTCCTTTCACTTGTGAGGGACTCAAATGTCCTTGAACCACGTTTCTACTATAGTTTATGCAAAAAAAAAAAAAAAAAAAACCTGTCAAGACCTGTGTTTAAGACTTTTTTAGTACCTGAATTTCGAAAATTATGTAAACCTGCCTGTTCTTAATGTCTAAAAGTGTGTTCTACTCTGTGCTTGTGCAGTAACAAAAAATTTCCATGCTTTGTATTCTTGATAACCTAGTCCTGGACGAGTTTTGATACTTCTGACTTGATTGTTCAAGATGAGCAAGCAGCACTAGGGATACTACGGCTGAATGATGTTTCTTAATGGATTTTGTTGGTGTAATTGTTGTCATTAGTATTATTCTACTGTTGCATTCATGGACCAGAAAGGGGCCTATTCTTTTGAAAGAAGATGCATTGGCTTGCCGCTCTCTCAGATTGCCTCATTTGCTCCGTTGGGCCTGGTCCAAAGATAGAATTCGTCTCTTTTTTACTACAGATGCCTCTTCTCTTGGATTGCTCCTAACCCTACCTAAACTTGTCCCTGTTCAGCTCGATCTCTTCTACGTGTTACTACCCCCTGATTGTAGCCGATGTGTCTGGTATGCTCTACACATCTAATCCGTCAGTAGTTACCCGTGTGGTCGAAATATCTTTGTTCTTGAAACCAACTGCAGTAGAATGAGTATAGTGCGGCAAAGTCTCCTCCGAGGATTGCCTAAAAACAAGGTTTTGCTTGGAGTGAGGAAGCAAATGATGCATAACTGGATGTTCCACTCATAACATTCATCGTTCATTGTAGTACCGCCCCATGCATTGTATCTAGTACGTCCAAAATCCGCGATTACAGCTCTAAAATCTATGGCTTTACATGTAGATAATTCCAAATTCGTCTTGCATCGCTAAGAATCATTTTTAGTCAATCAACATCACTAAGTATGTGGCAGTGTCTCGTCTGATACGTTCAAAATCAACCGTAGTGGTTAGCAACATTATCGAAAAATACATGAACATTTGTCTTTTTAGTAGAGTCCATTCTTTATTGCCATAGCTTATCTTTTCTATGGGTGGACTGTCGCTGTCTCTAGAGGGGAAATGAAGATGATCCAAATTATTTTCTGATGGGATGACCCTTCTCACTCCTTCAGCTAACCCTTCTCACTCATTTGAATAAATTGATAATGACATGTCCATTCTACATCGTGCAGTCGATTCTGTCTTTAGTTTCGATGATTGGAACGTGTAGGCCCTTATAAAATAAATAATTCTTGATTTATTCTTTCTAGATCTTTTGTTAGATCGATAATGACATATCTTACTTTCGTCGACAAGTAAGAACCGACGATTTCACCTCATGAAAGTACATCATGTACTCGGAGCACATGCTTCCCCCCATTCCTGGCTAGGCTTCAACGATACTTCCTTCCTTCCGTTCATCGTCGCTGGTGCATCAGTGCATGAAATACCTATTCCTGCTCAGTGGCGAAGTAGCTCATACACTGTCATGTGAACCGAAAGAAGGGTCGTCCGCTCTAGAAACATGCAATGATTTCTCGACCCCAGCGCGATGGCGTGAATCTTTTCTATTCTAGTTGGCACATGCTCAAATTGAACTGAAAACCGAAGCTCCATTATTGCCAGCCATGCTTGATTGCTGCGTGCCTCTTGAGCCATGTCGTGGTGTAATGTACGCCGTACACCAACGAAGGTTCCACTCGTTCGGCAAGGAGCCATACGTTGGCAATGGTTGGACCGTCCTATCATGTACAGGGACATGTTCTTCATCCCGAGACTCACATGAAGACGTGCGGTCGTGTCTTTGATTGGAGGCATCGAGCTGCTTCTGAAAAGCCACAGGCGTGAACCAGGGTTGCATCACACAGCAGCACCTGATTTCACTGGTGGAGGACAGAGAGTGCTCGTGTGCTCTTGCGAGCCAATGCATGCCTGCCTTTTCATGTGTCCAGTCCCATGACAGACATGATGTGATCGATGAACACTTCTCTAACACGCGTTCCGAACAATTCTGCATATGAATTTCGAAAAAGCATCGTGTTTTTGATTGACTTGACTCCTCCCCGTGTGGAAATATCACTTGGTATGACCGTTACCACTACCGAGTCTTGCATGGCTCCAAAACGATCCTTCTTGCTCTTCTGTAGAACTCCGCTGAAGGCTAAAAGGAAGATCGGCTGAGCTTACCTCGATAAAGCCTGCAACTGGATCAAGAAATGAGTAGATCAAAATAGATTGCTTGTCTGAGTTTCGAACCCTAAGCGTATTTTTTGCATTGCGTCCCTAATACTGCACCATGATACCCAAAATACCCGCTCTTGTGCACATGCTCTAAGCAAGGGAAGAGTTAGGACCATGACATTCTCCCCCTGTAGACTGCTTGTCGTCGCTTCCTTATGTCGCTAGCACCATCAGTGCCAATGGCCAGCTCTCGCCAAACAAGGATAAGACATTTTCAATCCATCGCTGGCTTTTATTAGCCACTTTTCGCCAATCTCTAGTCACTTGTACTTTCCTAATAAAAGTGGCACCTAAAGCTAATTGCTATCCACTGATAACACACCATACCAAATGCCTCTTTGTTATCGTAGCAGCATCCCCCGTCGACCCCACTTCATCCCCCTCTAGTCACCGATTGCTCAACGACTGCTCGCTTCTCTCCCTTGATTAGAAGTTTCAATTTTTTTCTGCTTTTATTTCACGTAAAATATTAAGGAAGCCAACCATGAGGTGATGTTGACATGAACTGTCACATAAGCAATTTTCTTTCTAGATTTTTAATGGTAAAACTAACATGAATAAACAAGTTATTCGAGGATGAAGTTTATATAAGGAATGTTTAATTATGTTTGTATCCCCGCCGCGTCACTTGAGCTAGTTGAATTTCAACGAGTCAACTTTGTCATTTCTAATAAAATTTAGCAGTGTTGACTTTAAAAAAGAAGAAGCTGAGGTTAAACTCACATATGTCGCAACTATTGAAGGTTAACGAACTTTTTTCAAGGTTGACCTCACCCACCCTCAAGTGGCTCCGCCACTGCTGGGTGGCTGCTCTCCGGCGACGACCATGGCGCCATCTGAGCAGAGGAGGAAGAGTTGATGGTGGCAGGGATGAGACTTGAGAGAGAGAGATCAATTGGACTTTTTGGAAACTAAGCACGATAAACTTACGTAGGTTTTATTTAAAACATCTATATTCATACGATAGTCTCATTTTTCAATACCCTTAAAAGGTTCAAAGAAATTTCCTCCCTAGCGTACTCTTTTTAATCTAGTCCTCTCGGAAAGTTTAAAGAGATTTCCTCCCCTAACATCAAGTACTCAGGAACTCTGAATGCTTTCATTCAATGCCGATGACATTAGGAAGGCATGCTCCCTAATTCTGTAGTAAAAGGAATTGATCGATCTCATCATACAGTCATGCTGGTCACATCTACATATGATCAATTACACTTTTCAAGCAATGTAAAGTGGTTAGGGATTCCCAGGAGTAATTATGAGCTCAATGCATGTGCCAACGCTAATGCCAACAATTAATCCACCCACCACCCATAAATTAAAGTTTGAACATTTCTGAGTCCACAAGTCAATCTCCAATCAATTATCTGAGTCTCAACTAATTCTTGTCAGTTCCATTAACATTCTGGTATCAGCCCTTGATTTCTTGATACGGTGAGTGATGGGCCATTTGCATGTGACTTCAGGCTTTCAGCGGTCTCATTCCATTGGTGAGCGATCTCCAACTTGTTCGAGGTTCGGTCTGAGCAGATTTTTCTCCTGATTCGTGGGTGATTCGTTTAGGCAAAAAGGAAAGGAGTGTCTCTTGCACTCGTCTACGCCCTCGACCGCTGGTTTTGCCTCCGGCCACACGCCACTGCTGCTTTGTCTCCGGTAGCCCCGCTGTCGATGCGACCCCACTTTGCTCGACTCTCTCGTGGATGTCCCGACTCACCGCCGATTGACCGACGGAGGACCAATAATTTGATTATAATGAGGGGCGGGGGCGGAGACGCGAGTATTATTTGAAATATCATATTGTATAGGTCTTTTAAAGAATTCTGTCCAATATTATTAAGAATAGTTCTACTCAGGAGGCGAGGGCCACCGCCGGCCCCTCCGAGGTCCGCCATTGCCAAAAATATGTTTGGTGGTGGAGCGACGATGGAGACGGTTGCGTGCAAGAGGTGGCGGCCGAATGGTTTGGTGGTGGTTAGGAGTAAATGTGTGGTGGGGAGCTGGCTCTAGCTACCTATACATACGAACATGTTTTCGTAATACATCCGTAAGCACCTTGAATTTGAGGTTGCCACTGACAGCACCTTACTTCCCAGGATCTTCCCAAATTCTAGGTTCGCCTTGTTTGCAGGATGCAAAAGAAATGATCATAAACTGAAATGTTAGGCTTGAATTGCAACCAATTTAGTTTGGGAAAACCTAAGTCGATCGAATACTGAAAGAGTGAGACGGTGATGGGAAAGTCCACTACCTAAATGTACGTGTGAAGGAACCGGGTTACTTACTAATTAGGCAAAATTTGAGATATCAACTAGATTGAAATGATGTATAAATCAATCACTTAATTAAATAAAAATCATGGGAGCATTGCATGTCAAACCATGTGGAGCTGTTCCATCACAAACGTCATGGTGCAATGTCAGGACAGTCGTTCCAATTTTGAAGCACCGCGTTAATTAAAGTGGCAATGAATCAGTGTAGACCATCAATCCAAACAGTGCATGTGCTCTCAAATTCCTCCTCGTTCATGTTCTAGTATCTCTTATGGCCACCAATGAACAATATTCTTAGCATACACAGACCTTTTGTCCATGTTCTGCTTATTTTGAGGACATCAAGAAAAGGATTTCATATATCCTGATCGATTGTAAAAAGGCTTGTTCGATGCTAAAAGTCATCATATAGTGTTTGTATCATGCGATATGCTCGTATAAGTGTTACCAACTCATTCGGCATGTTGTTTGTTGCATATTATATGATAGCTAATTGTACATCATCCCAAAATTGAGATGATTCATTCATAACACGACATGTAGCACGATGTAAGCGGCGCATTATTTATATGTGATCCATGGGGGCGGATTAGTGCCAGTCATTTAATTTGGTTGGTCAAAGGGTTTTTGGGAACCAATCATATGATTTTAGTTGATGCTACTTGTCTGTTGTATTTTTTTTTTCGGTCGGTACTCGTTTGTTGTATTTGAAAAGGCAAAATTCCTATAGAAAGAAAATTCAAATTCTGCTATACAGAATAACAAGAAACATCCCCCTTTGAACTATATGATGTTTGTTAAAAAAAAAAACTATATGATGACGGCATGGAGGTTCCACAGGCATATGCAGCTGTTTCTTTTCTCGTATAGATTCATATGCTGAAAGGATATGAGAGAGAAATTCGTATTTTATTTAGCACTAAGATATTAATCTGCACATAAGGATAATAACTTCTCCATAAGAGGTTGAGAATTGAGACGATGATTGGACTCGATTGGGGTCAAATTAGGCCGTCGTTAAGTAATTAATAATTCATTTTTATTTGGTTTAATTTTTGGATGGGGCAGGTATTCGAATTTTTTGGCTTATCTAAGCTCCCCACTAACATATCTTTCCTCTTCTTCTTTTTTCCGCCTATTAAAATCTTCTAACAATAAAAGTTCGCTTTTATTTTGATTTTAGGCATTCTCTTTGATGAAAACAAGCCAAAATGATCGACTTTTTTTTTTTTTTTAAAGTTTCTAAATGTTTTCTAAATGCTAAAAATAACATTTGCACATTTTTATCCTAAATATATGTGGTTTTTCGACACCCAAAGAACCTTACAATTTATGAATGTAGAACTTGCATAA